>NC_133328.1:485860837-486176337 GCF_042186555.1 Aquarana catesbeiana
TGGACTCCTCAGGCCACCAATTTTGATGTTCAAGAATTGATGTCTCCCGTGGGGGTCCCAGGCTTCGCTAATTTCTCATGTTGATCCAGTGTCGCCTTCCTCTTTGTTTGGTTCTGATCCCTTAATAAAGGATTTTTGTTTTGAATTATACTCTCCTATGTGTTTTACTTCAAAAATGACAGTTTGTTTGTGAGGATTCAGGTACATTTCAAATATACAATGTGAAATGAACAAGGGACACCAACAACAAACAATCTCCTTGAGATTAAATAATAAAAGATATCAATGGTGTTGGGGTAACTTGACACACAAAACACACACAAAAATAATCCGGAGTAAAACTAAAAATAACATTGAACAAAGATCAGCCTTTGAAAAAATCCAAACATTAAATAAAAAAAAAGGCTTAAAATCCCAAAAAAAAAAAAAAAAAAAAAAATTCTGTCAGATGTGACAACTAATAACAATATATTCAGGGAATCCCAATAAAAAAAAAAAATAAAACTTTGTGAGAAGTCTGTGTGAATATGAGCAGCAAAACGACTTAATTCTTGTCACATTATAAAGAAGTAGAGAGTGCGCTGTATTAAACCATTTTTAACATTGCAGCGTGACGAAAGTGCTGTATCCATTGCGAACGCTAAGTTTACCAGAACGAGCTGTTCCGTCTTGGAATTTCTTCTGAGCATGCGTGGCACTTTGTGCGTCGGAACAGGCCACACACGGTCGGAATTGACGCGATCGGATTTTGTTGTCGGAAAATTTTATCTCCTGCTCTCCAACTTTGTGTGTCGGAAAATCCGATGGAAAATGTCCGATGGAGCCCACACACGGTCGGAATTTCCGACAACACGCTCCGATCGGACATTTTCCATCGAAAAATCCGACCGTGTGTACGGGGCATAACACAGACAGGATTGGATGAGTAAAGAAAATGCGGGTGCACAGGGGTCCCAGTGGTAAGTTAGGAGACTGCACATTGAATACACTAGGAACACACATGAATCATAAAGAATGCAGGTATGCTGCTTGTAACTGGATTGCACAGGAAACACACTGGAGAAAGAATACTAAATGGGGTTGGAGTGCACAGGGAAAACATTGAAACAAGAATAGTGGATGCAGCTGGAGTGCATAGAGAATACAACAGATATAAGGTTTAATGGATTCAGTGGGGTCTCAGCACAGGACAGCAAAGGATAAAAAGAGTTTCTGGAGGTTCAGGAATGCAGGGATTGTTGGAGCTAGCATTTACTAGGAAACACAGAGACTTGTGATCAATTGGAAACTCAGAAGCAGGGTCACTAGGAAACTCAGGTTTATTGGAACAGGAGCCTGTGGCTAAAGAATCAACCTATTGCTCAGGCAACCAAAATGCCTACCCTATGGGGCACCAGCCAGGGTCCCTAATCAATGCCATCCACTCACAGTGTCCCTTATCAACGCAGTCCCCTCACAGTGTCCCTAATCACAGCAGTCAACTCACAGTGTCCCTAAACACTGTCACCCACTCAACTTGTCCAAACTCACCACCACCTCAGTTTCAGAGTCCCTGATCCCTGCCACCCTGGTTACTGTGTACCTGATCACCACCACACCAGTAACTGTTTCCCTGATCACTGTCACACCAGTCATATTGTCCTTGATCACCACCACACCAGTCATATTGTCCCTAAACACTGCCACATCAATTATAATGTCCCTAATCACCTCCACGCCAGTTGCAGTGTTCCTGATCACCGCCACACCAGTTACTATGCCCCTGATCACTGCCATCCCAGTTACTGTGTCCCTGATCACCACTGTGACGGATCTCAGATACCCCTGCTTGGCATCTCCGCCAGACATGTGTCTCCTGTCCTCCAAACGCACCCGCAGCCTGCAGACTCGCCATAACCAGCCCTTAACCCCTCAATCACGAGACAAGCCACACAGATGTTGAGGGTTAAACACCCAGAGCATAAACTCTTTATTAAATACAAAACATCCACCTTTAAACACAGTTAGGGACACTCCTCTTAGCCTTGTCATAGAGGGGGTAGGGGACAAGGAAGAACCAATGGAAACTCAACACTTGTATATTCAAACTACAGTTTAAACACATGAAGGGATTATGATAAGCAGGCAGCCCCTCCTTACACATCCCCTGCTGGGATGTGTCTTCAGTCCAGACCTTTTGTCTACATGCCATGACCCAACACAATTAAACACAGCAACAAGGGGGGGGGGATGTAGCATTACATTACATTATCTCAATGCCATTTTGTCCCTGAATCTCGTAGCCCCACGCTTTGGGAATGCCGCCATCTTGCATATGCCTTTATCAGTTAAAAGTACATTGTTTGTGGAATAAAAGTATATATTTAGCCCAGCCGTGCCAATAGGTTTAGGTAGCCTGAAACTACTCCACGAGCCCAGCCACAGATTCTGCATTCACCCGGTTCCGATGAACCGGCGACCACGGACACAAATATCTGGAGGTGGCATCTTCCCCAGGTGGCGGGAGGCGGCAAATAGCCCTCCAAATCTAACGTTCTCTTCTGGGCCATAGTCTGTGGGTAGGAGGCCAGCCCACAGCCCCCTTCAAAACACACAGTGACAGTGGGTTCTGTCACAACCACCACACCAGTTACTGTTTCCCTGATCACTGTCACACCAGTCATGTTGTCCTTGATCACCACCACACCAGTCATATTGTCCCTAAACACTGCCACACCAATTATATTGTCCCTAATTACTTCCACACCAGTTACAGTGTTCCTGATCACCGCTACACCAGTTACAGTGTCCCCAATCACCACCACACCAGTCATCTTGTCCCTGATCACCACACCAGTTACAGCACCCCTGATCACACCACACCAGTGTGGTGTTGCCTCTGCCTGCTGCCTGTACTAACTGTTTAATGACCTTGTTTCTGCCTTTTAGTTCATCACTGGTAGTAAAACACGGTGCTTAGAACATAAGAAGACAGCAACGGAGAATGAAGCTGAAATGTTTAAACAGCATTGGCCAATGCATGATGCTCACAGATGACTGGACACATTTTTAAAAGTGATAGTACTGACTGATAATATGAATGTGTATACATACAGTGGAAGAGATACAATGTGTTGCAACAAAACCAGCTTATCCAAATTGTAATGGAAATTTTAAACAAGCGATGCCTCTGTTGTTCGTCACAATATAAATTAAGCTATACTTTGAGATTCTACTGACAGTTGCTGCTTGATATTGCTGGACAATGTCCTGATGAATCTAAATCACTGTCCTTGATAAATAGAACTGGGTATGCATTCACAATTATGCAAGTATCGGCTAGACTTAAACATGGCAGTTTTTATTTTCCATATTTCTGTACTATATCCACCATATAAGCCTCGGGACTCCTGGCTTCAGGATAGCGGAGACATATCATTTTATTCATTCCATTCAACTAGTTTCACTGGTTGATCTGTGCCAGATGCCTATGTGTCAACTACAAACATGAAGGCTTTACAGAATGAGCATGAGCATATTTATCTATGTTGCCTACGGCAACTGAAATTACAGCACAGCCCTTGTTGGTATAAGCATCAGGACAGGAATATCTATTGTGTATATACAGAAAAATCCACACACCTAGTTTCTAGATGTTGTAATTAATAGGATTCAAACAGGTTTCAGTGCTGTGGGATTACTTTTATTTCAAATATTACCCCAGGGAATCAATGGAAGTTTGTAATTCTTTGCTTTAATTCATTATTTAGAGAAAGCGACTTTACAATAGCACACTATAATATAATTAAAACCAGAAATATTGGTAGTTAAAAATCAACACACACTGTATGTTAAATGAGAGATAAAGACACAAATGTAATTTAGAAATTTAGAAGTATGTAGCAAATGTAATTTTTTTAAAGCTGAATTCCAGAAATTCTGCTACTTTGTAGAAAACGCAGGCACACTATGAGTTACATCCAGGGAGGTGCATAACATCTCCTGAACTTAACTCTGTTATTTATATCTGATAGATGTATGGCTCTGGTGGAGTATACACAGACACTTGGGGCTGTGAGAGAGGAGAGAGAGGCAAACAGAGCAGCTATGCCCGCTCCTCCCCTCTGCTGCCTATTCTGAAAAACCTATGTATTTTATGAATGGGTTGATATAACACAAAGGCTTCTGTGATTGGGCAGGAGGAGGGGGTGCAGGCATAGCAGCTGCACTGAATCTAATGCTGAGGATGTTTAGACCTTAAACATCAGCTTCGGGCTCCCGGAAATACAGTGATAGCTGTCTTTAAGGAGTGTATTAAAACTGTCAGGTGTAATTAATAGAGATAAGCCCAGGAGATGTCATGCACCTCATTAGACTTATCCCATAGAATACCTTCACTTTTTTTTACAAAGGAGCTGAATTTCTGGAATTCACCTTTAATGTATAAAATAATGTATGACATCAATAACTGCATCTAGACTTTAAGTCCCATTTATAAATCAACTTTATGGCCTAGCCGTGCCCACACTATTGTTATTAAAAATAATCCTTCAGCATATTTATAAAGTGTGGCAATGTGCTTAACAAATATGATTTTTCACATCACTTGCTTCAGGATTCTTACAAAAGCGAAACACCATTCATTCTAATTAAAAAAGTGCTGGAAGGAACTTGTCACATATTGACATGTCGTTTGATAGGGCTCCACTCCTATCCCAGAATTTTTTATGCAGCGTTATGTACATTGCCTTGCAAAAGTATTCACCCCCTTGACATTTTTTGTGTTTTGTTGCTTCACAACCTGGAATTAACATGGATTATTTGAGGATTTGCATCATTTAATTTACAGAACATGCCCACAACTTTGAAGATGTTTTTTTTTTATTTTTTATTGTGAAGAGAACAACAAATAGGACAAATTAACAGAAAAAGTCAATGTGCATAACTATTCACCCCCCTAAAGTCAATACTTTGTATAGCCACCTTTTGCAGCTAGCACAGCTCCAAGTCGCTTTGGATAAGTCTAATATGAGCTTGCCACATCTTATCACTGGGAATTTTTGCCCATTCCTCCTTGCAAAACTGCTCCAGCTCCTTCAAGTTGGATGGTTTGCGCTTGTGAACGGCAATCTTTAAGTCTGACCACAGATTTTCTATAGGATTGAGGTCTGGGCTTTGACTAGGCCATTCCAACACATTTACATGTTTCCCCTTAAACCACTCAAGTGTTGCTTTAGCAGTGTGTTTGGGGTCATTGTCCTGCTGGAAGGTGAACCTCTGTCCTAGCCTCAAATCACACACAGATTGGTACAGGTTTTACTCAAGAATATCCCGGTATTTAGCACCATCCATCTTTCCCTTAACTCTGACCAGTTTCCCAGTCCCGACTTCTGAAAAACATCCCCACAGCATGATGCTGCCACCACCACGTTTCACTGTGGGGATGGTGTTCTTTGGGTGATGTGATGTGTTGGGTTTGCGCCAGACATAGCGTTTTCTTTGATGGCCAAAAAGTTCAATTTTAGTCTCATCAAACCAGAGCACCTTCCTCCATACATTTTGGGAGTCTCCCACATGCCTTTTCGCAAACTCAGAATGTGCCATTTTGTTTTTTGCTGAAAGTAATGGCTTTCTTCTGGCCACTCTGCCATAAAGCCCAACTCTATGGAGCGTACGGCTTATTGTCGTCCTATGTACAGATACTCCAGTCTCTGCTGTGGAACTCTGCAGCTCCTCCAGGGTTACATTTGGTCTCTGTGCTGCCTCTATGATTAATGCCCTCCTTGCCCGGTCCATGAGTTTTGGTGTGCGACCATCTCTTGGCAGGTTTGCTGTTGTGCCATGTTCTTCCCATTTGGTTATGATAGATTTGATGGTGCTCCTAGGGATCATCAAAGATTTGGATATTTTTTTATAACATAACCCTGACTTGTACTTCTCAACAACATTGTCCCTTAGTTGTTTGGAGAGTTCCTTGGTCTTCATGGCAGTGTATGGTTGGTGGTGCCTCTTGCTTACATGTTGCAGCCTCTGGGGCCTTTCAAAAAGGTGTGTATATGTAATGACAGATCATGTGACACTTAGATTGCTCATAGGTGGACATCATTTCACTAATTATGTGACTTCTGAAGGTAATTGGTTGCACCAGAGCTTTTTATGGGCTTCATAACAAAGGGGGTGAATACATACGCACATGCCAATTATCAGTTTTTAATTTTTGAAAAATAGTTTTATGTATCTATTTTTCTAATTTTACTTCACCAACTTAGACTATTGTGTTCTGATCCATCACATATAATTCATATTAAAAAAAAAACATTGAACTAAAGGCTGTAATGTAACAAAATAGGTAAAAAGCCAAGGGGGGTGAATACTTTTGCAAGGCACTGTAGAAAATACACTGAAAAGTACCAAAGACTGAACAAACCAAACCCAAAATTTGGGTGAAGTGTGGAGTAATTACTGCAATGGCCTGTAGAGAGTTATGGTATGTTATGTGGAAGCTATCAATAGAAATCAGTTCATTTTTATTATATACAATATTTAATATTGTTTTAGTGGGTAAGGTGTGCAGAAGAGCAGTGTGAAAGGTATGACACTGGGGGGTATGTAAAGAAGAGGATTGCAGAGGGTATGATGGTGATCAGTATGTGCAAGAGAGGGGCAAGAAGTGTATAATGACAGGAAGTATTTGTAAGTGATTAATGGCAGAGGTGTAACTGTGGACAGTGGAGTGGACTGGTGGGGGGCCAGACAGGCAATGTGTGAACAATGCAGAGTATAAGTCAGCATGCAGTATGTACAGGAAAAGAGTGTGGAGGATATGACAGTGGTAGTATGTACAGGAATGCAGAGGGTATGATGACAGGCAATATGTACAGGCGATAAATGTTGAGGGTATGATGGCAGACAGTAGGAGGAGATTGGTGGAGGGTATGACAGCAGACAGTATGTGCAGGAAAGGAGCAGATGGTGTTACAAAGAGCAGTATATGCTGGAGATGCATTCAGAGCATTTGACAGCTAGTGTTGTATAAAGAAGAGGAGTGCAGAGGGTTATGTTGGCAGGCAGTGTGTGTGCAGGAGAGGAGCAAGGAGCATGTAACAGCAGAAAATATGTACAGGAAAAGATGTGAATGATACAGTGTAGGCCGGGGTGTGATATGTTGTTAGCTGGGGTTTTTGTTGTTAGGGGTGGTTGGTTAGGTGACTGGAGAGTCAGACACTATAGACAGTTGGTATGGCAGCTGGGGTGGGATTCTCATGAGCATGGAGCAAGCTGGTATGAGTCTGGGTGGGTGGAGTTGGGTGAGTTGAGGGTGATAGGGTGCACTCTTATCAAAAGGGGGCATTTTGCGAGTGGGGTGTACTGAATGGGAAGGAATGTGCTGTGCTTGGGGGGAAAGAGAAGTGCACTGTGAAGTAGTTGGGTAAGAATATTTACTCTGTGAGTAGGGAATGAATGTACACTGTGAGCAGGATGGGAGCATGCCAGGGAGGAATGTGTGCACTATGAGATGTGGTGAGGGCACAGTGTGGGCATGCATATGGAAGGTGTATGAAGAAGAGCTTTATGCAGGGGATACATGGAGACATGTGAGAGGGGGAGTTTACGATGGGAATGTGCTGTGAGCATTGTTTAGAGGGGGGAGGGGATTAGGATGGCCATTAAGATATGTGCAATACATCTGTCATAAGGGGACGAGTTGAGGAGGAGAGAGATGTGTCAAGGATCTGCTATGAGGGGGAGGGAGAGTTTTATCATTGATTCTCTGATCTGAGGACACAGGTGTGCTGCTAATCTGCCCTGGCAAAAAGGAGAGATGTGAGCTGAGATGGTACTGCTGTTGAGTCTCATGGCTCCACTATCCTAAAGCCTCAGCCTTTCCTGCTCACACAATGCTAAGATGTTGGTTGCAGGATTTCCCAGAGCCAGGCAGAGCACAGAAGGGAGAGAAGGAGCTCAGCAAGCTTTACTCCCAGTGCTGCAGCTTCCACATAGCAAAACAAACTCCAGGCTCTCTTGCATTCCTATCCCAGTGATGTTACCCCCAGACTCCCTCAGAGCCAAGGACTTGTGCAGCAGACAGTCTGGGAGCTACAGAATTGAGTTGGGGATGTAAGAGAGCCTAGAGTCAGGTTTTCTTTGTAAGCGTGAAGAGCTGCAGCACCAGAAGTCAAGGTTGGCCTGTGTGTGTGTGTGTGAGTGTGTGTGTGTAGGATCAGCTTCCTGGCAAGGTAAGACATTGGGCCTCACTACTGCTTGGAACTGACGAGTTAGTAAATAATTGGGAAGGAGGGGTGAAGTTCTGCTTTAAATATTATATTATATTATTAAGGATATCAGTTGGATATCAGTTGCTCTAAAAGGAATGCATAATATTTTGTGCATACATCTTTTCATCTATTTCTTATGTTCAGTACAAAAGAAAAAATAATCGTTTTATTTCTATACATTATTACATATACTAAATATATTTCATATTTGCCATTTACAGTTAGCTTGCTGTGCACATGTGTTAACTAATCACCAAACAGTTTACTTCTATATTGCGACTAGCTTGAGTTCTATTCTTATAGCAGTATATCAGATTCCACATACATTTAGGTGATTCCATGAGGAATATGCTGCCTACCTCTATCTTAGTAGAATATAGTCACATTTCTCTGGCCCCCTTTTTTCTAGTATTGTAAGGTTTGTCTTCTAGCTGCCACTTAACAGTTACTGTATGAATGCACTGTTAGTGAGAGATTTGATAATTTCTAACAAAACAGTATGAGGCACACTATAATAATAAAAAAGAGGTTATTTGCAAATTAATGATAACTGAATTGGAAGAACTAGTGATTTGCACATTTTAGATTCCCCAGATCTGTAAAGAAACACAAAATTCAGGAGTCCATAAAATCTTTATTCAGGGATTGTATGGTTCTTTGCAGATCATACAATTCTGAATGAATATACTTTACACAATGCATAACAAAATCTGCATTTTGCTGATTCAACAAATAAACAGAACTTTTTTTTTTTAACCTAGTGATTTCAGGGATAAAATGGAAAGATCTCTTTCCATTACAAGCACAAAGGTAATTGTGTTTTGTACATGCAGGGCAAATCAACAGGTTCGTTGCTAATGCTCGTTAATTTTCTTTCTCTCTCCTGCTGCTCAGTTGGGTTCCAGTGTGAAATGAGGTACCCAGTACTTCAGAGTATTGGAGAGCATCCGACTCACTACCTTTTCTACCTTGATACAATGCTAAGTGAGCAATCATCCGGGACCTGCTTTTGGGGGCAATAAGAAGGTAATTTGCCCAGTGTAAGCTCTCACCAGGTTGACTTTGAGCTCAAGAATTCTTCTTAATGAAGATATGGGCAAACACCGTAGCAGGGAAGTGAAAGGAAGATAAGCATATGCAGCTGGGGATGAGGGCCGGCAGTGAAGTTAACACGTTGCTATGCTTTGCATGGATCACTTTTAAAATGAATCCTACAACTTCCAAATATCTGCCAAACTGAACAGTCAATACAAATTGAGAGCCGATACCCAATGAGTCAATTTGAGCAACTAGAATTAATTTAAAGGGACAATTTTGGGTTGACTGCAGAACTGTAATAAACAAGAACTCTTCCAATGGGGAAACTAGTTCTGTAGCCCCTGGTGATAACCAGGGATTTGCTACCTTCCTATTGGAAACTAGTTCTGTTGCCCCTGGTGATAACCAGGGATTTGCTAACATCCTATTTTGGCTATGGAACAGGAAGTGAAGGGAAATTTCCTCAATGGGCACAGACGGCAAAAAAAAAAAAAAAAATTGGGTTATTACCTTACCTTACTGTATCAAAAAAAAAAAATAAAATATTTGTCTTTTTCTACTTGAATGGTAAACTCTGGTAGGCTGCTTCACCCAGCGGGTTCTTTTGTAAAATAGAGTGAGATTTCACTGGCATAGCTTTGGGTGTTCCTTCCCACTATGTGATGTTTGCACTCCCTAAAATAACTTCATAAAATAAATACATAAAATTCCAATGGGGAGAGAGATACCTCTTTATATGGGTTGCAACAGTTAAAACTGAAGACTCAATTGCATTTATACTTTACCACCTGCGTGTCTGTGATATAAAAGAAATTGGGACATGTGCTTGTAGTAATATGCTGTAAAATGTACAACTGCAGAAGTGGGCAAAATAAATGGGCAGCTTTACTGCAGCACACCCTAATTTATGATGATATGCAGCATTACTGCATGTTTGATTACACAACATATAGTTTGATTGGACCTTAAAAGATCAGATTTGAATGAACTGATTAGGTTTTCATAGGAAAAAATGTTTCTTCTGTGAATTCACAAAACTAAAAATAGAAAATTGCGGGTTGAAATGCAACATAAGCAAACAATAAATTATTTTCAACGACTTGTGCAATTGAACAGACAAAAGGATTTACCTGGTTTTGCTCCCTCAGAAATGCTCCCATTCCAGATCTGGTGCAGAAATTCTGGTCGGTTGTCATTCATATCTATTACATTGATGACAATGTCTATGGGATTTTCCACCTGGTTTCCATTTACATCCACTGCGTGTGCCCTCAGCTGCGAAAATAATTTTATATGGCAATTCTCAGTAGAAGTATGAGAGAGAAGATTAGGTTTCGCGCATAGCTCAGTCCCTGTGATACACTGCTATAGCTTGTCCCAGATGACTTATTTGGAAATATCAGTGAATCTGCTGTCAATTCAAGCAGAATACCTACAGCACTGGATAATAGATGCTCTGAGCAACTCTACCCTTTTATGCAGAGATTCAGCTTCATTGTCTTCTTGTGATGTCTGATATGGCTATAGTTATTTTTAAAATGAAGAAAGCAAGATATTTGGGGAAATCATAAATCTCTCTTGGCTATAGACAATCCAGCTGTATGTCCTGCGCAGTAAATTGCCTGTTCAGGAAAACTGGATAGGTCATACTCATGACAGCATCTAAAAGTGACAGAAATCTGTTCTGATTCTTGCAGGCAATCCCCAAGAAATATAGAACAAATCCTTTTGTTACACATGCATTCTTTAGCTAAACAGGTACTATGTAAGCCTGCCTCATAAAGCCCATAACCAGAACCACTCAAACAAGCTGCATTCACTACAAGATAAAGGGGGGCATACTGTATAGCCTGGTCAAAAGAAGGAAATGTAATCCATTAGCAGGGTGCTGAGTAACAAAATGGTGTGCTTGGTGCTCTGGATAGAGGATGATTCCCTTTCTAATTCAGATTATTTGAGCCTTGCTGATTCCTAGATAGCAAGCAATTGAGCTGCAAGTTTGACAATGATTGCTAGGCTATTGCTAGACTTGCCAGGCTTCACAAGTTTATTGCACAATTGCAGCAAGTCTGCATTGCAGACTCCAGATCAACGTTCTTTGCAAACATTTTGCAAGTCTGCTGCAAGTTCTGGTTCAGTTATGTTGTCAAATAGTCATCCCACCACAGGAGTCACTGCGGCTAAATTTAGAAAAGTTTCAACTAGAACTTGTGCTTCAAGTGCTCTGCAAGTGTGCAACTTGCCAGTGAACATGTGCAGCAAGTTAGCAAGACTTGCAATTCAACACTGCCACAAATGTGTGGCAAGTTACAGTATCCTTGCTATCTGGGTTAAAGATTAGCCCTTAGTTAGGATGCTTAGTATACCTGTCAGTTGCTTAAAACAGGTAATCTGGCTACAGGAAAAAGATGCCTACACCTACAGGTGCATGCACATACACTATATTACCAAAAATATTTATGCGCACGTGAACTTTAATAGCATCCCAGACTTAGTCCGTAGGGTTCAATATTGAGATGGCCCACCCTTTGCAGCTATAACAGCTTCAACTCTTCTGGAAAAGCTATTCCCAAGGTTTAGGAGTGTGTCTATGGGAATGTTTGACTTTCTTCCAGAAGCGCATTTGTGAGGTCAGGCACTGGTGTGGACGAGAAGGCCTGGCTTGCAGTCTTCGCTCTAATTCATCCCAAAGGTGTTCTATTGGGTTGAGGTCAGGACTTTGTGCAAGCCAGTTAAGTTCCTCCACCCCACACTCACTCATCCATGTCTTTTTGGACCTTGCTTTGTGCACGGGTGCGCAGTTATGTTGGAACAGGAAGGGCCAACCCCAAACTGTTCCTACAAACTTGGGAGCATGAAATTGTCCAAAATGTCTTGGTATGCTGACGCCTTAAGTGTTCCCTTCACTGGAACTAAGGGGCCAAGCCCAACCCCTGAAAAACAACCCCCACACCCCCCTCCACCAAATGATTTGGACCAGTGCACAAAACAAGGTCCATAAAGACATGGATGAGTGAGTTTGGGGTGGAGGAACCTGACTGGCCAGCACAGAGTCCTGACCGCAATCTGATAGAACACCTTTGGGATGAATTGGAGTGGAGACTGTGAGCCAGGCCTTCTTATCCACATCAGTGCCTGACCTCAAAAAATGCTCTTCTGGAAGAATAATCAAACATTCCCATACACACTCCTAAACCTTGTGGACAGCCTTCCCAGAAGAATTGCAGCTGTTAAGGCTGCAAGGGGTGGGCCAACTCAATATTAAACCCTATGGACTAGGACTGGGATGCTGTTAAAGTGTAAAGGCAGGCGTCCTAATACTTTTGGTAATATAGTGTATATTCATACATCTATATGAGAGTCCTGAGAGCATCAAATTTTGTGTCCCTTCATGGTGAAATTGAAAGCAGACTTACCTCCAAACTCCTTCTGCCTTTCCTTTTGTTTCAAAGGTCCTAAGACATTTGTGTAGATGTTAGAAACTATTAGACCACCTACAAAAGCCTACATTTTATTTATGTAGCTAATTTAGGAGAACTGACAGGTGTACTTTAATTGTGAAAGGGTTGTGCCCTGAGGTTTAGTCAATTGGTAACATCAGCAGAATTGATGCCAGCACTACTGATGATGCCAGAGAGGAACAGCTGGATTGAATGAAGTAGTGAATGGCTATTTATGGCAGGTAGCACTGGCATAGGCACTGCATTAAACAACAAATTTGTTTTCATTGAAGCAATAAAAGTTACGTGCTTGGGCAGCAATGGGAATAAGGCAACATACACAGAATTTGTGTGTATTTCTTGTAGATAAGTGTTCTTTTCTTACCAAAGATGTATTGATCTCATCCAATCGCCAAACCAGGGGGCTGCCACCGAAAGTAATCCCAGACAGCCGAGGCACTTGTGGACATCGCTAAATAGAGATGGGGCTCAGGTATTAAGGGGGCTGCTGCACACAGAAGGTTTTTTATCTTAATGCATAGAATGCATTAAGATAAAAAAAAACCTTCTGCCTTTACAACCACTTTGACTTCAGTATGTTATAGCTGTTTTTATTGGCATTAGTTTTCTTCTAGTTTATGACTGACAATTTCTTTATCTATACTAGCAATTTGTTGGGCACATCAGGACAATTTTGCACTCTGTGGTTGGGGTCAGCACTGAACACATGTCTGCATCCCCCTCCACCACCTACTTAGCTTGCTCATCCATGATCCTGCAAATTCCTGTAAGTCTGAGCACTACAAAAACCACAAAGAGATGCAAATACTATATTTATGTGCTTTTTCTATAGTGTCTACAACAGCGTAAAGCAACTAAGAAGCAATAGAGCAGGGTGATAACTATGTCAAATGTGACCCCTAGAGGATGCCTCCTAAGAAATATTTTCTTCTGCATGCATACTTAAGCATTTACAAACCACCAAGCTTTGCTGAAGTTGTGAGGTCTAACACTGATTTACAAAAGCAAGCACCCAACTGTCTAGTTTGAAAGCACATTATAAATCTTGTCTTACATACATACATATTAATTTTAATGGCAAGCTATGCAATTAAACCATAACATATACTGGTAGTTTCTTTTCCTTACATGAAAAATAGCAATCTGTTCCCGATCCAAAGGCTTTGTTACAGACAGCTGACCAGATATAGGACTGATAATGTACACGCCAATGGGAGGTTGATCAGCTCCTGGACCTGTCACGCTATATCGAAGAGAAAGGCTTTTATCCCGGTCAGATCTGATCTGTATGTTAAAAGAAAAAAGATTTACAATCAGTAAAAAATAAAGCAGAATAAATATCTCAAAGGCAAAAGCATGCAAACAGCACAGTGAAAAAAACTTGATCAATTTCACATATCAGAGATAGGTCTCAGATGGTTTGCCTATAAAATAGCTATCCAGGATATTTGCCCTATGGCAAACAGTTACATTTTGATAGCCTCAAACCTAACCCATGACCCAAGTGAAAAATGATTTCTATATTTGCTTATCAATGCAGAAAAAGGGAAACGTGCTGCCGTTACTGATTATTCTGCATTTGACTGTTGGTATTATTGTACTTTTGTCAGTATTGATTAACTGAAGATCATTTGGGACCATCTTTGAGGCACAGTGAACTTTTTACAAGATAATGCTGAACTCACAAGCATAGAAGATATTCTTTGATAAGAGCCTTGCAAGCTCCCAACAAGTACAATTCAGACAATACAGTACTTTGGCAGGTTCTAATTTATTTCTCATGCAGCCAAAAGCAAAATGTATTTATTTTTTTGGATAATGTAAGGGAGCAGCAAAACCCCAGGTTTTTTCATAACTGTGTCCCACTGGGAAGATTTCCCAGCCACAACAGAAAATGAGAGGACATCTATTAGTCATTGTCCCCATAGGAAGATTTCCCTACTATTTCTTTTCTGGGGACCATTCAAAATTTGGGATTTTCTTTCCCTTCCACTTTTGGTGATATTGGTCACCAGGACAAATAGAGAAGATGACCCACCCAACGGGGACACAGAATGCAATAAGAACCCTCCACTTTATCTAAAACTAAGAAAAACGTTTTGCCTCCAGTAATTCTGTCATTTAGAAAATATCCCAAAAATGAATAGTACATGCTGTTTTGTGTGGTTTCAGAGTACTGCAATGTAGATATTCCTAAAGATATAAATTATTTTAATACTTACTCGTACTAATTCTTGCGGAAAGGTTGCTCTTGAGTTCTCTGGCACATTAATTGGTGGGATGACCCAATCCCTCTTCTGTCTTTGTAAAAAGCCATTGTGCTTACGTTGTGCAGGAAATCGAATTTCTGTGACGTTGTAAAAACCCTTCAAAATACAAAATGAAAATGAAAACAGGCCCACGTTTTTGATACTTTACATATCCATCTGCCTCACTGAGTGATTTTCAAAAGAAAACAGCACTAAACAATTACCATATTTCAAGAAGGGCACACACTGTGCAGCATAATATTTAGGAATTAATAGATTACTTATTTTTATCTGATAAAAATAACTGTGAGAACAGCAATTAAAGTACATTTAGCAAAAACGTGTTTGTAGATTATTTTAAATTAATCATCACTAAGAAATCATAGTAGTTGCCAATGAGAAAAAAAGAAATAAAACAAAAAATAATAGAATAAATTAGCTAGAATATGACACTGATACAGTATGATACAAATACAGGCATTGTGTTCCACAGTGGGCCAGGACAACAGATTGCAATTCAAACTGTTCCTCCATTTTTTTTTGTTCTCAGTTATTTTCCTCAGGGGAAACAAATACAGAAGCTAGACTTTCTATTTTCTCGAATTATAATCCACATTTTCTTGGAAAGTGTATCTACTGGTCACCTTCCTTCCGGTTCTGCTTGAAGTGGTTCTAAAGCCTTAACATTTTTTTAATTTAAAGGGTAAGTTCACCCTTGTACACTTTTTTTTTTTCAAAATCCCAGCTCCCCTATGCACCAAACATTCATGTACTTTTTTTGCAAAAATATCAAATATCAAATCAAGAAGGGTGATCACTGAATGATTGCATTTCATTTGCATTTCAACGTGGAGCTGGGAATAGGTGGGTGGATGATGCAGGGTGTGTGCTAATGAGGTCAGCTGGTCAACTCCTTCCTGTGTATATATAAGAAGATTCAATGTGCCTTATATATGCCTTGGGGTCATTTTTTGTCTTTCTTTACAATGAATAATATGCAGCACTGACTACATACAAGTGCATAGTCTTTACAGTCTCAGCTGCATTGTCTATATCTCTCTATCAAAAACAATTTGGAGACGCTCTTAAAAGTGAAAAAAACAAAGATCTTGATAAGCATGTCAGAGGTGGAGGTGAGGAAGGGGAAGTGAGACTGAAGTGTAGAGGGCAATGCAGAGGGATCAATACACTCAATGTCCGGGGAATAGCATTATAACTGTGGGGAGGAACAAGGCTGTGAGCACAGAACGAAATATAGATTCATTTAATAGGAAAATTGTTCACAGTGTACAGGATTGCAGAATAATTGTACACTTACTTAAAATTACTATATATTGAGTTAAAAAATCAAAACAATTTGATGTATATTGAAAAACTGGAGTT
Source organism: Aquarana catesbeiana (assembly GCF_042186555.1). Classification (NCBI taxonomy): domain Eukaryota; kingdom Metazoa; phylum Chordata; class Amphibia; order Anura; family Ranidae; genus Aquarana; species Aquarana catesbeiana. Next base: position 485,877,224 of record NC_133328.1, read on the forward strand.
TTGTTATGGAGTTAACTGAATAATTCCAGATCATAATCACAAATGCAATGCAAAGCAATGCAAAGTAAAACAAATATCCTGTAGTAAAGAATATAGTTGGTTACAAAAACAAAATTAAAGCAGTGTTAAACCTAGTACACATAGGCTGAATGTCGGATGGCATTGCCCGGGTTAATAGAAAATTTGCGTACATTGGCCGGTCCAAAAGCAGCCAACGGCTGAGAGTGCTGACTGGAGTGTCCTGGTGGGGGGTGTCCCCCTGTCAGAACACAATGGAACAGCAGGGAAGATCACTGTACTAACATCTGATTGTTAGTACAGCGGATCCGACCTGAGTTATCAGTTTTTTTTTCATTTAGCCTGCTGGGCTGAATGAAAAAAACAAGTAGTTTGTACCAGGCTTTTGGCTCTGTTCACATACACTATATTGCCAAAAGTATTGGGACACATGCTTTTACATGCACATGAACTTTTATGGCATCCCATTCTTAGTCTGTAGGGTTCAATATTGAGTTGGCCCACCCTTTGCAGCTTTAACAGCTTCAACTCTTATGGGAAGGCTGTCCACAAGGTTTAACAGTGCGTCTATGGGTATGTTTGACCAATGTTTGACCATTGTCAGGCACTGAAGAAGGCTTAAGAATGCCTGGCTCTCAGTTTCTGCTCTAATTCATCCCAAAGGTGTTCTATCGGGTTGAGGTCAGGACTCTGTGCAGGACAGTCAAGTTCCTCCAACCCAAACTCGCTCATCCATGTCTTTATGAACCTTGCTTTGTGCACTGGTCCAAATCATTTGTTGGAGGGGGGAATAGGGTATGGGGTTGTTTTTCAGGAGTTGGCCCCTTAGTTCGAGTAAAGGGAATTCTTAAGGCGTCAGCATACCAAGACATTTTGGGCAATTTCATGCTCCCAACTTTGTGGGAACAGTTTGGGGATGGCCCCTTCCTGTTCAAACATGACTGCACACCAGTGCACAAAGCAAGGTCCATAAAGACATGAATGAGTGAGTTTGGGATGGAGGAACTTGACTGGCCTGCATAGAGTTCTGATCTCAACCTGAGAGAACACCTTTGGGATTAATTAGAGCGGAGACTGCTCGTTAACATCAGTAAAAAAAGGGTAGTGACGCTGCTAAATAGTATGAGATTTAATACATTAGTCCATCAATAAGTCCTTGAAGTGGATACACAGTATATGTGGAGGGGGAGAGAAGAAGAGGAGAGACCTGTATAGATTACTTTAGCAGCCCAAAACAACTGTGGCAGCCTTTGAGGGGGGAGTTGAAGGCAGACTCCAGATATGCAAATGAGAAGGGAAACACAGGCGCCTCTAGGTTAGAAGCATAAACCATTTTAATGAGATACAGGTGCATTATCCACTTACATGGAGGTTAAGGAAGTAAGGCACGAGTCCATCCATACTTGCGTGGTGTTTACTGCAGAGCAGCGTTCTGAACCGCTGATTTTTAATCCAAAGAAATGAATGCAATAGTGTTATTTAGATTGATATTATGCTCAAATGTTATTTTTATATATTTTTTATATTTTTATTGCCTATTCTTATTTGGAATTACCTCAAGAACTGAAGTTGATATGTAATGTCATGTATGTTCTGTTGCACCATAGGCGGTTAACAGTTTGTTGATATCTATATTATTTTAGCTCTGGGTATTTCATGTTGGAAAGTATGTCACATCCTTTCCACTAGATGGCAGTGTTCCAAGGCATATATAAGGCTGTTATCAGCCAAAGTCTCACTAGCTTGACAAAGGAGCGCGCCCTGAGTCCCATCTACCAGTGCACATGCTCCGAAATGCTATAGCAACCCATCAATGATGTCATCATGCCCGGCGCCGCATTCCAGGCCTCTCCATCTGCCTGATCCATGCCTCAGTTTCATCGCCTTGGTCACAGAGATCCTGCTGGCTAGGATTTCTCCCCCACAGGCAGAAAAATAAGCTGTGCAGAATGCCGCTCTGCAGTGAATGCCACGCCAGTGTGGATGGACTCGTGCCTTATCTTACTTCCTTAACCTCCATGTAAGTGGATAATGCACCTGTATCTCATTAAAATGTTTACAGTTCTAACCTAGAGGCGCTTGTGTTTCTCTTCTTGTCCACATCAGTGCCTGACCTCACAAATGCGCTTCTGGAAGAATGGTCAAACCTTAAGGACAGCCTTCCCAGAAGAGTTGAAGCTGTTGTAGAGCCAATACTTATGATAATTTAGTGTATATTCAAATTAGATGACATGTGAACCAAACAAGCTTTCTATGGAGCCGGTTCACATATCTGCGCTACAGTGGCAATGCGATTTCAGCGTGAATTTGAAAAGAGTCCTGTGCGTTTTCTGAGCACTGCGTTGCGGTTCAGATGTGAATTCCAGGCTCATTGCCTTCTATGGGAATGCATCTGACATGTCATCAGTTTTAAACACAAGTTCAAATGAGAATAACAAAAACAGCAGGGGGGTTACCCCCTCAATCAATACCAGGCCCTTCGGAGGGGAACCCCACGCCAAAATGTAACAAAAAATAGCGTTGGGTTGTTTTTGTTTTTTTTTAATAAAAGGATTGTCAAAAACTGTCTCTGTGTTTATATATATATATATATATATATATATATATATATACAACGTACCCCATACTCATTCACATGGGGCAGGTGGGATTCCCATAAGCCCCCTGCCTGCAGACCCCTAGTGGCCAGGGTCGTGGGGAAGAGGCCCTTGTCGCCATCAACATAGGGACAAGGTGCCTTGGGGTCGGGTGGGGGAATGGAGCCCCTTGCCCAAAAGCACACCCTCCTAGTTGAGGGCATGTGGCCTGGTATGGTTTAGGGGGGAGGCGCTCGCTTTTCCTCCCCTTTTCCTAGCCAGCCAGGCTGAATGTTCAGATAAGGGTCTGGTAGTATCCCACCTCTGACTAGCAACTGAACTTTTAACTCTTCTATCAACTCATCCCTCACAGTTAATACATTCTTGTACCATCATTGGCTCACTGGTTGTGATTGACAGCAGCGGGAGCCAATGGGCTCCCGCTGCTGTCTCAGCGAATGAGGAGGGAGAGTCCTGGGACAGCTGAGACTATTGTGAATATCGCTTGATCGGAAGGAGCTCAGTTTATGATTGTGGGGGGTGGGGGCTCTGCACACAAAAGGTTTTACCTTCATGCATAGAACCTTCAGCATTTAGAAATACTTTAATTGAACAAGCTGAAGTTAGAAGCTGATTGGCTTCCATGCACAGCTGCACCAGATTTTACACTCTGGTTTTAGTAAATCAACCTCTGGATCTTTTGAAAAACAACAGTCTTACTGGCTGAATCACCAGGTGAAAACAAAGCCTAAAGCCTAAAAAATCCTAAAATAGATAATGAATGCAGGAATCACATCTATGAAATAATATGCTTCAATACAATAAATGTTTGATTTGGGTTTGTTAATACTTTAAAGGCCGGTTCACACTAGTGCAATGCCAGACATTGCATGTGATTGATTTGCACCGCATTGCTGTTGTGATGTCTGCGCGATGCGAATTTCAGCCATACAAACTGTATAGCTGAATTTGCATTGCATTCAGGCCAAACTCATGCAGGACCCTTTTTTTGGTCCGCACCAGAATCGAATCGCATAAGTGTTCACACCCATGCGATCCGGTTTCTGAAAATCTTGCTACATTTTGCAAACTGCTTGCGGGGTGTCGTTAACTTACATACATTCAGCAATCAGTTTGCATGAACAGGTTTGCGATTTAGATGAGGTGCAAATTTGTACCGCATCTAGTGTGAACCGAGCCTCAGTCCTCATGTATCCGTCTTAGCATTTGGTAAAGGGCAGAAACAGTCAACAGGAGATTTATTACCTATCTTGTTCTGTATCTCATTAAAATGTTTACAGTTCTAACCTAGAGGCGCTTGTGTTTCTCTTCTTGTCAACATCAGTGCCTGACCTCACAAATGCGCTTCTGGAAGAATGGTCAAACCTTAAGGACAGCCTTCTCAGAAGAGTTGAAGCTGCTGTAGAGGCAAAAGGTGGACCGACTCAATATTGGACCCTACGGACTACGACTGGGATGCCATTAAACTTCATGTGCGTGTAAAGGCAGGTGTCCCAATACTTTTGATAATATAGTGTATATTCAAATTAGATGACATGTGAACCAAACAAGCTTTCTATGGAGCCGGTTCACATATCTGCGCTACAGTGGCAATGCGATTTCAGCGTGAATATGAAAACAGTCCTGTGCGTTTTCTGAGCACTGCGTTGCGGTTCAGATGTGAATTCCAGGCTCATTGCCTTCTATAGGAATGCATCTGACATGTCATCAGTTTTAAACACAAGTTCAAATGAGAATAACAAAAACAACAGGGGGGTTACCCCCTCAATCAATACCAGGCCCTTCGGAGGGGAACCCCACGCCAAAATGTAACAAAAAATAGCGTTGGGTTGTTTTTGTTTTCTTTTAATAAAAGGATTGTCAAAAACTGTCTCTGTGTTTTTATTTAAATATATATATATGTATATACACAATGTACCCCATACTCATTCACATGGGGCAGGTGGGATTCCCATAAGCCCCCTGCCTGCAGACCCCTACTGGCCAGGGTCGTGGGGAAGAGGCCCTTGTCGCCATCAACATAGGGACAAGGTGCCTTGGGGTGGGGTGGGGGAATGGAGCCCCTTGCCCAAAAGCACACCCTCCTAGTTGAGGGCATGTGGCCTGGTATGGTTTAGGGGGAAGGAGCTCGCTCTTCCTCCCCTTTTCCTAGCCAGCCAGGCTGAATGTTCAGATAAGGGTCTGGTAGTATCCCACCTCTGACTAGCAACTGAACTTTTAACTCTTCTATCAGCTCATCCCTCACAGTTAATACATTCTTGTACCATTTGCCCCACCCTATTAGATTGCAAGCTCTTATGAGCAAGGCGCTCTGAACCCTCTTATATTTTATTGTATTGTAACTGTACTGTCCTTTATATTTTAAAGCCATGCGCAAACTGCTGGTGCTATATAGACCCTGAATTATAATATCAATAATAATAATAATAATATGTACTAGCACATTTAGATAAACTAACAAATTGAATTCAAACTCCAGCTAGTCTTTTATAAACAATTACAGCAAACGTTTTGTTTTTTTTTTCGGGATAAAGGTTTTATTCAAATAAATAAAATCTGAACATTGTAAGCACTCCTAGGAGTGTTAAATAGTTTGTCTCATCTCTGCAACTGATACATTCTGCTGGAGAACTTGGTGGTTGAGTTACTGCAACTGGAGAGTGCAAAATTTGGTGCAGCTCTGCAAATAAACCAATCAGCTTCCAAATTTTTTAGTATTATTTTTGTAGTTTTTTTTGTCGTATTAAAGCTTTGTTGTTTTGTTTTTTAAATAAAAAAAAATGTTATACTTACCTGCTCTGTACATTGGTTTTGCACAGAGAAGCACCTGGCTCCTCCCCCTCGAGCAGTGCCCCCAGAGAAAGTTGCTTGCCCTGGGGGCACTGATGTGGGCTCGCTCTCGAGCCTCGGCTCTATGAGTCCATGAGACACATAGAGCTGTGGCTCGGCCCTGTCCCCGCTCTCTCCTCATTGGCTCACTGGTTGTGATTGACAGCAGCAGGAGCCAATGGGCTGCCGCTGCTGTCTCAGCGAATGAGGAGGGAGAGTCCTGGGACAGCTGAGACTATTGTGAATATCGCTTGATCGGAAGGAGCTCAGTTTATGATTGTGGGGGGTGGGGGCTCTGCACACAAAAGGTTTTACCTTCATGCATAGAACCTTCAGCATTTAGAAATACTTTAATTGAACAAGCTGAAGTTAGAAGCTGATTGGCTTCCATGCACAGCTGCACCAGATTTTACACTCTGGTTTTAGTAAATGAACCTCTGGATCTTTTGAAAAACAACAGTCTTACTGGCTGAATCACCAGGTGAAAACAAAGCCTAAAGCCTAAAAAAGCCTAAAATACCGTAGATAATGAATGCAGCAATCACATCTATGAAATAATATGCTTCAATACAATAAATGTTTGATTTGGGTTTGTTAATACTTTAAGGTCCGGTTCACACTAGTGCAATGCCAGACATTGCATGTGATTGATTTGCACCGCATTGCTGTTGTGATGTCTGCACGATGCAAATTTCAGCCATACAAACTGTATAGCTGAATTCACATTGCATTCAGGCCAAACTCATGCAGGACCCTTTTTTTGGTCCGCACCAGAATCGAATCGCATAAGTGTTCACACCCATGCGATCCGGTTTCTGAAAATCTTGCTACATTTTGCAAACTGCTTGCGGGGTGTCGTTAACTTAACATACATTCGGCAATCAGTTTGCATGAACAGGTTTGCGATTTAGATGCGGTGCAAATTTGTACCGCATCTAGTGTGAACCGAGCCTCAGTCCTCATGTATCCGTCTTAGCATTTGGTAAAGGGCAGAAACAGTCAACAGGAGATTTATTACCTATCTTGTTGCTTTTTAGTTCTCAAAGGTTCAATTCACACTTGGAGATACAATGCAGGTGTTCTAATCCCTCTCCACTCCATTAAAAAAAGAGTTAAAAATTATCAGATATTTTGAGATTTTAAGCTGAATGGATGTTTTCCCAAACATTTGTTCTTTAAACAGTTGTAAACATGTTTAGCTTGTAATTGTGCAGTACTTTAAATGCTTATTTTATCAATAACATGTCTTGAAAATTACTGTCACAAGAGTAAGATTTCCCTACAGCTGGTATCCAACACCTATTTCTGTCTTCAGTGATCACATTTGTATACAGAATACTGGACCTGATATTCTGCAGAATTCGTATCAAATCATTTGAAAAATCAGTCCATGCAAAGTCAGCCTCAGCATTATAATCAGAGAAAACACACTACTGCCTCTTTGCACAAGTCGCCCCTGTCTGACTGTTGAATAAATGATCACTTCTGTAGGATTTATATTACCACTCATCATATCTGCCACTATCCAGGCAGTTTTTAGTCAGACTTGGGCATGCTGAAATGTCATGCAAATTCCAAAGACACATTTAATATGTACTGGTAAAGAATGTCTCAAATATTTATGACCCTATTAAATCCCACTGTATTAATTCTGTAATTATTTTAAACCTATGTCAGGCAAGATGGATGCTTTGGATGACCCACTTTGCACACTGGCCATTAATCTTCTGTAGGTGTTGAAACTCCTTTCTAGTTCTACTCCCTAATTCTGCGTCATACACTGCTTTTTTTATTTCAGACGGGTGTCTCCTACAAAAAATGTCCATTTGAAGATAGAATGTGTAAAAGGGAGAGCCATGGTCCTGTAAATGACTAAGCAGCAAAAGGGATTTCCCATATCTTCTTGGCAAAAAGATTTTCTTTAATATTTAAGCCAAATTCAGGTGTGGAAGATGCTAAGTATGTATGTAAATTAGCAGTGATTTCAGACATCATTAAAGATAGTGTTTAAAGGGGGGTCCATTTATGACAAACTAAGAATGCTGAACACTTCTATATGAGTTTTATTGTATCTGTTTTTTTTAATGTAGAGCCTTTCCATATTATTATTATTATTATACAGGATTTATATAGTGCCAACAGTTTACGTAGCGCTTTACAACTTGAGGGTAGACAATACAAATACAATACACTTTAATACAGTAGGAATCAGAGGGCCCTGCTCCTTAGAGTTTTTTTTTTTTGACAAGCAAATTGGAACTCTATAGGCTCACTTTTTTTCATTTATAGGCTTAACTCTCTAATTTACCGCAATAGTCTTTATCCTCTGCTATATGAAGAATAAAGTACACCCAAATTTCCCTTTTTGATAGTCTAAACAGGTCTCAAATCTAGTTACTATGTGATAAAAGAGCCTCATGAATTGAAAAAATATTTTACCTCCTCAAATCCTTCTTCATTTGTGTTTTACATGCTCACCATTGCCCCCCAGACACTGTAGCTCACAGTGGGGGGTTTCAGCAGCACAGTCAGTTCTGCCATTTCAGAAAATAGTGGGCAGGACTAGACACGATCAGCTGCTAATTGACAATCTACGGGCTTAAGAAACGAGAAAAGACAATGCTGAGAACCACACCCCCTGTAACATCTTCCCTACCGGTGGACTTTACTGTCATGATCTACAGGTATCTGTAAATCCTAGTACATATGATGACATTATCTGACGAATGATCATCCATTTTTTTTGGATGCTAGTCTCCATATCAAAAAACGAATAGGTTACTAAAGTACAAAAATTCTCATACAACAGAATAAAAATTCAGAAGTGATGTAATGTATTTGTATTGCATTTTCAGCCGAAAATTGTACTGATCAACCACTTGCCACCCTCCCACCGCCAAATGACAGAGGGACGGTGTGGCTCTCGTTCTGGGTGGACATCATATGGCGGCGCCCCAGAGCGGCCGCGGGGGGCGTGCAGCGCGGTGATTGTGGCAGCGCCATGTTGCCAGGACATGTCATGACCCTGATCTCTGTAAAGAGCCATGGCCGTGGCTCTATAACCATGTGATCGGCTGTGTCCAATCACAGCCGGTCACATGTAAATACGGAAGTGCTGTGAATCGGCTCTCCTCGCCTCACACTGACAGAGTGTGTGGCGGGGAGTGCCGATCAAAGGCATCTCCTTGCAGGGGAGGCCTAGACAGGTAATTAGGGTACTGATCATCAGTGCCTTGATTAAAGGAAAGCCCCATCAGTGCCACCAATTAGTGCCTATCAGTGCCACCAATCAGTGCCCATAAGTGCCACCAATCAGTGCCCATAAGTGATGCCAGTCAGTGCAGCTTTTCAGTGCCCATCAGCGCCCCCTATCAGTGCCCATCAGTGCTGCCTATCCATGCCATCTATCAGTGTCCACTAGTGCTGCCCATCAGTGCCCACCACTGCTGCCCACCAGTGACATCTATCAGTGCTCATCAGTGCTGCATATCAGTGCCCATGAATGCCGCCACATCAGTGCCCATCAGTGCAGCTTCATCAGTGCCCATCAGTGCCCATCAGTGCAGCCCCATCAGCGCACATCAGTGTAGAAAAATTACTTATTTACAAAATTTACTGACAGAAACTTACTTAAGAAAAACTAACTTTCCCTTCCTGACAGATCCGCCATTTGCCCTGTATACACAGGCAGATGGCTGGTCCATCTCTCCAGTGAATGATCGGTGGGTTGTGGCGGCCATCGCGGGTTGCTGGACACGCTGATTGGCTCCTACTGTGTCCATTCACAGCGGGAGTGGCGCACGCCCAAAACCGTGTGCACAAAATCACGTACCTGTACGTGATTATGTTCAGCTGGGCCGCCCTGCCGCAGTATATATGTGGTGGGCAGTCTGGAACTGGTTAACTGAAAATCGTACGATCTGGTATCGTACAAGAAAATTTTTCGTGTTTGTCCCTTTGGAAAATTTCAGACAACAGCTGTGTACTAACAATTAGATTATCGTATGATCGCTTTGAAAACAGTATTTTTTTGTACGATACTCTGATCGTGTGTATGGGGCTTAAGACTTTGCAGAGGGACTAAGGAAAAAAGGTAAGTGCATATGCATTTACAATTAAATGCTGCAGCACATCCTCTACTAATATATATATATATATATATATATATATATATATATATATATATATATATATATATATAATATATATTATATATATATATATATATATATATATATATATATATATATATATACAGTTGTGCTAATACGTTTACATACCCTGGCAGAATATATGATTTCTTGGCCATTTTTCAGAGAATATGAATGATAACACAAAAAACTTTTCTTTCACTCATGGTTAGTCTTTGGCTGAAGCCATTTATTATTAATCAACTGTGTTTACTCTTTTTAAATCATAATCACAACAGAAACTACCCAAATCACCCTGATTAAAAGTTTACATACCCCAGTTCCTACTACCGTATATTGCCCCCTTTAACATTAATGACAGCTTGAAGTCTTTTGTGGTATTTGTGGATGAGGCTCTTTATCTTCTCAGATGGTAAAACTGCCCATTCCTCTTGGCAAAGCCTCCAGTTCCTGTAAATTCTTGGGCTGTCTTGCATGAACTGCACATCTGAGATCTCCCCAGAGTGGCTCAATAATATTGAGGTCAGGAGACTGAGATGGCCACTCCAGAACCTTCACTTTATTCTGCTGTAGCCAATGACAGCACATCCCATGCACAGCTTCCTGGCTGATGAATGCAAATGTTCCTCCAGTATTTTTTGATAACATACTGCATTCATCTTGCCATCAATTTTGACCAAATTTCCTGTGCCTTTGTAGCTCACACATCCCCAAAACATCAGTGATCCACTTCCGTGTTTCACAGTAGGAATGGTGTACTTTTCATCATAGGCCTTGTTGACTCCTCGCCAAATGTAGCGTTTATGGTTTTGGCCAAAAAGCTAAATTTTGGTCTAATCACTCCAAATCACTTTGTGCCAAAAGGTTTGAGGCTTGTCTCTGTGCTGTTTGATGTATTGTAAGTGGGATACTTTGTGGCATTTGCGTAGTAATGGCTTTTTCTTCTGGCGACTCGATCATGCAGCCCATCTTTCTTCACGTGCCTCCTTATTGTGCATCTTGAAACAGCCACACCACATGTTTTCAGAGAGTCCTGTATTTCCCCTGAAGTTATTTCTGGGTTTTTCTTTGCATCCCGAACAATTTTCCTGGCAGTTGTGGCTGAAATTTTTATTTGGTCTCCCTGATCGTGGTTTGGTTTCAACAGAAACCCTAATTTTCCACTTCTTGATTAGAGTTTGAACACTGCTGATTGGCATTCCCAATTCCTTGGATATCTTTTCATATCCCTTTCCGGTTTTATACAGTTAAACTACCTTTTCCCGCAGATCCTTTGACAATTCTTTTGCTTTCCCCATGACTCAGAATCCAGAAATGTCAGTGCAGCACTGGGTGAAAGATGCAAGGGTCTGTCAGGAGTCCAGAAACTCATTGACCTTTTATACACACACACTATTTACAAGCAAACAGATCACAGGTGATGATGGTTAACTTTAATAGCCATTCAAACCCCTTTGTGTCAACTTGTGTGCATATTATCAGGCCAAAATCACCAGGGTATGTAAACTTTTGATCAGGGTCATTTGGGTAGTTTCTGTTGCCATTATGATTTAAAAAGAGTAAACACAGTTGATTGATAATAAATGACTTTAGCCAAACACTAAAAATGAGTGAAAGAATTGTTTTTTGTGTTATCATTCATATTCTCTGAAAAATGGCCAATACATCATAAATTCTGCCAGGGTATGTAAACTTATGAGCACAAATGTATATATATTTTAACCACTTCCCTACCCGCCTATAGTAATATGATGTCCACAGATGGGATCTCCCATCTTGGGTGGACGTCATATGACGGCCTCGGGTTCCCGGCCGCCTAGGGGGCGCGCGCCCGCCGCGTTGCTCGGGACCCGGTGCGTGTGCCCGGCGGCCGCGATGTCCGCCAGGCACCCGCGATTGCCTGTTAACCGATCCACGTCCTGTCAGCTCAGAGGAGAGCGATCTGTGTTCCCAGAACGGAGGAACACTGATCGGTCTCCTCCCCTTGTGCGTCCCCTCCCCCTACAGTTAGAAGCATTCCCTAGGAAACACATTTAACCCCTCCCCGCCCCCTAGTGGTTAACCCCATTCACTGCCTGTCACATTTACACAGTAATCAATGCAATTTTATAGCATTGATCGCTGTATAAATGTGAATGGTCCCAAAAATGTGTCAAAAGTGTCCGATGTGTCCGCCATAATGTTGCAGTCATGAAAAAAAATTGCGATCGCCGCTATTACTAGTAAAAAAAAAAAAAATAAATAATTTTTTTTAAAAAATGCCATAAATCTATCCCGTATTTTATAGACGCTATAACTTTTGCGCAAACCAATCAATATACGCGTATTGCGATTTTGTTTACCAAAAATATGTAGAAGAATACGTATCAGCCAAAACTGAGGAAAAAATTAGTTTTTTTTAAAAAAAAAATTGGGATATTTATTATAGCAAAAAGTAAAAAAATATTGTGTTTTTTTCAAAATTGTATAGCGCAAAAAATAAAAACCGCAGAGGTGATCAAATACCACCAAAAGAAAGCTCTATTTGTGGGGGAAAAAAGGACGTCAATTTTGTTTGGGTACAATGTCGCACGACCGCGCAATTGTCGTTTAAAGTGCGACAGCGCTGAAAACTAAAAATTGGTCTGGGAAGGAAGGGGGTGAAAATGCCCTGTATTGAACCGGTTAAGCAGAGTCCCTAGAGAATAAAATGGTGGGTGCTGCATATTTTGTCACACAATGTTTGCATAGCAGTTTTTCAAACACAATTTTTTGTAAAAAATATACTTAATGCACAAAAAAAATAATATCAAACTGTTTGGTAAAATATAAAAGATGAATGATGTTGGTGAATTGAGTAAATATATACCAAGCATGTCATGCTTTAAATTGCGAGGAGAATAATCACCGCTCCAGGAGGATTAAACAGGCAAAAGGTAAGTCCTTCTTGGTTAGGAGGTTGTTGGTGCTGGCTATTGCTAGTAGCAATAAGACGAAAATAAATGCTGGACAGCCGCACTCGTTGCTTTAAATTGCATACGCCATGTACTGGCATCAAACTACGGTACCTTTGCGGACGTTTGCTGTAATACCGCACATATGTGCTGCAATTGCTGTTTACATATATGTGCAGGACCGACGTGCATCATGTGAGCATGGGAGGACAGGGCGCTTTAAAATGTTTTTTTTACATTTTATTATTCACTCTATGTACCTTTTTTTAACACTGAACCGTTAATTTTATTTTATTTTTTTACAACTTTATTGCTATCACAAGGGATGAGCAACATCCCCTGTGATAGCATGGGCCATGACAGGTCCTCTTTTTGGTATGGTCTGGGGTCTATTAGATCCCAGACCTCTCCTCTGGCCTCTAATGCATTAGATCCAACTGAGATTGGTTTGATTTGTTGTTTTTACTAGCCAGTAATAGCATGTTTACATAAAACTGAAACCGGAAATGACCTTGTCACTTCAGGTTTCTGATGTCACAAAGTGGAAGGAACAACATCAGTTCCGCTCACTGTGTTCCCAGAACGGGATCCTGCTTGTTTCATACTTACAGGGCTCCCTGATCAGATGGGAGAGCCTGGTAAAGGCGGCGGCAGAAGGGGACTCCCTTCTGCCGCCTGTAAAAGTAATACAGCAGCTGTATAGCCTCTCTGATTACTTTTACTAGAAAGAATTGCCGGCTGTAAAAAATGATACCAGGATCATGACTGTAGTTGCAGTCATGGTACTGGAATAACCACTTCAACATTAGGCCTATGGTTGGGAAGTGGTTAAGTAAACCCTAACTGGATGTTGGGGTTGTTTTACTAAAACTGGTTAGTGCAAAATCTGGTGCAGCTGTGCATGGTAGCCAATCAGCTTCTAACTTCAGGCTGTTCATTTAAACTTTGACAAAAACCTGAAAGCTGATTGGTTACTATGCAGAGCTGCATCTGATTTTGCACTCTCCAGTTTTAGCAAATCAACCCTTTTAGTTTGCTAAAGCATTGCTTACCTTAAACAGTTTTCATTTCTTTTCACTGTTTTTACATTTGGCCAATTCAGTTTTGCACATTTAGAGCAGCTGATCTCCTACAATCAAAGCTTTATTTGGGTTAGCTTTTTTACTTTTCCATTAGGCTGGATTCACACCTATGCATTTTTAGTGCTTTTTTGCATTTTGCAGATTTGCTCTACAGAACTTGTTCCATAGGAAACCATGTAAAATGGGCTATAGTGCAAATTTGCAAAATGCAAAAAAGCACTAAAAATGCATAGGTGTGAATCAGGCCTCAGGGAGATTTCCCCTTCCTTATTGCCCCGGTGACAAGAGTTTTACCAAACAGAAAATAATTGAAAATTTACAACACAGCAAGGAATAAAAAGTTGGCACGTGTTCTAGCCTCGCCCTGCTGTACAATAAAATCACTTTATTTTTATTGTATTGCTGTTGGAGATTTCTTCTCACTTCCTTTCTGTTGAAAGAAAAGAAAGAAAGTGGAGAGAAACTCCCACTAATACACCAGAGAGAAGTAAAAAACAGACAGAGGTTCCAATATTTCCTCACTCTATCCAAAAAAAAAACATGTTTTGGTTGGATATACATTTTATTTGATCTTATTACCCTTCCCATCTTTTTTATCAAGCATAATGTTGCTTATCTGACTATCTTACTTTAGACACCAATCCAATATGTGACCATTTCTCTTGACCTGACTGGTTATTTAAAATGTAACTCCACTTTTTAAAAGAACAAATAATTTATATATTATATGTTTTGTAATTTAGAGCTAATAAAAAAAAAAGTACCATTCTAGTTCACTTTACTACTAGATACAATTTTCTAAAATTGTCAAAAGAAAATAAATAAATAAATAAATAAAACCTGGTTTCCTTGTATGGGGCCGTCTGTGCACTCATGTTGAATGCCTGCAGAAATGTTATTTTCTGCTCATGTGATCAGCTCACTGCTGTTCCCCAGCAGGTTTTCTTCTATTACAACACAGGGCCAGCAAGTACCGCCAAGTGTTTCTGACAGTATCAGTGTGTCATTGATTTGTACAGGCTTTCTGTCTGAAGATAAATGAAAACATCTGCTTGTACCTGCCAGGGGAATGGGTGAATGAACGCCATGATCTCCCCTCCTCCAATCACAGAACGATCAGATGTTTAGTGAATGGACAAAGTTGAAAGCAAGCTTACACTGTATGCAGAGTCTAATTTTCAGAGTTGCAAGCTGGACACTTGCAGCCATGTCAGAATTAAATTAGAGTTTTTTCCTTAACTACTTGCCGACCGGCTGCAGTATATATACTGCTGCAGGTTCGCTCTATTGCGCAAACCGACGTACCTGTACATCATTTCATGCAATAGCCAACGAGTGCGCCAATCAGTGGGTCTGGCGGACGCGATATCCGCTAGCCACCCACGATCGCTCCCCAAAGACACAACGGTGATCTGCCGATGTAAACAAGGCAGATCACTGTTCTGACAGGGATGAACAGAGTGATCTTGTGTTTCTGCTAAACAGAAACACGGATCTCTCTGTTCATCCAGTAAGTCCATCCCCTGCACAGTTAGAAAGCATCCCCTAGGGACACACTTAACCCCTTGATCGCCCCTGGTGTTAACCCCTTCCCTGCCAGTGTCATTAGTACAATAACAGTGCATATTTTTTAGCACTGATTCCTGTAATAATGTCACTGGTTCCCAAAAAAGTGTCAAAAGTGTCAGTTGGATGTCCGATTTGTCTGCCACAATGTCGCAGTCCCGCTAAAAATCGCTGTACGCCGCCATTACTAGTAAAAAAATAAAATAAACAAAAATGCCATATAAATATTTCATAGTTTGTAGACACAATAACTTTTGCACAAACCAATCAATATACGCTTATTGGGATTTTTGTACAAAAAAAATGTAGCAGAATACATATTGGCCTAAATTGATGGAGAAATTAGATTTTTTATTGGGTATGGTTTATAACAGAAAGTAAAAAATATTGTTTTTTTTTTTCAAAAATGTTTTTTTTTTTTTGTTTATAGCGAAAAAAATAAAAACCACAGAGGTGATCAAATACCACCAAAAGAAAGGTCTATTTGTGGGAAAAAAGGACATCAATTTTATTTGGGTATAACATCACATGACCATGCAATTGTCAGTTAAAGTAACACAGTGACGTATCCAAAAAAAAGGCCTGGTCATGAAGGGTTTTTTCATGACCAGGCTTTTTTTTTGGATACGGCACTGCGCCTTCCTGAGCTGAAGTGGTTGTAAATCCTTACATATACCCAGCAAAGTGCCTGGCCTTAGATGATACACAGAAATAAAACAAATCCTCTTACATAAGTTGTACCTGTTTATCTGCTGTATTCTCTTCTCTGCATCTGTTCAAAGTGCAGAAGTGATAAAACTTGTCTGAGCTGTCAGAAAGAAGCGGGGAAGAAGTAAAATTACACTCTGCAGAGCTCAGTAAGGAGAACTCTGAGAGCTGATTGGAGGGAAGGGACATACCCCCTTCACACAGCACACAGGAACAGAGCTAAGGCTGTCAATCGCAGACTGTGCCCTCCCCTGTCACCATTTTTCTCTTGGTGTCAGGAACGCTTGTCAGAAGTAATTCATGCTGATAGCAGAAGAAAGATGCAGCAGACAGACATGAGCACACAGTGCACACTATAGAAGGATATGCTTTATTCATATTTCATGTCTGAGGTTTACAACCACTTTAATTCAGAAGCATCCACCAATGGGACACACATCATTATTGGTAATTCATTTTTACATAGCAAATGTGCAAATCTTGTTTTCTCCTGGAGTTCAGCTTTAAAGTGATTGTTATTTTTTAGGAAAAAAAACAAGACTTTACAATGACTAACAATAACTATATATGTTATACTTACCTGCTCTGTTGCAGTGGTTTTACACAGAGCAGCTGTATCCTCCTCTTCTTCGGTCCCTCTACTGTGATCCTGCCCCCCCCCCCTTCCTGTTCAGTGCTCCACAGCAAGCAGCTTGCTATGGGGGCACCAACCCGAGTCACATTCAGACAGGGAGCTCCGACTACTGCCCCTCTCTCCCCTGATGGACTAGCTGACTTTGATTGACAACAGCGGCAGCCAATGGCGCTGCTGCTGTGTCTCAGTCAATTAGGAGGGAGAATCTCGGACGGCTGAGACACTAGTGGACATCGCTGGACAGAGATGGAGCTCAGGTAAGTATTAGGGGGGATAAGGGAGGCTGCTGCACACAGAAGGCTTTTTATGCATAGAATGCATTAAGATAAAAAAAAACCTTCTGCCTTTACAACCACTTTAAGCTTACTTTAAACTAAAAAATGATAGTCATCAGAGAAATTCAGTTTTTATCCAATTAAAATACAATCAATTCATTTTTAACTTCTCATATTCTCATAACCTAAATTGTGGGGCTGCTTAAAATAGAATCAATAAACAGCTTCTGTATTGATTAACAGACAAATGCAATTTAGATTTAAAATTAGCATTTACCACATTCTACAGATCTGCATTAATACTTTATTTTCAAGAGAGAAAAAAGATAAATATGTTTGTAAATTAAGATTTATACTGTATTCACGATTATAAAAAGGATTCACTTTGATGAGATAAAATTGTGTTGGAAACAACAATGCTCCAACATTAGCTAATTTATCTAATGTATTACATTAACAAGCAGCTCAATAGAAAATATACAGTTCAATAAAATACCATAGATGGACCGAAATTTGCCATGTTCAGCAGGGACCGGCCACATTTCAATCCATCTATCGCTGTTTTCATTTGTTAGAAGTTGATTAAAGCAGATCCTTTGCAAATAGAAATATTTTTTTATTATTTTTCTTGCACATGATTAGGCATTTAATCTTGCACTTTATTCATTAGGCTAGATGAATATTCACTTAATTAAGTACCGTAAATATTTTCTACTCCTTTAGTAAAACAACCACAGCATTTTGTGTTTATAATAATAACCCTCTCTGCCCCATATTTACTACATGGTTGCCCATGTGAAAGGTAGATGCCATACTGTAGCCTACCTGTTGTGGGTCTTGTGCATGTTGAGGTCTCAGGGTGATATTCACAGCAGTGTGCCAAAACTGTCTGGTTTCCTCATCATGGCCATAAACTATGAACTCCCTCTGATCTGGTGAAATGTCAAAAGTTCTTGCAGCAAATATTACCCCGTCGGCATCGATCCGAAAGTCTGTAGGGTTACTGGTCTCATAATGTATGTGTCTTTGTTCACCGCAATCTGTAAACCTCACTGGAGAAACAAAGAACAAGAAAAATAAAAGTCAGCACTAAAGTCACTTACAGAAACTAGAAAAACTATCACCTAATCAATGGTGGAGCAAAGGCTAAATATTTAAGATACAATCTGCTCACAGAAAAGCAAAAAGAAATAATAATGACTTAAAGATGACATATTGGCAAAAGAATCATTGCCTTGGAAAATACATTTAGAACAACAAGTGGATTTAAAGATTGTCAACTAAGTGTGTAATACATTGTACATTGGGGACATAAACACCACCGTGTTAAAAATTTGAAGCTTTGACTCTTTGTTAAGCAGAGTCTGCCATTATTAAAAAAGAAAATGTGTCATCAACTGTATTTAAATGCATACCACAGGCAGTGAGAGATAACCATATAGTTATTCTGTAATTGAACAGTTAAATTAGCTGGCTGCCACAGAGCATTTATATGCTATTTATTTTAGTAATCTAATCTTGTCCCGTGGAACTGTACAAATATATTACAAATGTTCTGCAGGATATATATATATATATATATATATCTTTATTATTAAAAGAAAACAACAGCAAAGTTCACAATCTTATCTGTTCTATTCACCTGAACAATGCAGATCTTGAGTGGGAGTCTAGGGGTAAAGGAGTCATTGGTGGCAACCCCAACTGGCCCCCACAAAACTGAACTCAGATCAGACAACAATGAGATTCTGACCAGTAGCATAACTATAACCATAACTGCTCATGAGGCTGCTATGGGGCAGAAATTGTCAAGACATTAAACGTATAAACATATTAAAATCTAAACATATAAAATATGTGTATGTATAACACAGATCCAGTAGTGTATCATTAGGGAATTCAAAGGTCACAGTAGGTGAGAACCCTCATGCCATCAAGAGCTGACATCAGATGCCCAGGAGGAGTCCGTGAGATCAGAATGTCCATAGTCACATCTTTCACTTGCTCTTCCCTTCTACTCATCTATAAACAGAATTATTGTCTTCAGAGCTTCTTGTCATCCCTATCAGCACTTTGCAGTTAACTCTGTTTACCCAACACAGTCTTCCTAATGCTGTATAAAATAACAGTCTCCTTAGCTAAAAACTGATAAAACAGCTGAAGTTTGTAGTTCTGCAAAAACCCACTTAGGCAGACCATATATAGTGCAAATTTCTTTCTTGCAACCATAGGTTACAGTAAAGTACAGTCCTGCCAAACAATTGCCTTCTCCTGGCAGGGGTGCACAGGGGAAGCCGTCACCACTGGGAAAAGACAGTGATTTTCACCAGTGGCTATAGTAGCCATTTGTGATAATCGCAAGTGAATCCGGCAGCCTGGTTGTACCCAAGGTGATCGAACCGTGTATGGCCGACCTTAGTGGGCACGCATGAATCAGTTTGTATTAAGATGATAGAGTAGTTGTTTACAGGAGCACTAATATCTCTATAATAAATATAAAATAATATTAATGTAATTAATATTATTGTTGTCACCACAGCTCTTTTCCACTATTGGCTCAACTAACACACAGCCCAGTGGGTCTCAGAAATCATAAGAGGGCTCCATCAAAATGTTGCTAAGGGCTCCATAATCTGTAAATATGGTTTCCGCCTATGGTAATAGACTACCTCATGCATCTCTTTCGGTAATATTCTTCTCAGAGGACTTAATTAGAATACATAACCCAATTAATTTAGCTTGTGGGACTTTATATAAGGCACATCACTAAATGAACAGGTCTAAACAAAACAGTATAGTCATATATCAATATAAACTATTCCAGGTACTTAAATTTAATAACTCTTTATTGTACATTATTTTAATCCCCCCTGCTGTGATATATTATTTTGGACTGTAATTAAAGCCCCATACACAGGGGTCGAATGTTGGGTGTGACTGGCCGGTTCAATAGAAACCGGCAGACATTGGGCCTGTGTGTACTTCAGAAGGGGCATGACCGAAAAAGGTCAGCTTCTGGTCAGAACTCTGAGCCAATGGCTGAGAGGGCTGACTGGAGTGTTCTGGTGGGGGGCCGTTCTCCTGTCAGAACACAATAGAAAAGCAGGGGAGAGGGTCCGTCCTGAGCCCGCTGGGTTGAACAAAAAAAAAAAAACTAGCAGTGTGTACTAGGCTTAAATGTAACCTAATAATAACAGGTAGAGGGGAAGCCTTTCCACTACCCAGTACACTGGTGCAATTACTTTGTCATACATTCATTTTAAGGGTTTTAAAATGATGTACAATAAACAATTATTTTAAGTATCTGGAATAGTTTACATTGATATATGGCGGAACTGTCTTGTTTAGACCTGTCTGTTTAGTGATGTGCCTTATATAAATTTCCAAATTAATTGTGTTGAGTTGATTAGGGATGGAGGTGCACCACTTTTGTGTGTCAGATCACAACCCAATCTTTTGACATTATTCAAGTAAATGGATTCCTGTGTTGGACCCTGACATTTGTTTTATGAAATATGACATGTCAGCGTGCCATGGACTGTCATGCAAAGATCTAGCCTTGCTTTGAGCAGAGTAGCTTGGTCATTTCTAGAACCTGGCCATCACTTTAGGTTGCTTTAAATGATATGCCATACATGCAGGGATTGCTTTGGCAATAACTGTAGCTACATGAGCAAGGTACATGAAGCTATTGCAATACAAAGCAATGCACAATGTTATTAGTTGTCTGTGCACATACTGAAAATTTATTTAACCTAAACTGTTCCCTATAAAATATTCAAAACGTTTTCCAATTGTTGTCTCAAATATATCATTCCCTGGAAGGTAAAATACACTCTGATGAGCATTTAAGAGATTCTAAAACTTTAATATATAAATGTGTCCTTTAGAAATGCTGAAGTTTGCAGTATTAAAGAATTTCAGCTGATCTCTCATAGGAAATAGACATTTTAATGGAATTAGGAATAGTTGTGGAGAGAGCAAAAGTATTATCAACACACAAAATGACTTCAATATAAACAACTCTGGCTTGTTTATGACCAAAGGGACACTTACCCGAATGGCCTCCTTCAAAATATTACCACTACTTATCATTTAGTATATAACGCACAAGCTATTGTGTATTTCGGGCAATCCCTTGCAGAGAATAATTGAGAAAAGAACCATTTCAGAGAAACAAGAGTTCCACTCATATATGGAGCCTTGGTGACTGTCTTTATTTTATGCGGCAGAGGAAAAAAAAATCTGTATCCAGTACAATGTACGATACATCCTCATAAGGAAACATTAAAATAGAAGAGATAGTTTAGAGTGTCACACTGCAGTTAGTGTCTTCCATTCCATTAACAATGTGACCTTACATGATGACCCCATTTGTCAAGGGCATGTTTTGAAATTCAGCAGCTGGGTAAGGAAACATATGGAATACCATGAATTAACCTTTAATGCCTAAAGCCAGAAGGGATATGCAAGTCTCTTTCAAATGTTACATGCTGCACAAGATGAAATACTGAAACAGATAAACTTCCTGGCCCATAGTCATTAAAAACAGATCCTGAAATCCCTTGCTGCAAGGGAAATATTTCAAAATATTTTATAAGTGTTTGCTGACTATTATGATTCCTGGTCATGTATCTTTATCAGTACAAACGCACTAGTTTATATATTTAAGCATTAGTAAAATACTGAAACAATCATCGTTTTTTCTATTGGTTGTCAGGGAAGCTGAGCTGTAGGCCAGAAATGAGCAGCTTGCGGGAAAAAAAGTACTATACGTAACACAAAAGATTATTTCTACAGTGAATGTTTAATGTAATATATTACAATATCACTGATACTGGAAATTGGAAAAGTCAAATTTGTAAATGGAACCTTTTTCAAAGGCTGCAGCTGTGCACATAAGCAGTGGCGGATGGTGGTATATTTTTTTTGGGCTCGGGGGGCAGTGCTCTGCACCCCAAGCTCACCCTTTTTTTAAGCCAATTAGAGCCTCAGGCTCTAATAACGTGCTTCTAGGAAAAAAGAAAAAAAAAAAAAAAAAGCATTAGAATCCATGCTTCCGGCGCCCTGCATGCAGAATGGGGGCCGGGCGCATGGATTAGGGGGGTGGCGCCCCTGCGCCCCGTATGGACAGCCACCACTGCACATAAGGATAAGATGGCCTGGCATTTTCATATGTTATTATAAAGTACCTTAAAACAGAAGTTCACCCTAACACTAAAATCTGTAAATCTACTGTCATCCATGATCTAAGACTAAGCTATCTAGCCCTGTAAAGAAGAAATCACTATACATATGTTTTTTGAAGCAGCTCCATTCCGGTCCCACGCTGAGCTGTCAGCGGTGGCTTCGCTGTGGAGGCGTGTGCAGAGGACACAGCCGACAACGGAAGACCCATAGTAACTCTATGGGTGACGTCACTTCCTATTCATTTCCCAGCTGACTGTCGGCTGTCTCCTCTGCAGAGCTTCCGCCGCTGGAGACCGGACCGGATTCAAAAATGATATGTATAGCAATTTCTTCTTTACAGGGCTAGACAGGTTAGTCTTAGAATGTGGATGCCAGTAGACTTAGAGATTTTAGTGTTAGGGTGAACTTCCACTTTAAGCTTCCAAGTTGAACATTTCTTAGACAAGAGTCACTTGTTAGGCCTGGGCAGACTAGACATTGTAACTGCATTTCAGGTCTTATTGTTATTGCTAGCTGTAGTAAGGAAAGCCTTGGAGATAGGAGCCGAGAGGTGGTTCGGGGGAAAGCAGCAATTTTGCTGGTCCTGCAGCAACATATACTCACCTTTGCTTTACTTTCCTGCAACAATGAAATGACAGGCCATTCTTGGTGTTAAGAAGCATGGGTCTTTCCCTTCTTCTCATGTGACAACACTGATACATGGCCCGGCTCTGTTACAAAATGTGTGAGGGTACACAGCACTGTGTACATTTCGACTAGAGCAGTGCTTCTTAATTCTTTTTTGAGTCCCGGGCCCCTTTAAGAATATAATGAAAGCTATGGACCCACTTCCCAGAAATATTCACATTAGCACAACTTTGCATGCAATGAATATATGTACTATGTTTTATTGAAATTTGATTGCCTCATAGACATCATAGACATCGGGTGCAGGCGCACTGAGCGTGCCGTTTCTAACGGCGATCATGCATGCGCAGGAGTGACGTCATCGCGGCTCCGGCCAGTCACAGCACTGGAGCTGCAATACCGGAAAGTCACTCTGGGATAGATGGCGGCATCTGAGGAGGCGAACGAGGGCCGATGCCGGGGCTTCGATCTCAGGTAAGTAATTCATAATGAGCTAGTATGCTATGCATACTAGCTCATTACGCCTTTGCCTTGCAGGGTGTATTTTTGAGGCTTTACTTCCTCTTTAACAGAACACCATTGATTGGGACAATGAGGAGAGCTGGATAATGAATGTAAATATTATTTTTTTATCTGACTCCCACAGGCCCCCTGAAATTCATTTGTGGACCACTTAGAGGTATATAAACCTCAGGCTAACACAATTTTTTATTCCCTTGTTCCCAGCACCACTCAAACTGCAAATGAGTATCGTCACAGGTGCCCACACTAAGGGAACACTACTGTACAATATCTCCAATATTCCTAACACCTGCAATCACTGATTATTACAGGATAGTAAAGGTGAACAAGGGGCAAGTGATTGGGCAATAGCCCTTAATAAATATGTATAAAGTCCATTGAAAGGTATATTTCAAATTCACCAACCCCATGCTTGAAGCACACACAATTATTCCTTGTTCTATGAATAATAATAATAATTAAAAGTGCAACAGCAAAACTGAATGGTTTTTAACAATGAAGACTATTATGACAGAGTGCCACTTCTATCAATGTAATATTTTCCTTTATCCAACAACTCTCATATAGAGATGTTTGATGGCCTTGCATATTTTACAGCCATACTAGCTAAATTACTGCCTGCATTGTCAACCATTATTAAATGTTCTATGTGTCATCTTGCCAACTAAAGAAAAAGTTCAACATTATAGATTAAAATAATAGAAATTGATAATGAAAAACAGCTCACTTAGTTGGGACTGCATTTATCTGAAGATTGCTGTCAGAACAAAGGAAATATAGTGTCAAAATATATGGCAAAATGCAGAATGCAAATAAATGGCTAACAAGAAAGTCAATTGTCCAAAGTTAAAGGCAGGTGGCAAAGTGCTACAGTATGTGTGAGGTTTTGTTACTGGCCTAAAAGGTCATTTCACAACTAGGTTACAAATTAGCTTTAAGTAACAGTGATAAGATATCGAGAAACAATTCAGAATATGTAACAAAAAAACATACACGGACAAGGTGCAAATTATTTTAATTTTAAAGCGGAGTTCCACCCAAAAATGGAACTTCCGCTTTAAGTGTTGTTGACCCCCTGACATGTCACATTTGGCATGTCATTTTTTTGGGGGAGGAGTGGGTACCCCGTTTTTACAGGTATCCAGCTCCCACTTCTTTCCCGGCACCGTGGCGCCGGAAGGAAAATCACCTCTCCCTTCCTCCCTGCAATCTTCTGGGACTTGTCACAGGTCTCAGAAGATTGCCCAGCCAATCACATCGCGCAGCGCGGCTCGTGCATACGCAGTGCACTTCACAGCCGGGCGCTCACAATTAGAATGCCGGCGCCACGGAGAGAAGGAGGAGAGGAGCGAGGCTTTGTTCCCCCGCATCGCTGGATCGTGGGACAGGTGAGTGTCTGTTTATTAAAAGTCAGCAGCTACACTTTTTGTAGCTACTGACTTTTAAATGGGTGGAACTCTGCTTTAATAAATTCCACAAAGTTTAATAAGTAGTTATGTGAACTGACCAATCGAATTCAGTGCTAACCATATGAGAGTTATCCTGTACTAGAGCTAAAAAACTAAAATCAAAATGCTACTGGTAAGTACATAGGTGACATTTCACAGGTGTAAACATAAATAACATTTTTGCCATGTTTGTGTCTGCATTGTATCAGGACAGGCTCACACCAGATGCAGTCCAGTGCATTTTTAATCTGCATCAAAAACACAGGCACAGTGTTTTCAATGAATTCCAATGGTCGTAGTTCAGACCAGTGCAGTCAACAAAAGTAGAACATGTTGCATTTTTTCTGTATGGAACATATCTGGAACATGGCAAATTGCATCAAAACGCACCAGAATGCATGAAACACCTCAAAAGCGTGCTTGTAGAGATGCATCCAAAATGCAGAAATTGTTATGTGAACCAGCCCTTAGGCTCAGTTCACATTTATGCGAGTAGTTGCGAGGATCGCAAGTTATTCCCTCACCCGCAACCACCCACAGTGAAAACGTACTGCTGTGAGAAAATGTGCGGGGCTGCCATTCATTCTGAATGGCACCCCGATGCATTTAAAAATGCAGCGTGTTTGCAGGTGCAGGAACCACATGGAAATTGCATGGTCAAAATGACCATGCAATTTCCCTGAGAGCCGCATTTTCAAAAAGGTGCGTGCAAGGCATGCCAGAATGGGCTGCCGTGCCCGAAAAAACACAGCCTGCAAACACCTGTCCCTTTGTGCTCCACTAACAGATTTGTATGCTTTCGTAAATATTTAAGAATGGTCGGCAAACAAAAGCATTACTTGTATGTTATTTTGTAAAAGGAAGCTAAAAAATGTTTACAATTCCTACAAAAATTTGGTGTCCATTGGTCAGGCATATTTTAATTGTGAGCTGAAATGGCAAAGTTATAAATATATAACAAGCTGGAAATGTTTATGATTATACTAGTTAGAAGTACTCATTATCACCCCCAGCGAAAGGTGCGCATGTCCCAATACTTGCCTGACTTTCACAAATCAACATAGTTTGAAGTGGGAGTATTGCTTTTATAAATAAAACACTGCTACTCTAATTCCCCCCTAAAAAAAAAAAAAATAAAAAAAAAAAAAATTATATATATATATATATATATATATATATATATATATATATATATATATATATATATATATATATTAAGGGCAAAACTTTTTTTTTTCATTTTGGATAGACCAAGAGAGGGTTATAACCCCCGTCAGATTTTTTTCACCATCTGTGTCCCATTGTGGTGATTTCCCTTCACTTCCTGTCCCATGGCCAAACAGGAAGTGAGAGGAAGTCCCTGCAAATTAAGGGAATTCCTTGGGGAACCCCAGGTCACCAGAACTAGTGTCCCCATTGGACGATTTCTCCAATATTACTTTTCTGGGGGCAACCCAACATTTGGGGATTTTCTTTTACTTTCAATGAAAATGACACACGGCAAATATAGAGGATGAGTCTCCTTAACAGGGGCACAGACAGCAATAAAAACAAACAGGCATTCCAATCCCTCTCCACTCTATCCAAAACTAAAAAAAAGTTTAGAGGATTATTGTGAAAGAAAGACATATACCATAATATGCACAATCTATTTCTTCACATTAGCAGCCATTTTAGAAAACTAGAAAAGTTATAAAATATAGATATATACAGGTATTTAACCACTTCAATACAGGGCACTTATACACATTCCTGCCCAGACCAATTGTGAGCTTTCAGCGCTGTTGCACTTTGAATGACAATTGCGCGGTCATACAACACTGTACCCAAACTAAATTTTTATCATTTTGTTTCCACAAATAGAGCTTTCTTTTGGTGGTATTTGATCACCTCTGAGATTTTTATTTTCTACTAAACAAATAAAAATAAAACTGAAAATTTTGAAAAAAAATGTTTTTTTTTTGTTTCTGTTAAAAAACTTTGTAAATAAGTAAGTTTTCTCCTTCACTGATGGACACTGATGGGGCTGCACTGACAGGCACTGATAAGGTGGCACTGATGGGCACAGATGAGGTGGCACCAATGAGGTGGCACTGATGATGGGTACTAATATGTGGCACTGATATGCAGCACCGATGGGTACACATAGGTGACACTGAAGGCACTGATAGGCAGCATGGATGGGCACTGATAGGCGGCACAGACGGGCACTGATAGGTGGCACGGATGGGCATGGATGGGCACTGATATACACTAATGGATGGTACTGATGGATGCCAATCAGTTCCAAACAATAATGCCTGCCAACCAGTGATGCCCATTGTGGGCACTGAATGGCATCCATTGTGGGCACTGATTGGCATCCCTGGTGATCTAGGGTGGCATACTTGGTGGTGACCAGTGGTGGCATCCCTGGTGGTCCTGGTGGCGTCCCTGGTTGTCCATTGTGGGCATCCTCGGGGGGGGGGGGCTGAGCTGATAATCGATCAGCACAGACCCCCCCCTGTCAGAGGAGCTGCCGATTGTCTCTTCTCTACTCGCGTCTGACAGACGCGAGTGAGGAAAAGCCGATCAACGCCTCTTCCTGTTTACAACGTGATCAGCCATGACTGAACACGGCTGATCATGTGGTAAAGAGTCTCTGTCAGAGACTCTTTACCTAGATCAGAGTTGCGGTGTGTCAGACTGCCACACCACAACAATGATCGCCGCGATGCGCGCCCCTGGGGTCAGGATATCGCAACCACTTTGCCGACGTCATATTGCTATATGGCAAGTGGTTAAACACACACACGCACACCTTTGAGGCATACTTTTAAAATGATTTGTGAATCTAATTGCTCTTTCATATAAATTACCGTATTTATCGGTGTATAACACGCACATTCATTTTAAGGGGGGAGTTTCAGGAAAAAAAAAAAAATTTTAAATAAGGAACTTTGAAGCAAAATATGGGTCAGTGCCCATCTGCAGCCTCACCATTGCCTTCAATGCAGCCTCACAAGTGCCATTAATGCAGCCTCATCAGTCCACATCAATGCAGCCTCACCATTGCCATCAATGCAGCAGCCTCACCATTGCTATCAATGCAGCAGCCTCATCACTGCCATCAGTGTAGCAGCCTCATCATTGCCATCAATGCAGCAGCCTCACCATTGCCTTCAATGCAGCAGCGTCACCATTGCCATCAGTGCAGCTTGATCGATGCCCATCTGCAGCCTAGAGGGGACAGGGAGGGGGGTGGGATGAGCGCCGATAGATTACATACAGTGAGAATCTCCTATGATAGACAGAACAGTGGTCCATTGGCGGCCCAGGAAATGGGACTTCCTATTACAGAGACCGCCAAAAAAACAGGAGATTCTCATTGTATGTAATCTGACGGCGCTCGCCCCGCCCCCCTCCCTGTCCCCTCCGAAGCAGCTAAAATTGAAGTATTGGCGTATAACACGCACACGATATTTGCACCCGATTTTCATGCTGAAAAAGTGAATGTTATATGCCAATAAATACAGTATATTCCATGTTTACTGGATATTCTCTGATGCAAGGTTCTATAATTTTAAAAATGCCACAAATAATTTGAACTATTAAAAGTTTCTGAGAGTACATCAGTCTTTCAGCACCTATGAAAACCTGTATAAAAATCCTTGCATCTTAATAACCCTACAAAAAGAAACAAAAAAAAGAAAACACGAAGCCTGGTCGTCTTTTTCTAGTCGTATTTCACTTTCTGTAGGTTAAACAGTGCTGATCACCCCTTCCATCCACCCATTATCATATATATCATATACAGTACTGTAATCTCTTTAAGAGCTTTAAATGCAAAGGGAATTGTTTGCAAATTATCAGAAATCCCTTAATGGCCACTAATGCTCCATCACATTTCCAGATAAAGTCTGAAATGACTAATTAAAGTAATTGTGTTGATGTGTAATTTGGACTTGACTTTAAAGTTTTGATTTCCACATTTTCTGTGTGTATAAATGTGTCATGCATTTTACCATTATTTGTCATATGGCAAACTCAAGAATGGACCTCAAAGAACATCTTTGTCAGTTTGCCAGCAAGATATTTTTTGATGAACAACTGCCTTACATGTATAAAGCAGCTTTTTTTCTACAGTTTTTCGCAAACAACCCACATGGGGTAATCACGTTTCAGGACTAACTGTACTTACACAACAGATGTTTTCATATTTACCCTTGTTATAAGACTTTTTATCTCTAACTGCTTGAGCATACATCCTGACTTAGGGAAAACATACCAGTAATATTCTGACCAATATATGTAAGTACCACAATGAAAAAAAGTTGGATGACACACGTAACATACATGTATGTATATATGTATTGTTCATGTTATGTAGTTTACAAATGACAACAAGAAAAAAAATTGATTCAGTAGTTTTATCTGTTCTTTAAAGAACAGTGAACTGACGTCATTAGCTTTGCTGTCTATCATGCCACTTTCTTATATATATAATTTCTAAACATTTAAAAAAATTACATAATAAAAAAAAAATACATTGTGACCCAAGAGTATCATGTGCCGCTCAGGCTCACTGATGGGGTATCAATCCTCCTATACATCCACCGCTGGGAGTACTGGTCGAGACGGCTCCTAAGATAGCTCAGTATGAAGAAAGATGTCCCTGTGACCGCAAATCCATATCATCCTAAGGTGTGACCAAGTTCTCCCCATGACTAAGCTCGGAGGGGCGGAGCGAAACGTGCTGGAGGAATGGCCTGGCTGAAATCCAGGCTAAGGTTGCCATTTACCATCATACCTTGGGATGCTATGGCTGTGCGGTCACAGGGCCATCTTCTTCCAATAAAAAAATACATTAGAACAAAAAGTTAAAGCGGGGGGTCCACCTATCTATTGTTTTTTTTTTTTTTTGAGTTCATTCACAAACTTTTATTCTCAGCATTACATACTCACATATTGTGTGTAATATGTCCACCTGTGTCAAATTTCGTCGGAAAGAATAACTTATATTATTCACTGCAGGCGGTTTCCATCTTCATTGTGGGCATTTGAAGCCCACAAGCATTTATTTCCTGGATGTGGTGAATGCTGTGCTCCCAGCATTCACTGCTCGTTCCCGCACATGCTCAGTGGCATCCTGGGAAGCCTGAGACTAGCTCCCAGGAGTCTGGGAGAGGCTAGAAACACACCTACTCCCACGGGAGGAGAACCAGGAAGTGCAAAGAAGAATAGAAAAATAAAAGGTAATTACGGCGATTTAAATTTTTTTAAACGGCATGTCAGCATCTAGGCAAGGAAGAGAATACATACAGATATTGTTCAAAATTTGGGTGGAACCCCGCTTTAATTAGCTCTGGATAAAGCAAATAATGGTTATAAGAGTTTTTGTTGCTGCCTATCTATCGGTTGGGGAGATCTAAGGCCCGTACACACGTTCAGAAAATCATATGAAAAATACCGCTTTTGAAGTGATCGTACAATAATCTGATCGTTAGCACCCAGCTTTTGAGAGCCGAGCAGAACAGGTCATACAAAATTATCCTATGGGACAAGCACAAAAAATTTTCTCATGTGATACCAGATCGTACAATTTTCCTTTAATCAGTACAGTTTAAAAAAAAATAAATAAATAAATAAACAGTTTTCGAAAATAAAATACAAATACAATACAATACATTACATCACTTCCGAATTTTTTTCTGTTGTACGAGAATTTAACTTTGGTAACCGCTTCATTTTCGAGATGGAGCCTAGCATGCAAAAAAAATGGACAATCATTTGTCTGATAATCTCATAGGGTGTACCAGGCTTTACCCTCACTTTTTTGGCCTGATTTACGCTGGGTTCACACATAAAGTGCCTTGCAAAAGTATTCATCACCCCCCCCCTTGGATTTTTAACTATTTTGTTACATTACAGCCTTTAGTTCACTGTTTTTTATTCTGAATTATATGTGATGGATCAGAACACAATGTAAATGTAGCAGCACTAGGAAATAATCAAAACTAAGTAATTGGTGAATCAATAAAGTGAATAATCAGTAGTGATGATAAAATTAAAATTCATCCAGGTATGAATGTTAATACCAAGACAATCATAATATATACAAATAGTGTATCAGAAATAGAACTTTTCTTCAATAGAAAGCTAATCGTGAACACAATCCATAAACCAGATGTGAAAAAATAATTGAATAGATAGGGAATGAGTCCTCCACCTCAACCAAAGTGTCCACACCACACCAAATGCGCACTTACCGCAAGACAAGCTGTATAAGCCTGCAGCCAATTACCCTGGCCAGGGCCTTTGTCCGGGGAAACCAAGGGGGACCAATGCCACGGCAGGATCCTAGAAATGTGATCAGCAGATAGCCCCGATCACCCGGGCCCCGGGTTCAGATAAGTGGTCAATTCAGATGTCGCTCAGATGTTCCCCTATTCAAGGATGTTCAAGTGGATGGAATCACAATTTCTTAGTGTTGGGGTCACAGATAGATAAAATGACCCACCGCCAAAGACTCCAGCAAGAGCCCAGTACTCAATAAGCACAAGCATAAAAACCATCAGACAGCACTTCCAAGAACAGAGCAGGTCTAGCAAAATACCAATCAAGCCACTCCACAATAGTCTGCATGGCGGTGAAGAGGTCTTTTGGAGTGGCTAGATTGGTATTTTGCTAGACCTGCTCTGTTCTTGGAAGTGCTGCTGTCAATCAAATCCAATGATGCGGGCGCTGGGGGGGCGGAGCCGAGTCTGGCATTCTGTGTCTATAGATGCAAATGCTGGACTCGGGAGCACGCCTGCAAGGTAACCCCCAGGGAGAGCGCTTCTCCTATGGAGTTTGCAGATGCGAGGAGGAGCCTCCGTCGGAAGACCCCAGAAGATGAGTTTTGGGGCCACACTGTGCAAAATGAACTGCACAGTGGAGGTAAGTATGAAATGTTTGTTATTTAAAAAAAAAAAAAAAAAAAAGGTTTAATGTCACTGTAGCCTCCCTGACGGTTTTCCAGATTGTGGCTCGGGGTTAGATTTCTGCATCATTAGCGGTAACCCTGAGCCATACTTGGGATTACATTGCAGGATCCTGGTGCGCTGTACTTACCTTGTCTCCAGGATGTCCCCTGCAGTGTCCGTGGGCTCTGTCTCCTCCGAAGCCTCTCTGTGCCAGGCTCCGTTCCCTGCGAGCGTCGCAGCGCACGGGGGCGGAGCCTGGCGGCAAATTAAAAAAAAGTAAAAATCATAACACATACAGTACTGTAATCTTACAGATTACAGTACTGTATGAAATTATTTCACATCCCTTTTGTCCCCAGTGCTTTGTCCAATGCCCTGCATGCAGTTTTATATTATATATACTGTTCTTTCTGCCTGGAAACTGGAGATTGTCCATAGCAACCAAAAAGTGTCCCTTTATGTTAAAGTGGCTTTAGACCAGCTAGAAAACAGCGATAGTAAATTAGAACACTTGCAGAATTGAGCGATAGTGAATCGCGGGGAAATTTATTTTATTATTATTATATTATTATTTTTTTAAATTATTTATATTTACTTATTATATTATAATTTATGTTTTTGTTTTTCAAACTTCATCATACCCGGGATATCTACTAGACTCTTGGTGGACAGATATAAGTGTGTTTTTGTTAAGAATTACAGACCTACAATATAAAACGCCAAATTTCCATGCAAAATATTTGTAGCGCTTTCAGCACCTAAAATCCGAAATAACCATACCGCCAGGGAGGTTAAGGCTTTGACAAAAAACCTGGAAGATGATTGGTTTCTATTGAGAGCTGCACCAGATTTTGCACTCTCCAGTTTTAGTAAAACTTTTAGTAAGGGCACTTTCCCACAGGGGCGGGCGGGCGTCGGCGGTAAACTGCCACTATTTTTAGCGGCGCTTTACTGTCATTTTTTCAGTGCTTTTTGACCGTTAGCTGGGCGCTTTAACCCCCTAATGGCCGAAAGAGGGTTAAAAGCGCCCGCAAAGCGCAGCTGAAGCGGCGCTTCGGTAGCACTGCTCATTGATTTCAATGGGCAGGGGGCGCTTTAGGAGCGGTATATTTAGGGTGGCTCCTAAAGCACCTTAAAGATGCTGC
Source organism: Aquarana catesbeiana (assembly GCF_042186555.1). Taxonomy (NCBI): domain Eukaryota; kingdom Metazoa; phylum Chordata; class Amphibia; order Anura; family Ranidae; genus Aquarana; species Aquarana catesbeiana. Next base: position 485,909,893 of record NC_133328.1, read on the forward strand.
TTGCAGGACTTTTTATGGCATCCTGCCAGTGCAATGCTCCAATGTGAAAGCTCTCGGGCTTTCACATTGAAGTGACAAGAGAGGTGCTATACAGGCGCTTTGCAGGCGCTATTTTTAGCGCTATAGCGTCTGTAAAGTGCCTTAGTGTGAAAGTAGCCTAAAAATCATCCCCACTGTGTTTTGAAAGGTAAAAGTTACCTTCATTATTAGGAGGATTATGTTTACCATTCCTGTCATGTCTCCAGCACAGGAATCTAGATTAAATCTCCTGAACAGAAGCAACAATAGCAACAAAATGATGACATGGACATGCTAGTCATTCTCCTCTCTATTAAGAAAAGGCTTTGTCTGGTGTTCTACCAGAAATGATTATTTACTAGTGCAGTTGGGGAGGATTTGAGATGAGTTTTCACTTGCTGTAATGCATTGGTTTATGGACGTGTTTTTTTTAACCTAATTATGTACCTGTGTACTAGTTACCTGTTAGGTGTATATTAGAACTGGCATTCTAAAACCAATTCACACTTTATAAAAGACTCTCCACAATTCTAATTGAGAACCTGATATGCCCCATTTAATAAACCAAATTTTCCTCTTTAAATCATGTTCCATTATGCAAAACCATTGCCATATTCTCCTGGGATATTTTATCAGAGCTAGCAAGTCCACTTAAGCTATTATGGTACCTTATTACTCTTTCCATAGTTACATTTAGCTAAGTCATGTAACTGCTAGATGTGTATAAAAACTCTAAGAAACAATAACAAAACACATAAAAAAGGACCAAATAATTACAAAAGCTGAAAACTAAAGATAAAATGCAAAGTGGAAACTATTAGCAAAAATACAAGACACTACAATATTTTACAAAGAGTGTGCTTTTTATTTGCTTCCTGGAATGTTTCCCTTCAGAATCCTTAGACAACAGTTCATTAAGCTTGGAATACATAAAGCCCGTTAGGCATAATGTAGAACTAAAGAAGCAGCTTAGACCAGAAATGCCAGCAGCTAATGAAGTGGAGAAATGCGACAATGAAACTGTTCAGCTTTAAAGCAAAGATGTGAGGAACATACACGGAACCTATTTTTAAAAAAGTCAATTTAGTAAAACAAAGTAATAAAGTGTCAAACCATTTTTATCAGCAACTAAAAAAAATCGGCATGTCGGGATTTCAGATGTCCAGTTTCATAGCAGACTTTTCTGAAAAAAACAGAAGGATTTTTGCCATTCGCCCTTGCATGCATTCTAATAAGTCCAAAAAACGAGGGCTGCTCACTGCTTCATTGATATTCTCCCTCCAGGCTAAAGCACAATATGAAATTCAATGAAAATCCTCTTTCATTTGACAGCACCCTGCGAAAAATGCATCAAATTGCCGGTGCCCTGGCAAAATTATGCTCTTTGTGCAGGGAATGGCCATTAACAAATTACACAGAAGTCTAACTACCCATAATTAAATTACTCTGACAGAGTACAGGTTGTGCAGCAACCACAGCTTGCCCATTCTCCCAAAGCATGCTGGAGATTGATGTTTTAACCCCTTGCATGCCAGTGAATGACACATTATGATCCTTTTGAGGAAACATAAGGAAATGTATTTATTATGGCATGGTATCCATTTGTGGGATAATAATGATTTAAGAATGCGAAGCGTTAAAAGATTTATTAAACTTGGCTGCTAAGGTTTTTTTTTTTTAATTTTTTTTGTTATTTGAAGTGGATACTATTGCTCAATAGAGTGTAAATAATAGAGAGCATGTTGATGTATTCGCACATAGAGAATACAATGTTAGTGAATCATACATAGTTGGTTAATGTGTATGGTGTGATTCTAGTTTGTGGAGCATGTTAGAAATTCAAATAATGCTGCTTTTGTGCCTTTAGTTGTCATAAGGTGTAAAAAAGGAACATTCATACCTGTCAACATTTAATTGAAAGCAAAAAAGAAGAAGGAAATGGTGCCCAGCTTGCTAAACATTAAATTCACGTGTTCCAAGCAAAGTGGCATTTCAATAAAATGCATATACCATCTTGTAGAAGCAAACAAGGCAACATATGTTTATGTATTTATGAAGTGGAAACCTGTTCAAAAGAAGCAGCATTTAAAATCATGTCCACATGCTAACCATGACCACAGTAGGCTTATGCGCACTGTGACACTCCCAAGAAAGTATACTGCGGCTTTTTTTCTGGTGTTTTACACATTTTATGTGGTTTTGTTCCTACATGAGGCATGCATAAAAAAATCCCTAATAGTGGTCAGATATACCCAAAAACATTCAAGAAAATTACATTTTTATTTTTAGCATGCCGCATCTTAACTAAAGTACATTCAGACACTGGAGCGTACACGTACTTAGTAAACCACACTTGTGAAACCTGACCCAAGTAAAAACGAAGCTGGGCTTATGTTAAAAGTCATTAAAGAGGGAATACTAATCATAGGCCTGATATGAAGATGATTACAAAAAGGAACATTTAAAAGTCTCTTAACATGACACGTACATGCTTGTTACTGGTCAGTGACTCATTGGGGTTGATTTACTAAAGGCAAATAGACTGCGCACTTTCAAAAGTGCAGTTGCACTCTACAAGTGCAGTTGCCCCAGAGCTTAGTAAATGAGGTAAAGCTTTGCTTTACAAAGAATACCCAACCACATGCAAGAAAAATAAAAAAACAGCATTTTTGCTTGCACGTGACTGCATGATGGAAGCCAGCCGAGCTCTCTATCATTTACTAAGCTCTGGAGCAGCAGCACTTACAAAAGTGCACAGTAAATTTGACTTTAGTAAATCAACGCCTATACCTAGTGAACAAAGGATAAGGATAGAGCTGGAGCATGTACATTTATTTTAAAAAACCTACAACTTTTATCCTGATATATTCCTTTTAAAACAATGTGAACCCAGTGCTGTGTATGAACCTTTTCTTAAATAGGCATTGAGATTCTAATTGTTGCAGCACATGACCCTAAACATTACAACAGAAACATTACAGAACCACTATAGTAATAAAATTAATAATATAACCTTGTTAGTAAATTGTTTATGCATTATAGATAAGGAAATAATATATTACTGGATTACTGTAGATATCCTGCCTATAGTACCAATCAGAAAAGAAATAGCCAGCATTACAATGTAATGTTTCTGCACACATATTAAAAAAACTGAGAAAATATCCACTGATAAGTCATAAAGAATTCTGGCATGTGCATTGGTTTGTGTTTATGGTTTCATTTTCTTTGGAATGATAAATGCGCATAGCCAAAAAGTGCCTATACGTCTGCTCTTATTTACCACTCGCTCAAAGCAAGTTCAAATTCTACATGTTTTTTATCACATAAAAAGACTAAATGCACAACAAACTATATAATAAGTAACTATATTGATAAGAATGTGAATATATTTGTATAAAATAATGGCTGATATTATGGTTAGTGAACTTCAAATGATGTTGATGATTTTGGGAATTAGTGTTGTTTTTTTTTGTGCATCATATGAAACAAGCAAACATGACTAATTAAGGATTCTTTGGCATCCAAAAAGTGGTGAGCTGGACATGCATTTAACACCCTCAAGGACCACCATAGTTGCCAAATCTGAAAGAGTGGAATAATTTGTATTAAAACATTTCATGCACGCTGGGCTTTTTGATAGCTATCACTGATCCAAATGGTGCTTCCCTATTACAGCCTGCAAAATAAGAGATGTGGATGCTCTTTGTCATCCAGAACTCATGTTTACTTACAAAAATGTTTTTTCGCACAAAACAAAACATTCTAGAATACGGAAGTAATGAAAATAATAGCACATAGTTACTACTCCTGTCCAAACTGACCTAGACAGATCCTAAATGTACCTATTTGCTTTGGACTCCATTTGCTAATAAGTGGAGGGGGAATGGATCCTTGACTATACTCCCCATTGGTTTTTAATACAGGTAGGATAGAAAATGTGTTCACTCAATTACTGCTTCTGCATGTTTGTTTGCTTCGGGTACAACTGTTACCACTGTGCTTTAAATGCGATGGGTGTCAATATCTGCCCAAGCAACCCACATCTCACAGAATTGACTAACAGCATGGATGACCAAATGGTTCCCATCTCTTGACTGCGTTCATTTCTTATTTTGTAGGGATTGTTCTGAGTACTAAGAGCACTGACTTTAGTGAGTGGATCATAATGGATGCAACATACGGCTCTTAGCCAGTGTGGCACATGCTAATTAGTTGTTGCTTCCAGTGAGATATCCTTCATCCCTCTGTGAATAGCCTCTTTCTGATGGTTTTAGTGGTGCATACAGGAGAGACACTCAAATAAAGCCTAGCACACACTATCAGTTTTTTTTCCGTTCAAACCAAGGGGCTGAACAAAAAAGGCTGAGGAGCTCAAGAGGAGCTCACTGTACTATCCAATGTTAGTACTGCGATGAGCTATTGTGTTCTGACTGGGGGACTGCTCCCATGCCAAACACACCGGTCAGTCATTGGCAGCCAGCAGTGATCGGATGCTGATTGGATGGATTTCCAAATGGCCGGCTACTCTCGGACAGGTTGGTATTTGGTCTATGTGTACCAGGCTTAAGGTTAAACATGTGACAGAGAAAATGATACCTACGATATGATTGGTAATCAGAAAGAGTAAAAGTAGGGAAGAAAAGGAGGAGGCATTTTTACTTGTAGCTAGCCTGTGAGGTGCACCCTAAATTCATGTTCAGGGCCCCTTAAATGAACAATGTAATGAATGAGTATTCTGAAGGCTGGTTCTTGAAATACCCAGAATTTTTAATGGGGTCTGGGGTTTGGCCTCTGAAACATACTGTAAATCAGCCCACTGCCAGCCAGGAAGATGTCTTGGGAAACTTGTGTACATAGCTTTAGATTCATCAACAACAATGCAATGAAAGAATGCAATGGCGTAAGCTCTTCTGTGCCAACATAACAAAGTGCTGATTAATTAGACGTTACAAAAGGTAATTGGATTACAGTCTTAGGTAGATAATGTGGCAATGTTCTGCTCACACTGCCTGATGCCACTTTCCACAATACAATAATACTTTTGTGTGGAGGCTAAGGAAATCTCAACACAAAGGTGATTATTTACCAGCACACCTCAAACTAAATAAAGGGCATATTTACAGAGTAGCAAATTATTGTTGTTATTAAATATTCCTAGTATATTTGCATACTTTAAGCCTATTGCATTATGTCTTCTATCATATACGGTTGTTGTTTTGTACCACATTTGTAAAGCACAATCGCCACATGAGCATCCAATGCACTACAGCACATTTGCCAGTACATCTGGAATTTCCATTCTTCATTTGGAAATCCAAGTCATGTAACATTTGCTATAATTGTAATACTGCAATTGTTACACTCTACAGTATGTCTGTCACTCATTTTGACAAATGATAGCAGATAGCTGATTTTATAAAAAATGTGCACATTGTATCCTATGATTCACCCATTGTATCCTTGTATTCTATGGAGAACTTACTGTGCTTGCTCATTTCTCTGTGCTTCCAATCACATGTTTATCGTACCTTGGCTGTACTGCACATGAGAAAATTAAGCCTAACTGCTTGTTTGCATTTGCCCTCTGTTCCTTGCAATGTATGTTTGTAATTTCCCCAGATGTATGGGGTGAATGGCTGGCAAATAGATTCATAAACTCTTAATACATACGCCTCAGAGTCGTATACTGCTATGTCATTTTCTTGCTAATAATAAAAGGTCAATGAACAGCATTTATATACATAAATACATGTACAGTGGAACCTTGGATTACGAGCATAATCCGTCCCAGGAGAATGCTTGTAATCTAGAGCACTCGCATATCAAAGAGAGTTTCCCCATAGAAGTCAATGGAAACAAAGTTAATTTGTTCCACATTGACTTCCATTGCATGCAATACCGCATGTGGCCAGAGGTGGGGGGGTGCCAAAGACACCGCTCAGATGCACTTGGAAACCCTCGGAAAGGCTTGGAAACACTCGGGAACAGAGTATTTCAGAGTGTTTTTGAGTATTTCCGAACAGCTCTGAGCGGCTCCAAGTGTCACCGGCGCCCCCGCAGCTCTGGCCAAATGTGGTACTGCACAACGCAGAAGCTTGAATCCTGCTCATTTTGCGAGACAAGACTCGCAAACCAAGTCAGGATTTAAAAAAAATAATTGCTCATATTGCGAAACGCTCGTTATCCACGTTACTCGCAATCCGAGGTACCACTGTACATACTGCATGGAAGCAAACAGAAAAAGCTTAATTTTAGCTCCAGGATGCTTTGAACTTAAACAGAGCATAGGACTGTTTTCCTGACCCCACATGACAGCACTGGGTACCAATGTGGTCAATTGCCAAACACTAGAGATATCACATGGGTGGATGGAAAGGAGAATGAGAACTGAGCTACATGCCCCCCCCCCCCATAAGTACAGGGTAAAGTAAAACAATCACCTTGTAAAACAACCCATTCAGTTTAAAATAGAAAGGAAAGGCAAAACATTTGTGAATATAGACAAAAAAACCCATTAAAAATACCTTTTTTTCTCTTATTTATAAGTTATCACATTCCCTCTGTTCTCAGCTACATAAGAGTTGGTGGCAGGAGAAGCAAAAGTACACTGAACTTCCCAGTGAATGGCTGTGTGGGGGTTGTCAGGACAAGTCCGATCATTGGAGGAGATGAGGCTGAGTTCCCAGCATAGCTAGAGAACTGACCACAGTGTATTCTCCTGCTTAGTGTGGTCTGTTTTTAATAGGAAAGTAGAGGGACTGGCAGGAACACCAGGGATTTCACACAAGGAAAACAATACAAAGAAAGCAGGATACTTTTTCATACAAGTACATGGTATAGCAGGCATATATCAAGAATATGAAATGTTGGGTTTACATACTCTTTAACTTTCCTTGCTAATGGAATCCTGCTAACCAACTTAAAGAGACCCTGTCACCACCCTAAAAAGTAGCAGGTAAAAGCACAAACATCAAGTTTTTTTAATGCTTGGTGCTTAAATGCAGTGTTTTTTTTAATTCTATAAAGATTTTTTTATTTACTTGCAATGTGCATTTAAACTTGTTGAAAAATTGACTAGCAATTCCCAAGTAAAGTCCCTCCCTCTTTCCATGTTATAGCCCTCTCCTCTTCTGAGAGTGTTGAATCCATCTCAGTGCTGACCCAGCTTCTTCACCCCTCCCCTCTCTGAAAAGGGGGGGCATACTATAGACTGAGGGTCACTCAAGTGACAACTATGAGTCTGATCAGGCGGTTGACATTACATCCTTGATGGGGGCTCCCTACAGCAGTCTCAGAACTTTTAGATGTCTATACAAGGGAGGTCTTTACAGCTATATAATATGAATAAATGCACATGTAATCTTAGGAGAAGATTTTCATTGAAATAAATGATCTGACTACAGGGTCTCTTTTACTAGCCCTACTATCGAATCTTTGCTAATACACTTATTATCCCCTGCTTTCAAAACCGCAGGGGAATGAAGGTCAAAGCACAGGTTCACTAGAAATATACATTTTCCTACTACTATAATATGAAATTTACCATAAACTGCATTTTAAGTTATATTCAATAAAATCTATCTATCTATCTATCTATCTATCTATCTATCTATCTATCTATCTATCTATCTATCTATCTATCTATCTATCTATCTATCTATCAGTCTGTGTGACTGTCTACCTGTAAAAAAAAAAAAAAAAAAAGAAAAAAGTATAAATTGTAACAAGGAGCAGAGAAAAAACTGTCACTTGCTAAACTGTATAATAAATGTGCCTATTTGTGAACTAGCGAGGCAGTGTGCAGCAGTTGTTGAATTTTGATAAATTGCTTCGTATTTTTTTTCAATGACTTTTTCTAGATTTTATTGAGTAGAATCATGTAACTGACCTTGGCAATTTAGAAAAACAGTTTATAAGTCAAAAAACTAAAAGCAACATTTCTAGAGTGATGTGTGGCTGTAATCACCCACTCAAAGCATGGAGTTTTATAGAATGTGTTTATATATTTTATATCAATTTGATTATATATTGTTTAAAGCATCAGAGAAGTCAATGCCTGGCTGTGTGTCTATAGAAGAGGCTGGTAAGGCAGAAGCCAGCGAGGACAAGAAGTGATGATAGGTCTTATTCAGTAGATTATGTAGAAACTATATAGCTGCCAATTACTATGTTTAAACCATATCTGTTGTACTTTTTCTTTCTTCGCTTTATACACAGACCTAATGCATATCATTTTCGATGTCTACATGTACTGCTTTTAAATTAATACTTTACTATACTTGTAGCATGCATTATGTACATGTAATATAGGCTCTGGTTTGCTGAAGTCAAGCTTATGTCATCAGTGAGAGTGCCTTACTGGTGAAATGATGATCACTTTCTTGAGCTTTACTATGCATATGTATGAGTGCTGGTATCGGCAAACTTGGATAAGCTTAGTATAAGATGACATTTTCTTTTTAAAGGGGACCTACCTCCCTTTTAATAAACATGACCAATAATGAAATTAATATAGAAAGCACATCATTCTTATTGCTACTTGACTGATTAATGTTTATGTTGCCAAATGACGTTGCTCGGTCCACTTTACACCAGAAGGCACATATCACAACATCAGTCAACATCATCTGTGGTCGGCTCATCCTTCCCAGCTCCCTTGGCCAGCCCACTGATGACTTTCTGCATCATCTGTTTCGCAAAACCTTGGGATATAGCACATTCTTTTTTTTTTCCGAAGATCCTACTGACTAAGTATGAGAACTCCCTGGAAGGCAGTGGTGGGCTCGCCTTCCTAGTAGGCACTGCTCTAGGAGAAGTAGAGGTGCAAATAACGGGGTGGTCTGCTTTAAGGTGAACAACTAATCATGTGAAGGACAGCTTTTCATGAATAATATAGTTTATTGAAATAATTATAACAATTGTAAAAAAAATCATTGTCTGTAAAATAAAATCAAAATCATTTTTTTTTTTAACCACTTCAATACCCGTGTATAGTCATATGACGTCCACAGATGGGATCTCCCATCCTGGGTGGACGTCATATGACGTCCTGGGATTCCCGGCCGTCTAGGGGGCGCGCGCGCGCCGCCGGGAGCGCGCGCGCCCGCCGCGTTCCTCAGGACCCGGTGCGTGTGCCCGGCGGCCTCGATGTCCGCCGGGCACCCGCGATTGCCCGTTAACCGGGCCGTCATGTGGATCTGTGTGTGTAAACACACAGATCCACAGCCTGTCAGCTCTGAGGAGAGCGATCTGTGTTCCCAGAACGGAGGAACACTGATCGGTCTCCTCCCCTAGTGCGTCCCCTCCCCCTTCAGTTAGAATCATTCCCTAGGAAACATACTTAACCCCTCCCCGCCCCCTAGTGGTTAACCCCTTCACTGCCTGTCATATTTACACAGTAATCAATGCAATTTTATAGCATTGATCGCTGTATAAATGTGATTGGTCCCAAAAATGTGTCAAAAGTGTCCGATGTGTCCGCCATAATGTCGCAGTCACCAAAAAAAATCGCGATCGCCGCTAAAAAAAATAAAAAAATTTTTTTTTTTTTTAAAATGCCATAAATCTATCCCGTATTTTGTAGACGCTATAACTTTTGCGCAAACCAATCAATATACGCTTATTAAGATTTTTTTTACCAAAAATATGTAGAAGAATACGTATCGGCCAAAACTGAGGAAAAAATGTGTTTTTAAAAAAAAAATTGGGATATTTATTATAGCAAAAAGTAAAAAATATTGTGTTTTTTTCAAAATTGTCGCTCTTCTTTTGTTTATAGCGCAAAAAATAAAAAACGCAGAGGCGATCAAATACCACCAAAAAAAAGCTCTATTTGTGGTGAAAAAAGGACGTCAATTTTTTTGGGTACAATGTCGCACGACTGCGCAATTGATGTTTAAAGTGCGACAGCGCTGAAAACTAAAAATTGGCCTGGGAAGGAAGGGGGTGAAATTGCCCTGTATTGAACCGGTTAAGATATACAAATCCCATCTCCAGCCAAAATGTAAAATTTGAGTAGAAAAACTGCACCTATTCCCTCTCACACAAGCACTTATGGATTAGGTAAAAGCAAAAAAATCAGTTCCTAAATAGGAATATCCTATAGCCAATTAAGGCACAAGCTGCTACCACAGAAGCCCAAACAAGGTTTAAAAAGCAATACACATATACAAATATTCGCGGCGCTATAAACTCTTAATAGTATAGTAAAATAAGTCCAGCAAAAATGTGTTTTTTAGTTTTGAATAGAGTGAGTAAGGTTAGGATCTGTGTCCATTTAAACCCCCCATCTGTGGCTCAGCCTTCTCTCAAGCTTCACTAGAATACTTTTATGCATCTTCATTTTTTTATATTTTTGGATATTAGAGCAATGTAGCCCTGCTACACCAGGGACATGAGACTGGCAGCCATATAAACAAGCTTCCAAACATAATAAATAAGGCCCTGGAATTTGTACTGCTAAACAGGTTTATAATGCTACACTAGCCGCTGCCATCTAGGGGTTATGTATGTTTAGTTAAAGTTATATTAAAGTCTTGTTTGTTTTTTTTTTTTCTTGCTTGTTTAAAAATCACAAACATGTTATACCTACCTGCTCTGTGCAGTGGTTTTCGCACAGAGCAGCCCGGATCCTCCTCTTCTTGAGTCCCTCGCCGGTACTCCTGGCCCTTCCCCCTCCTGCCGAGTGCCCCCACAGTAATCAGCTTGCTATGGGGGCATCAAAGCCCAGCCGCTGCTCTGTGTGTTCATTCAGACACCTTTTGAACCACTTTAAGCTTGCACACTGCCACATTAGTAGCAGATATAGGTAAATGGACAACATCTGAACCTTTGTGTTGACATGTTGCCCACAGCATAATTTCAACACAACACAGGTTGTAAATGAATTATCAGCATTACTTTCATAATAAGTGTAAATGTTTTTCTACTGGATGAAACAAATTGTGTCTTCCCTAAATGGAATAATTCCAAGATGTTGTCCACTCTACCCATCTTTTCAATATCTAAAATCACACCTAAAATCTTAAATGATAAAAACGTTTCCTGAAAGTAGTTTTAAGAAGACAATAATGTGATGTGGCCATCTGAGTTTGTATTTCCTACAATTATGGGGAGTTGGGACATATTGTTAAAATAATCAGAGGGTTTGGCGACTAGTTTTGATGTCCATAAAAGACTTGCACTAGTGAGAGGTCACTAGGTATACACACCTATAGCTTGCCAGCTGTTATACTGGTACAAGCAGGAATTTTCTTAACAGTAGCAATTCAGCAGGTTCAGACAGTTTTTTTTTTTTAAATTGCAATTGATTTTTCCTTTCCAAAACCAAAGCAAAATACTTGGACATCAGCTTTAGCTACAGATGTATGTGGACAGCAAAAGATAAAATGTGAGGCAATTTTAAATATTAAATAAATACTTATAGATATTTGCAGTAAGAAAATATATTTTTTTAGTTACTAAAGTTAGCAATGAAGCAAAATTGTATACATCATTTGAGAAAACCCTTTATAAAAAAATGTCTTCACTGCCATTCCCACCTTTCTTAAGCCCCATACACACTATCAGATTTTCTTCTGATTTTTGTCTTCAGATTTACCAAAACCATGTAGTACAAGGGCCTGCCTGATTTCATGCTAATTGAAACTCCTAAGGTTTGACCTCATATTATATGGTTTTGGTAAATCTGAAGGAAAAAACAGCAGAAAATCTGATAGTGTGTATGGGGCTTTAGACCTGGCTGTTATTACTTAGTACAATCACTGACCAAACTCCAGGTCACAATACTTGTTCAAGTAGACTTACTAAAGGAGTAAGCTTAGTGAATATGGTAAAGTTGTTAAAAAAAAAAGATCTTAGTTGGCACATGAACACAGAATTACCTTATACACTAAGCTGTTAACATTAACTCTGCAAAGGTATTATTCTCTACTCCTTTGGTAAATCAGCTCTACTAAGCACTGAAGCTGGATGATCACTATAAAAAGCAACTCACATTTTCAGATGGGGGCTGGGAATTGAATTCCTTTTATAATGAGTTCCCTTTAAATGCAACAGCTGGTATAGTCAAATCATGTCATTACACAAGTATTAAAAACCAGTTCTGCTGCCCAACAAATAAAAAATATTATCATTATTTTGTTCAATCTCATTTAGAAACCACTGACTGTTAGCTGTTCAAGTTTAAAAAAATATATATCATAATTTGCCTGTGGGTAAAGAAACAAGAGATGTTAAGCACAATGTTCTGTATCGAAATGGAGGTCATTAAAATGTTGCTTGAAACTATAATTAGCAGAGGCCAAAACAACTCATAATGGTAACTTAACTTAACATGAGCATGTTGCTTGAGATGCATATCATTCGCAGGATTCTACACTAAAATCTATGATCCCAAAACCTGCACAGAATGTGATGTCATGGTGCAGCGTTTAATTAAACCATTTTACTTAGTCATGCAGAAACTCCTGGTAATAATAAAAGGAAATAAAGTTAATCTTGTAACTTTTTATCTGTTTTATTTCCATTCCCACTCACCCATTAGGTAACTCCTATTTTGTGAGGAAACCAATAAGACGACTAATGGACAATTTTACTTGAAATGCTATTTTTACCCAATAACCCCTACCTAACACAACACTAGAACGTGGAATAATTGGACCCTATTACCTATTCTCTGTGAGCAACAATATAAAATGGATGTGTTATCTGGCGCAGGAAAATAATCATTTGGCTTCAATGTCATGACTGAGCCTTGGTGTTGTTAGAGCCTAGCACCTGATTAATGTCTTGCTGACCATTCCAAGTTGCTTTTGGTGATCTGGTAGTAAAGCTTTGTGGAAAGGCTAGGCAATCAGTTCCCTGGACAAAATCAAATAAAATCAGAAGGATTTCTTTTTAAAATGGTTTTCTCAATAAACATGCATTTTAATGTATAATGAGGAAGACAGCAGGCTACCTTTGGACACCCCCACTGCCAGGATTCCAAGATGGCCAAGCTAACCAGTAAGCATGAAACTGAGTTGGCTTTAAGCACCACTTACACCAAAAGATTCAGCTTACCATTTTTAGATGGTGGCTACCTTATTTTTTGTAAGGCTTGCTGGCTTTATTTTCCTTTGGACTTTATATCTTATTAATAACAACGGCACAATGATTTTGTTATATATCTTGTATTTTGCTATATTCAGCTTTTTGTCTGTCATGTGACCTGAAGAAGTAGCTTTACAGATGTGAAAGCTTGCATTTTTTTAGTATTTTTTGCTAGTCACTTAAAGCGGAGGTCCGGCCATTTTTTTTTTTTTGTCAGCAACTACAAACACTGTAGCTGCTTACTTTTAATAAGGGCACTTACCTGTCCAATGAGCCCGTGATGTTGGCCCCCCCAGGCTGATCTGTCCACCAGATCGGGTGCCGGCGCCGCCATCCTAACGAAGGGAAATAGACAGTGGAGCCTTGTGGCTTTACTGCCCTTCCCTACTGTGCATATGCAAGTCGCGCAGCGCTTTGTGAATGGACGCCTGTCTACTGGGACACACACACATATATGTCCCAGAAGACATCGTGCCCCATCTACCAGGAGACAACGCGAGGGAGGACAAGAACCGTGGAGTAGGAAGTGGCAGATTAGGATGATCTGCCTAGCAACAGCCATTTCTGGTAAGTAAAAAACAATGTTTATTTTCAAATGTTTTTTAAGGAGCGTGTTTATGTATTTTTTTTTTTTTTCTAGAGTGGACCTCCGCTTTAAAACTATTACTTATACAACACTACTTTGCCCCTCTGTGTTTTCTAAACATCACTGTGTGCAGTCATACAGAAGGAAACAGAAGTGCTGGCTTATCAAGGTGCAAAAAATGTTTACCACCCTGTCTAGTTACCTCTCCCTCCAAGCAAACCAAGCTGTTACCCCACTGACATCAAGTCATCTCCCAATCCGGCGGGTTAGTGCAACTGTCTTCTAATGCCAATAGGCAACCTAGGTGTCTGTAATAAAATGAACTGTCTGGTCCCTAGCAATGATCAGATTCCAATATTCACAAATGATATGGACAGCAATATGTTTAGTTTAGTTTAGTTTGTGAAAATAGGGCAGTGCAAGCAGTTCAGGTAAAGAGGGTCATATATTGTACCTTTAAAAATGTCAGAAAAGTTAGCCATTCAGAGAAGCAAAGTATCCCCCAATAGCACAATGGATAAGCCACTATAACACTAAAAAGTCTATGGGGTTGATTTACAAATGAGGTCAACTGTTCATCCAGCAAAAGACATTTTCACTTAGAAAATGGATGCTCACTTTCAAAAAAGAACACTCACTTAGCTTAGTGAATAAGGTTAACCTGTGTGCAATTCAATCATGTAATCACGTGCAATATAAAAATATTGTTTTTTTTTTTTATTGTCTTTCCACATCACTTGGCATTCAATGAGAGGTTTTAACTTATTTACTACACTAAGTGAGCGTTCACTTTGCTAAATCATCTCCAACTTATGACATTAATTTTTTAAGGCTGAACTCCAGACAGATATAAAGACACAGATTAACAATAACAGATAATCAATACATCTTTACTTTGCATGAAGTGTTAAGTACCTAAATTAGACTTCATATCTGCCAGCCAGCTTGGGGGAGGAAGAGCAGTACAATGAGCCAATCAGTTGTGGTCATTTGGAGAAGCGTGCTGACAAGAAGAGAGAGCAGAGAGATGAGATAATCAGTCTGCTGCTTCTCCTTTCACTGTCCTTTCACAGGCTGGGAAGGAACATGACTTTTTCTGAACTACAGCAGAGATAAATCAGATCTCTTGTCCAGCCAGTTTTGTAAATCTCAGAACTGGACTGGCAGAAATACAAATCCTTTGGTAGGTAAAACAGTTATTTCAAAGTGATTGTAAAGACTCGTCTTTTTTTTTTACATGCTCTGTGCAGTTGGTTATGCACAGAGCAGCCTGGATTCTCCTCTTTTTGGGTTCCTCTTTGCTGATCCTGGCCCCTCCCTCCTGTTGAGTGCCCCCATTGCAAGCAGCTTGCTATGGGGGCAACCCGAGCCAAGCTGCAACTCCATGTGTATATTTAGACACGGAGCTGCCGTTCGGCCCTGCCCCCTCTCTCCCCAGATTGGCTAACTGACTTTGATTGACAGCCATTGGAGCCAATTAGGAGGGAGAGTTCGGATGGCCAAGGAATTTGTGGACATCTCTGGACAGAGAGGAGGCTTAGGTAAGTATTAGGGGTGCTGGGGAGGCTGCTACACACAGAAGGCTTTTTATCTTAATGCATAAACAAACCTTCTGCCTTTACGCTTACTTTAATGTATTTCATATGTGCATTTAGCTGTTTGCCTGGAATTTACGTCTTCGGCCCTTTCACATTAGCAGACCGATCAGGTCCATCTATTCATTTTTAGGTGGATCCGATCGGACCACCCATTTCTCTCTATAGAGTGGTGGATGTCCACTGACACCCACCGGCATTCAATCTGGTCCACTAAAAACAGACGGATGGGGATCCATTCTCCATCTGTCCGGCGGATCGAGTGACAGTCGGATGGAAACGGACAGACAGTCCACCTGGTAGCGCCATAGAGAACAATGGGCTGTGTCCGTGTCCGCTCTGCCATGCAGATCTTTCACCTGCCTGTTCAGCGTGGATCCGCTGGACGGATTCTGCTCCATCTGAAAGGGGCCTATCTGCTCCACTTTACAATATTAAGTGTTAAAAAATATAGATGTTTTTGGAAATATATTTAAGTTCTCATATACTGTGCATTTATGCTAGCTAGGGAAAGGGGCATGATGGGGAAAAAGAAAATGAAACATACTGTCGCTTTGTAAATGGCAAAGAGTCACAGCTAACATAGTTGTGTCAAAAGTGGCATTCATACTGCTGAAGCTAAATGTATTTCAGGCCTTCCTGCACCCAGATCTATCAACATTTAGCTTTACTGTATTTTTAACTTACAGCCCAAAATCCATGCTAGCATGCATCATTAAAAGCCTTAAAAAGAAAAATTCAGAGAAGCAAGCAGGCAGATGTGCCCTTGGGAATAGAGACTGGCACATTTAAAATAATTTATTAGGTTGGAAACAGCATTGTTTTGAGGAGTAGCTGTCTTTTTTGCTGTACTATTCCTACAATAACCCCTTGCTTTTTGAGCAAAGTCACAAAGGCATGGCAGGATGAAAATGGAGATGCTGTTTTTGTTGCTCCTGTTTAATGGAAGTGCCTATGCAGCTTTTTATATAGAAATGCTGCCCGTCAGCAAAACATAGAATTTGGTGACTCAAACAAAGCCTACATTACATTTGATTCACTGATCCTTTTCAAATCCTGTCCTGCCACTCACTAGCAGCATACAATCTTCTTCAATACTGACATACTATCTTTATGTGTATAAAACAATCTCTACATTTACTTAGCTGCTGATAGAATGACAAGATATTCTTTTGCAAAAAAGAAGAGAAAGAAGGAAATTAATATTAATACCTAGTAGAGGGCAAATGGATCTGTATTCCTAATTCCAAGGGTTAATGTACACAACACTTTGATAAAATAGGTCAGAGCCAAATTACTATTGTATCAAGAATCTTGTACTCATAACAACCTCATTATATGGTTCTAACTAGCATATTAAATCAGAGATAACAAAGCAGTGCAAGGCTCAAGGCAGACAGCTGTCTGTGCTTCATGTCTACCTGCAGCAGAAAAAAAATTCTGTGCAATTAAGAGTTTGTGCTTCCATGTGATCATTATCACATGGGCGCATCGGGGTACATTGCATGGCATCTGTCCCTGACAGGCAGCAACCCTGGTCCAACCTTCTCCAAAGCAGAAGGAATGGTAGAATCAGCATGGAGACATGGGGGTTATTTACGAAAGGCAAATCTACTTTGCACTACAAGTGCAAACTACAAGTGCAAAGTGCATTTGACACTGCACTGAAAGTGCACTTAGAAGTGCAGTCGCTGTAAATCTGAGGGGTAGATCTGAGATGAGGGGAAGCTCTGCTGCTTTTATTGTCCAATCATGTGCAAGCTAAAGTGCTGTTTTTTAATTTCCTTGCATGTCCCCCTCAGATTTACAGCGACTGCACTTTGTACTTGTACTTTGCACTTGTAGTGCAAAGTGGATTTGCCTTTAGTAAATAACCCCCATACTGTACTTCACATTCAAAACACTGAGTTTGAGCAACTTGGTTATAGGATAGATACACTGCCATTCACAAGCAAATTAAGACTGACAGCAACAAATGTTAGCAACAGAATTAAAGCCATATTAACCCAAAAGCAAACATTTACTATCTTGGGCCGGCTGATTTATATTACATGCTGTTTTATTTGTTCTTTTTGGTAAGTGCGCTACTTTTACTGTTTTCAATAAACTATTCAAGCGGATTCACACTATGGAGGATGTGTTTTTTATTCCCCTGGGTTTCCATTGCTGAGTTATTGGGCCTTGTTGTCGGTGAGTCCTGGGTGATCCTCCCTCTATGCTGAGACAGATGGTGGTGTCCCCACTGAGTGGATTTCTGGCATAAGCTTCATTACAGCTTACCTCTGGTAAACATATATCTACATAGGTGGTGGATTCTTCTCACAAGATGTTTTTATTCACTAAAGTTTTCAATCACTATTGGTGGAACATATTGCAATAAGGACTGTTGGTATCAGAAGTCACTTTTACTGTCACGGACTTTAACTTTTTTTTTTTTGTTACTTTTTACATTATCTACATCTAGTTTTATAGCACATTTCTCTAATTATTTTTCACATATATATTGTGTTGATATCTAATTTATTTTATATTGATCACTTTACAGCATTTGAAATAATTGAGGATTCATTGATTGCTTATATTTAGCGCGGTTCTTTTATGTATTGTACTATCTTGCAGCTTACCAATTCCTAGATGTGGTGAATGCATTCATTTTCTTTTTAGGCTTTCTTTTGATTATTTTCATCTAGTGATCTGGCCAGTATGTCTTTTGTTTTTTTAAATGAAAAAGCTCTCTTGCAGATGTAGCAGTTAGAGGGATGATAATAAACCATTTACCACTGACAGGGGTGCTTACAATGATCAGCTTTTATTTATTTATGCAAAACCTTTATCCCAAAAGGAAACAACTGTTTCTATAACTTGGTGTTCTCCAAACTGCGGCCCGGGGGCCAGATGTGGACCTTTGCTTGCCTTTATACGGCCCTTGGTCACCAGCAATCCTTCCACTGACACCAATGATGGGGTACTATTCCTTCCCCCGATATCAACGATTTGCGCTATTCCTCCTCCTAATACAAGGGACTATTCCTCGGACTGACATCAACAATGGAGCACCATTCCTCCCTCTGACACCAATGATAGGGTACTAATCCTTCCCCTGATACCAACAACTACAACAACACTATTCCTCCAACTAATATCAATGATGAAGCATTGTATACTCCCATTGATGCCAAAGCATTTTCTACTCACACTGGCCACACTCCAGCCCCCAGAGAGTCTAAAGAACAGTAAACTGGCCCTTTGTTTAGGAAGTTTGGAGATCCCTGCTGTAACTGCTTAAAAAGTTTGAGCTGGAGTTTGGCTTGAATTTGTTAGTGTATCTAAATCTGCTAGTACATCTAAAACTTTCCTCCTCCCAGATTAACAATGCTGCTGTCCAAAGGTGCCCCTGTGCTCCTTCTTACAGAGTGGAGGCACTGGCCAGATCACCAGGTGATAACAGAGGTAAAAAAAAAGGAATAAAAAAAGAAAACAAATGCAGCCTCCACATCTAATGATGGCAAGTTACAATATATTACATTTTTGGTTTTGTGTTTAATACCTCTTTAAATGAATACTAAAGGTACAATTTTTATTTTTTAAAAATACCAAATATGTTATACTTACCTGTTCTGTGCAATGGCTTTGCATAGAGAAGCTCTGATTCTCCTCTTCTTGGGTCCCCCGCTGGCGCTCTGGGCTCCTCCCCCCACCAAGTGCCCCCCATAGCAAGCCGCTATGGGGGCATTGGCTCTCAATGGAGCTGGTTTACACATCTCCGGGGCGGCCCCGAAGCACACTGCAGAAGAGTCCTGTGTGTCTTTGGCGCCGTTTCAGGTCTGAATTCAGCCAACAATTTGGACCTAATTCAGACCTGAAACGGTGAATGGGGAAGCACTAGAACCCTGCTGCGAGCTGCACCACACACAGTGTAAACCCAGCCATAGCCCCTATTTGGACAGATCGGGCATTTCCAGTAGGGAGTCAGCAGCTCACATCATCAATCAAGGTGAACTGTACATCACACTTTGACATATGGTTTTACACTATGTTGAGTCTTCTGTTTTTCCTCTTTGGATTCATGTGTTAATGGAGAGATGGTGAAAGGATTTTATCTTCTGAAATTGACTTTGATGGTCCTGCATAGCTGTGTGTAATCTTGCTGCAATTTTTAGGGTGGAAGTCGATTATCCCCCCAAGCGGTTCAAAGTTTGTCCAGTGGTGAGTGGCGTGGTGAGTCTATACCAGGTATTTAACACCACTGCCTGTTTAGACCCATTAGGTAGAAGTCCATCGGGTCCACATGTTTTGGTAAGCCCCCGTGTCTTATTGGTGGTAGACCCTTCCACGATGGTGACCCTCTACTCCAGTGATAGCGAACCTTGGCACCCCAGATGTTTTGGAACTACATTTCCCATGATGCTCAACTACACTGCGGCGTGCATGAGCATCATGGGAAATGGACCTCTTCACTATAAACATAAAGTTTTTGCATTTTGGACTGCACTCTTGTGGGCATGTGTGATAGTCATGTGTTCATGATCATAGTTGTTTATATGATTTGTGTCTTTTCAATTTACATAATGACATTATTTTCATAGTAGTTCTATGTGTGTTACTACACTGGTTCTCAATATTTGTTAGCACTTTATAGTCACAATTGTATTGTACTTATTGCTTTATATGAATTTTTTATTCATGTGATTAGCGCTGCACTGCTTTTCATTTCATCCCTAAACACAAGTTGTCTGTTGTAGTGATGGACGCTTTTTATTGGGACATTAGCGCAGTATTTTTATTTACTTTTGCATTTACACACTGCATTCAGTTATTTAGGCAACCAAAAATACTATTCAGGATGAGCAATATAGAAACAAGGAATTAATGTGTGTGGGAAACATTAATAAAATTGTCCCATTGATGTTCCAGTAACTCAGAAGTAAGCCTGCACTGAAATTTGGATCATCCTCTATGACCTCTCCTAGCTGTCATGCTGATCCCATGGCTTCAATGCAATCACAAATATGCATATATGGCTTGCTTTACTGAGAATGCATTGTTTAGTAAATAGTGCTTAGCAGAGTTCCCTTTTCCCTTTTACCCCTCAACAAAACCCATTTCTATAGAGTCCTCCTTTAATAGTATTACAACATAAGATCATATTAGTAAACCGCATAAAGTGGCCACATATAGTCAGTCACAATTAGATTTGCCAAGTCTCATGTAGGAGTAGGTAATTATTAAATGACTGATGAAAACATTAAGGAGTAGTAGATAACCCAGCATGCGACATGACATATACATACACACAGTGCATTTACTGAACACATTAGCCTGTCATTACAGCTTCCTCACTGTTTTCCTTGCCTCCATCAGTGTGTTAGTCATCTAGTCTGTCCTCTGTATCGTACTCTGTTTTTGACATTATAAAAATTGTCGGCTGGCAAAACTGCATTTGACAGGTTCTTGGCAACACAACTGTTGTACTTTCTTTATTTTTATTTTCTTGCTATTCAGCAAACATTCATTTAAGAAGAGTTTAGTCTAGTTACTGCAGTCTCTATTTAAAGACAACTTTTTATAGCGTTTTCGGCGGGTTATATAAAAGAGACAACATAGCTTAAAGGAATAGCAGCTTTTATAAAACTGGGGCGGCAGATAATTATTATTTCATTCCACAGCAGCTGAAATAGCAGATGGAATTTTGTGTTGTTCAGGAAATACAGTTCAATGAATTTGGGCACCAAACACAGATTTCTATGTACCTGTCTGCTCTCCCATGTACAGTTATATGATCTGTATGTGATCGTGCTGGACCAATGGACTGACAGAAGTGAAAGCTGGCTCAGATGACTCTACCTTAGATTGATTTTTCCCTCAAAGAAGTAGATCCGTGGTTGAAATATAATATAGGTGGACCCTATTCTGGTCCTAGGCTGCTACCTCTCTGATTGTGACAAGGGAAGCGCTCCACCAGGTGGTAAACTCTTGAATGTGTACTGAGGAGCATCTACCGACAAATGTTTGCCCCACATTTAATGGTTAAGAACACCAAATACAGCCATTGTGCCTACTTGGCATGCACCTACAATGCCCAAAGGGCAACAGTTATATGTATAGTAAAGTTTGGAACCTGAGGACAGGCTGTTGCCCGCCTTGGTATCACTGAATATACGATAACATCAAACAGCGTACTCTTCCTCTTAGAAATTGTTAAAGAAACATATAAAAGTGATGGCAGAAAAAGACCTAATAGTCCATCGAGTCTGCCCATTTTTTGGGGGTTTTTTGTTTTTTGTTAACTTTTTTGTCTGAGTATAAATTTATGTTTGTCCCAAGTATGTTTAAGCCATTTACTGTTGACTGTCTCACTACCTCTGCTGGAAGTTTCTTTGACGCATCAACTACCCTTTCAGTAAAATAATACTTTTTGCTATAATAAATATCCCATTTAAAAAAAAAACAAACACATTTTTTCCTCAGTTTAGGCTGATATGTATTCTTCTACATATTTTTGGTGAAAAAAAATCATAATAAGCGTATATTTATTGGTTTGCGCAAAAGTTATAGCGTCTACAAAATAGGGGATAGATTTATGGCATTTTTATTATTATCTAGTTTTTATTAGTAATGACGGCGATCTGCGATTTTTATCGGGACTTCGATATTGTGGCGGACAAATTGGACACTTTTGACACATTTTTGGGACCATTGACAACTATACAGAGATCAGTGCTATAAAAATGCACTGATTACTGTATAAATGTCACTGGCAGGGAAGGGGTTAACACAAGAGGTTAACTGTGTTCCTTCACTGTGTTCTAACAGAAGGGGGATTGGACTTACTAGGGGAGATGACAGATCGTTGTTCATACTTCGTATGAACACACGTTTAGTCTCTTCTCCCCTAAAAGAACTGGGATCTGTGTGTTTACACACACAGATCCTGTTTCTCGCTCTGTCACGAGCAATCACGGGTGCCGGTGGTCATCGCGCCCGCCGGGCACTCGCATTGGCTCCGGCGCCGAGCCACGGGCACACGTGCCCCTTAGTGGCCACAATGGGGAGCGACGTAAGGTAACATAGATTTGCCCAGCTGAGTCAACCTGCCATAGTAAAGCTGCAGCGGCTGGTCTGCAAGTGGTTAAAGGTTTCAATCATATCTCCCCTTTCCCTTCTTTCCTCCAAATTGTACATATTAAGTTCCTGAAGTCACTCTCGGTATGTTTTATCCCCCAGACCTTTCACCATTTTTGTTACCCGTCTCTGGACCCTTTATTTCCTGGAGCAGATGACATCTTCGTTCCCCTGTCCCATTATCCTATTTGACTATGCCTGTCACATGATAGGTGGCCCTTCGTAATGTGCCTTTTAACACATTGTTCTATTGTCCATTTCTGGACTATATTTTGCTGCTCTGAAATCGTTATGTATGCTTTAATTGTAACTTTGTGGGCTATATTGACATTGTTTCTTGTAAAACCTTGGAAACTTCAATTAAAATCTATTGAAAGTAAAGCAAATACAGCCAACACGTTTCAGGGGAAATAAAGCCCTTCCCCCTTCTTCAGGGCTTGAGAAGTTGATGTTAATAAAATCACAGAATGCACTAGGGGGCTTGTATTATGGCTGGATGAAGACTAACGTCTCCTGGTATCACTAAAGGCAGATGGTACTGCCTGCCAAATGTGACAGAGAGATAACTTTTGCTGCACCACGATGCAAAGCATCCAAATATGTTATGGCTTAGAAAAGAACATTTTAAAAACCCGATGGATTGTATGTACACATACTATACATATAAGTGTATTCAGCATGGCAATTTTCAACTTTCATGTTATACAAGAAAAGCTACATTAAATGTAGTATGGGTATATAAATAATAAAATATGCAGACCGACGCTCTAACTTACAATTCCCTCCAGACATTAAACCTTAATAATTCTGGAGTATCAGCTACTCAACAGATCAGGCAACATGGCTCAGGTTCCCTCCGCAGTCATTTTTACATTCCCCAGGACTAAAATTGGAAGTGAAAGTGTGGTTGTTCATTTTTTAGCCACTAGGCAGTGGGCCAGAATCAATGGAATATTTCACTTCTCCAACACTGGACTTCTAACACTAACAATACAAATGTTCTAATATCAATCTTTTCTCGTATATCAATCGCTGATACACTTGTTCATTCAATTTACTGCAAACCCAAAGAATGTTTAATATATCTGACAAGAGTATAGCAAACAGGTACTTTCTTCAATATTTCAAGACATGGGGACAGTCTAGCCAAGCGCCTATTTAAACATGGGCTGATTTATAAAAGAACCGGGATCTGTTTTTCTGTCTGTATCTCAGCATGAATATTTGCCTTTACTTTATGCCCTGTACATGCATCATGAATAAGAGAAAATATTTTTAAATTGAAAAAATCCTCTTACATAGTTACTACCAAAAGTGTCCCCATTGGAGGCTTTCCCCTACTACTCCTGTTTCATGACAATGTGCATTTCCCCTCACTTTATTCTCTGGTGTCAATGATCACAGGACAAATAGAAGGCAAATCTCCCTATTGTGGCCATAGACAGCAATAAAAAAAACCTATATAAAACATTTAACTAAATGTTTGGGCTTTAGACAAAATGTAAGAATATCAAAACCCAAATGAAATACACACTTACACACATTACACATAAACTGTTTTCTTCTTTATTTATTGGGTTCATTTACTAAAGGCAGTTGCTCCAGAGCTTAGTAAGGGTCCATGCATGCTGAGCTTTAAAAAATGGCAGTTCCCTTGGCAGAAAAAACGCTCATATAGAGAATTTTTGTACACATGTTTAGGAGAGTTTAGCGTTTTTTCCGCCAGAAAACTCCAATCAAAAACACAAACCAGGAGGGTTTTTCCCTACCTCTAAATGCTGAACTTAAAATATACCTCTAAATGTCCTAATGTGCATGGAGACATAGGATAACATTGAACTGCTTCTACAGGCAAAACACAAAACTCCTGTTTTTTTTAAGCCAGTGTGCATGGGCCCTAAATGAGGGGAAGCTCTGCTGACTTCCATCATCCAATCATGCACAAGCAAAAATATATATAATTTTCTTTTCCTTGCATGTGATTTGGTATTCTCTATAAAGTGAAGCCTCACCGAATTTACAAAGCTCTGGAGCAACTGCACTTGTCTTTACTATTTACTATTTGTCTTTCATAAATCAACCCCATAGACTTCAAAGTCTTCGGGTTATTTGAAGAACAGTGCAAAGTATAAAAGGAACATTGTACTCTTTTCTGCTTTTCTCTTCCTCGGTACACTGTAACTCAGTAAAATAGGGCGCAGCAAGCAAATTTCTCTAAAAGCCCAAATAAATTAAATTTGACCTGACATAAAACTGGTACATAAAGGATTTACATAAGGTTCCTCCACACACTTGTTAAAAGCCTTTTAGGAACATTACCAGCTTTGCCATTGGTGTCAAATTCTGAATTTCCCATATGCCACCAACAGAGCAGTAATGCATAGAATAGGTCAGGTTTGCTGCACTTCTACACACACGCACCTTAAGTATAGTTCATTTAGACTTGACCAACTTACACATCAGCATTTTCATTCTTTTGTAGCATCTTAAAATGCCATTGCTTGCCATAATGGTAATTGTTTAACAGAGTAACATAGGTACATGCAAAAATACAAGAGGAAATGGTTGAGTCTGTGCACAAATAGCTAAATAAACAAATGCAATACATATATGAGAGCTATTTACTTGCCAAAGGTCTTCTGTTTCTGTTCATCCAGTCCTTAAATTTACACAGCTCTGCCACACAGCATAGCCTTAACTGGCAGGGTAGGAGACCTGATTTTTCTCTGCTGCAGTTAGGTAACTGTGACTGGACAGTGAAGGGAGAAGAGGCACACTGATGAGGTCATCTCTCTATCACTCTGCTCTGCCCTCCTATTAGCATGCTTCTTGTTAGCACATGAGCACTGCAGTACAACTGACTGGTTCTCAGTCTGTGCTCTGCTGTACCACTGCACTGCAAGAAGCTGATACCAAACCAAACCAAGCCAAGCCCAACTACTTATACTGCTTGCTTTAAAAAAAAAAAATCAATTTAGGGATGTATTAATGAATACAGAGCTGCATTAATTTGTGTCTTTTTTATCTGCTTGGAGTTCAGCTTTACGTCATGATTGTAAATATGTTAGCTCTGAAATGCTTTACATCAATAGTAATATTATATGTATCAAGGCTCTCTTCTTCCCTCTGGGCCCCTCCCTCCTGGTGAGTGCCCCCACAGCAAGCAGCTTGCTATGGGGGCACCCGAGATGAGCTGCAGCTCGGTGTGTCCATTCAGACATGGAGTCGCGGCCTGGCCCCACCCCTTTCTCTCCTCATTGGCTGTTTGACTTTGATTGACAGCAGCGGGTACCAATGGTGCTGCGCTGCCGTCTCAGCCAATGAGGAGGGGAGTCCCGGGCAGTCGCGACACTCCTGCAACATTGTTAGATGGGCTCAGGTAAGTATTAGGGGAATGAGGGGGGCTGCTGCACACAGAAGGTTTTTTTATCTTAATGCATGCATAGCACGCATTAAGATAAACCTTTTGCCTTTACAATTACTTTAATAAATTCATACTGTAATAATCACTGCTAAATGGAGTCTCATAAATCATGGAGTTGCCCATATTTTGAGTAATATCTCACAACAAACAACTTTCCTGTTAATCCAATGAATTATGACTATTTTTTTTTTAATGGTGATTTTATTCGTGTTTTGAAAAAGAGGTAGAAAGCAAGACACCTCCTACCATAGTAACATACATGTATAAGACATACTGGTACAGCATATCATTCAACACAATACAGGGATATATATATATATATATATATATATATATATATATATATATTGCACATTGATAAATACAACAAGAAGTGAACCAATAACCAGCTGGTGCTTTGCTTCCTTTACTTCAACAGATTATAGATTTTACATTCTTATGCCCCATACACACGGTCGGACATTGATCGGACATTCCGACAACGAAATCCATGGATTTTTTCCGACGGATGTTGGCTCAAACTTGTCTTGCATACACACGGTCACACAAAGTTGTCGGAAAATCTGATCGTTCTGAACGCGGTGACGTAAAACACGTACGTCGGGACTATAAACGGGGCAGTAACCAATAGCTTTCATCTCTTAATTTATTCTGAGCATGCGTGGTACTTTGTGTGTCGGATTTGTGTACACACATCGGAATTTCCGACAACGGATTTTGTTGTCGGAAAATTTTATAGCAAGCTCTCAAACTTTGTGTGTCGGAAATTCCTATGGAAAATGTGTGATGGAGCCTACACATGGTCGTAATTTCCGACATCAAGGTCCTATCACACATCTTCCATCGGAAAATCCTATCGTGTGTACGGGGCATTACAGGTAGAGAGACCTCCAGAAGGAGTAGACTGTATCTACAAGATAAACCAAACTATTTAGAAGGAACACCAAATAGAGTACCTCAATCAGACCCAAGGCCCTTATGAGGATTTTGCTAGTCAGATGTCAATATCACCAGACACAGTATTTCCCCGGCCTGACCATAATTTATCAAAATTCTTAGGGCAACCTCTTGCAAGATCAGTCAATGTGTACATCGGTAAAGCCCTATTACCAGCTTGATCCAAGCCCCTAGACAAGGAAGATCCAGCCTCTTCCACTGCAGTACAATAGATTTTTTAGCATAAAAAAAGCTCCTCCTCATCTAAGTTGTCCAGTAAACATCTATTAGGAGTACATATGTTGGGGAGAGACAGCTTCTCCTCAATAAATGCACACAATTCACTCCAGAAATTACGTTTCTTAGGGCACTCCCAGACCATATGGAAGAAATTCCCAACAGCAGCTTGACATCTCTGGCATTCTGGAGATTGTAAAATGAATTATGACTTTGATTGGTTACTGTGATTTGCAACACCCTTAGTTTTGATCAATAACAACATAATGTTCGCAATCAGATACTAAATGGTTGTTACAGTAGATGTGTAACATGGCTACAATAGTTTACATTGAGTAGCCCGGCAAGCTCAGTCAGTAGAGCACGACACTGTTAATCTCAGGGTCATGGGTTTGAGCGCCGCGTTGGGCGTATGACGTCACAATAGTTCACATTACTATGGCAAAATAGGACTACGGTGTGATTGCTGACTGCGCCAAGTTGAAAATAGTTTGCATTACAGGGCCAAACCATAAGCATTAAAAACTATTAAAAGCTATATATAGAGTATATGCCCTTAAAAATTTGTAAATTAATTTATTTGGCCTTTGCTTCCTATGGGCTTTATCACTTTTCTTTTTTCAGTTTGTCATTATATTTTGTGTCATTGTTCCTGCTGTTCTAATGTTTACTGGAAAATCACCATATTATGTATAATAGGCAATATACAGATCTGCTGTTACATTTTGTGGACCGTGCACATGGCCCCTAGGTTTTTCAAAGCATTGGCCATTATCACAATTTGACCTAAAGTAGATCAGAGATGTATTAATGTATTTTTTTATTGAAGTTTATTTAATTATTTTTTGAAATAAAACATTTTAATGTAATTGAATCAAAATTATGATTCATCACTGGTATGGAATTACCGGGCTGTACAAGTTGTGCTAAACATGCCCCTAGTGATACTTAGACACAGTAAAAAAGCAGCACTGTTGCATGTTGGGTTTGCTTTAGTAAAGGTTATTGAAAATTGTCAACCCAAAACGTCATATTCCTTATATGTGCCTGCTGTACCGTGTACTTGTATGAAAAAAGTCTCTTGTTCTCTATGCATTGCTTCCTTTGTGGGAAATCCCTGGTGTTCCTACCAGTCCCTCGGCCCTATTAAAAACTAACCACATAAGAGCAAAGTACTCCAGTACTCCAATGAGTACACTTCTGATGACATGACCCCCCCCCTCCCCACAGCCTTTTACTGGAAAGATCAGCTTGCTGCTGTTTCCCCTCCCCTAGCTCTTTGAGTTTATTATGCAATGCAGCTGAGAACAGAAGGTATGTGGTCACTTACAGGCAGGGCTTTTTTTTCTCAAACAATAGGTGCTGGAACTTAAAAAAAAGGTGGAAAAAAGGTTTTATATACACAAATATTTTGCCTTTCATTTCTATTTTAAACTTAAAGTGGAGTTCCACCCAGAAATGGAACTTCCGCTGTTCGGATCCACCCCTCACCCCCCTCCGGTGTCATATTTGGCACCTTTCAGGGCAAAGGGGGGAGCTGATACCTGTCAAATCCAAGTATCTGCTCCCACTTCTGGGGAAAGATCTATGCAATGTCCAGCAAATCCCCCCCCCCCCGCTGTTTTCCGGGAGACACACAGGTCCCAGAAGACAGAAGGGACCAATCAGAATGTGCATGCGCAGTAGAGAACCAGGAGTGAAGCCGAAAGTCTTCACTGCCTGGTTCCCTTACCAGGAATGGCGGCAGCAGCACCCGGGAGTCAATCCGAAGATCGGCTGGGGTGCCGAAATTGCCGGCTCCCTGGACAGGTAAGTGTCCATATATTAAAAGTCAGCAGCTACAGTATTTGTAGCTGCTGACTTTTAATATTTTTTTTTCCACCGGCGGAACTTTGCTTTAATGGGTTTTTTACAAGGTAAAACATTGAGTGTTTACAGAAAGATAATAGATAATATATAATATTATAATAGATAATAGATAATTTTTAAAACTGTCTTCACTTATATATTACAGTCAAATGCAAAGTAAAAAAAAAAACTTGCCTTTTTAATTCTCCTTGCACACAACTGGGTATTCAAAGTGTACATAAATTCATCCACTTTGCTATATGAACATTATTTACTTTTTTACTAAAAAAATCCTCTTGACTTCCTGCCTCTAGATCTCTTCCTGATCCTATGCTAAGAAAGCATACAAGATTTTTGAGGGCTGTGCTGGTTGCCATCAATGGGGCAACACTTTAGAGCGAGGGCCACTTAAGCGACTTGGTAACCGGTAACCATGTCCACTCTGCATATGCAAAGCAGACACAGCCCGCTCTACTCTATGGGCTCTCCGATCCGATCTGCCCAGATGGAAGGGGACAGATCGCCTTCTGTTTTTTTTAGTGGATCGGATTGGAGGTAGGAGGGTGTAAACGAACATAAGTCCGCTTACATTTGCAGCTCTATAGAGGTGGAGAGTCCAATTTGGTCGGACTGATCGTGTAAAAGGGGACTAAGGCTGCATTCACATGGATGTGCTGCGGTTTAACTGCACTGTGGGTGCAGCGCAGTGCACCTGCGGCTTTCCTGTGGGTTAGCGGCACTTTGCCATAGACTTCTATTGTATACTGCAGGTGTGGTGCATTTTCTGAAAGCTCACCAAACCCGCAGGTAATAACAGAAGTCTATGGCTCAGTGCAGGTAACCTGCAGGTGCACTGTGCTGCACCTCTGGATAAGTTTGAAAGCCCAGTTACCTCTGCAGAACAGATATTCCCATATATACACTGTGATTTTAGTAATAAATTTACCTTTGATAACAGTCTTCCATTCAGGTATGGCTGGCTGTTGCTGTCCCAGGTGGAGTGCATTTGGTATCAGTCCACCTTTGACAGGAGCCAGTGCTATATAGGACGCCATGGCGTAGCTCCGCAGCCGTTTGCTTCCTCTACCGCCAGCTTCATTCATAACACTGATGCACTAAGATTGCAGGTCAGCAACCCACAATCAGGGCTTGTCCACCCACCATCCCCGAGCAGGAGGTCGCGGGCCACATCAGAGGGCTCCGCGGGCCACATGTGTCTCCTGAGCCACTGGTTGGGCACCCCTGCTTTAGATGTTCTAATAGTTTCATTTAATTACATGAGATGCTGTGTAAAACCTTTTTGATTCTGAGTGGTTTTTGATATGCATGTACCATAACTCCTAGCTTCAAACTTTCAAAATTGTCCTCCAAAATCTTTAACACTACCAGATGTCTCCAACTTGGATAGATAACACCAGGCACGCATTATATGATTTATGGGATATGAAGGACCAAATAATCAAGTTTATACTGATATTCTCTATTTTATCCAAGAACATGTCTTGTATATATTTTTCCCTTTTTTGTCCAAATTACCTGCTAATAATATTGATTCAGCACTTACAGCCAATTTACTTACAAAAAGGCTTGCAGTGCACTTTTCAAAGAGAAAAAAAAAAACACACACACATCGTCACACTATTCTTTATAAAGAAATTGCTTTCAGACAGCATAGCCAACAAGCTAAACCAATAAAGCAGTTCTCGGTGCATCGAATGAGCAGATTTGTTTTTATTTAATGGCACAGAAATAGATATAATTTACAGTCTTCACCTGCTCATCCAAGTGCATGTCAGAAAACAAGCTTTGCGTGTCACAGCAAAATAATTGCCCAAGAGGAAGGTCCTGTCTAAATAGCCAAAAATTATTTTCCTTTTAAAGAAATTTATATATGGAGAACAATAAACAAGATCGCCGAGGGGCAGCACATAATTTTTCAAGCAAACAATGAACAAGTCTTCATTAATAACTGTGTGTTAGCAAACTGCCAACAAGAATGTATTTTTTCGACACTTTGAGACACATGTACAGGGCAGGGGGGCAGAGAAATGACAAAGATTATAGGACATAATCAGAGAAAGAATGGTGCGGGTAGCACAGGATAAGTTACTCTGCTGGGATACGATCACTAAATCTAGGACACTTTTTTTTTCATCAGCAATAAGGAGCTGTTAATACAGGATTCTAGCTGGCAGCTCAGGAAATCTACATTTAGCTGCATCAGGCCTACAATAACTACTAGAAGCTGACATCCAATTTAACATCTAAATAAAGAAAGAAAATCACCGTCCTCCATTCACTAAAATAATTTTTCTCAATAAGAAGGTAATTGTTTCAGTTTAAGCAAAAGAAACAAAACACATAAATTAAGAAAATGAATTTTAGAACAATGAGAGCACATACAATCTCTGTAGTTTGGCTGAAATGTATATCTTGGGCTATTTTATGTTCCTTTTACAAGCAGATTAGGAGAAAATGTTTTTCCCTGCATACCGAGCTTCACAAGACCTTATAGTTACCTCCTGTTGAGTTACAATAGCTGTACAATGGAAGGCCAGTGTAAGACATAGCTTAAGCTCTTTATGAATGGCTGATTGCCAGCTGTCTATGCTGGATTGGATGTCTTGAGTCTTACACAATGCCAGAACTGTTAAGTGTCACACATTCACACATAAAATGTGAGCCTGTCACAGTAAAGGCTGTTTTACAGCTATAAGTATTTTCAAATCCTACCTTGCATATGACCAGGGCATGTCCAAAAAGGTTGTAATAATGTCTACTCTAATAGATAGAGCTACCCTGTTTCCCCGAAAATAAGACCTAGCATGATTGTCGGTGATGGCTGCAATATAAGACCTACCCCTCAAATAAGCCCTAGTTAAAGTCCTTGTAGGTCTTATTTTCAGGGTAGGGCTTATTTTCAGGGAAACAGGGTAGGGCTTATTTGGGGGGTAGGGCTTATATTGCAGCCATCGCTGACAATCACGCTAGGTCTTATTTTCGGGGAAACAGGGTATTAAAATGCTAGATTCAGAAACACATGTATCACACTCTATTTGGAAAAGATATGGTCCTTACAGAATAACAGTGGTATGATACAACCCCTAACATCCAATCATAGATTATATTGTCTGACTATGCTGCACTGCAGAAAAGTGATATCACATTGGTTTCCATGAATTAGAGGATAGCATCACTCATTGCATTGTGTTAAGACAATTATATTATAAAGGAAGGTAGAATCCTCAAAAGTTTTAAGTGGGCATGTGGTCAGATTACGGATTTCGAAGTATTTACAAATTCATAACAAGCAACAATCAAGCTTTATATCAAGCCCTCACTGACCTCTGCCTTTGTACCTGCAGGCACTTTGGTGAAAATATCTTCAAAATTGACAACAGAAGCACTGAAGCATGCATCTGCTCTTGGTTTACAACAAAGGCAAACCTCAACTACATGTATCCTGCGCCATCATCTTTGTTCTTCTTAGCTGGCTGTCCCTTACAGGTTCCGTCACCACAGCCCCTGATGATGCAATCCTATCTCTATTCTCAGGTCAGAGAGGGCTTGTTGTACATTCTCAGGTCAGAGAGGGCTTGTTGTTATTCACTGAATTTTAAGAACCTACCTACAGGGGGATGACTCTTCTATTTACTGGAGCACTTGACCCTTTGTTTGGTGGTGCCATCCGTTCAAGTATGCTTTAAGGATTGACAGAGTTGGAATGCAGGACCCGAACTTGAGGATCTTGTTACAGCTTAATTCACTTAGATTTACCCTTTAACAATGTTCATATATGGCAGACGCAAAGTCCCTATGGGGTTTGCCTAGTGGGGAAACATGTCAGTGACATGCTCATGTTTGTCTCACAGTCTTGACTGATCAAGTCTGGGCTTTTTCCACATTTCTTCCCCTCTGCTTTCATGCTCTAATTGTCAGTTTACGATATATGTGTCTATTAGTTATAAAAATCATCAAAATAATTATTTTGTTCCACTTCGTTTCTCTTAGTTTCAACATAAATAAAAGTTGCAATATATGTTAAAACTGTTTAAAAATCAGACATAAAAAATAGCAAAATAAGAGATAAACTAGGAAAATAAAATACTTATTGTGACGGACTGCCTGGCACCTTACTTGGGTGCTTCCGCCAAGATACAGCTTCCTCCACTCTGGAACCATGTATTATAGCTGAATATTGCACCCAAGAACTAGACAACACTAGCTTAGGTGCAAACTGGAACTGACTTTATTGTAAATTCACACAGAATATATACCACACAAGATCAGGTAATATCTTGATCACATTATCCTAAACAATGCAAACTGTAAACAGTACATCTTACAGTACATCTAATGAACAACTAACATAAAAGTAACAGTAAGATAATTAAACAGTAAGCTAATTAACAACTAGTCACCTAGACAAGCCTAGGTATCAGTGCCCACCCAGACAGTTCGGCACCAGTATTCAAGCAGACCTAGGGCTGTCCAAATCTCATTACCAGGCTTTCTTTTCACATACATCATCTGACTGAGTTTCACGTTTGCAGAGACCATCATGGCTTCCTTGACTGTTAAAGAGGAACTGCAGTCTGCTCACATAATTTGTAAAAAAAACACCTTTGCCATTCTGAAGCTTCCCTCCAACTACTTTGAATATTATTTTATATATACTGTGATTCTGTACTTGCCAAATATGCTGCAGAAATCTCCATCCACTGAGTCTGGCTGCAACCATTTTAACTGTGGGCAGCTGAAGCTGCTGCCTGTTCACTTCCTGGATTTACCCAGACACACAGAGGCACACCTCCAGCTTTGCAGTCGTGCAGCTTTCATTGGACCTCTTATGACTCACCCCCCTCCCCTTCCTGGCAAACTCTCACAAGAGTGAGAGAGGGAGCTGTGCATGATGCCATAAGCCTAGGCTAATGACCAGACAAGAAACAGAAAGTGGGCTGTATAAGGTATTTACTGGCAGAAAAAAAAAAATGTTTTACTATCCAAAGTTAAAACAACAGGGGGAAAAGATTTAATAGATGGAAAGTTGAAAAAATGACTAAAGGTCCTCTTTAAATGTGGCAATGCCATCTTGCATTACATAACAGCATATCTTCTTGTAGCTCCCTCAAATGCCAGGGCCCATAGTCAGTAGGCAAGAGGCTACCCTGCAGCCCCTTCCAAAAGCCCCTGTTGGGTCTGTCACACTTGCTGATAAAAATACTAATAAAAATTAATACGCCATCGTATGCCAACATACTATTAAAAATACTTATTACATCTTGTTTGCCTCAAGCCTTGTGGTTCTCCTCTATTTCCTCTATTGGCTACACATCCCCCTCAGCTCGGCTGTCCAATTTACATTTTTAACATTGGATTCAAGATTTACACTTACATGTTTTATATATTACTCCGCATTCAGCTTGCTGGGACTTAGGGTGCATTGCTTAATACCACCACATTAATTTTATTAATATCCTGCAAGAGGGATTTCATGCTACAAACAGTATTAGAACTGGAGGTTTGCCAGTGATCTACAACAAATACTTTTAACTGCATACGTGATTGTATCAAACAAGCATGAACTTGTGGACAACCTGTCCTTTCAGCAACTTAGTTGGTAATATCCCCCAAACTACTACCAACTAGAGTTGCTATATATTTGACTCTTCAGTGCAATTGCATATTTGGATTCACGATATACTGTAGAACACTTCGGTATAGATGTATTGTGCACATTAAGTACCCATTAAGTCTATTTGACATATATGGTGGATATTTTTATACCACTGAACTGTACAGTGCAACTGTATGATTACATGGTCAGGGAATTTATATAAATTGCAATATGATGACCTATCCACATCAGAGCTTTTGTGAAATAATAACTGAGATCCAATATATCAGCTGAGGGTTAATCCAATTGTGACCACATGCATCAATTTGTTGGTTGTGGTTTGCAGAATCTAGACAAGCATTTATCGGCCATCAGTTCTTGAAAATTACACTCATTTATGAGCTACAAACTCACTGACTTTACATATAATCATATACATAACATGAGTCACAATCAAATTGGACCCAGCTTATGGATTACTGCTACTAGTATAATATTTCTGATCCTTTGACTGTTTGGCTGCAATATTATTATATATCAGCTCATTTTATTTTTTTAATCAGTTCCATATAATATTACTATTTTCTTTACCAACTTTTAGCAGCGTCACTTTATGGAACATTCTTTTGCTCCCGAGGAACTCTTCTAACATATGCAGCCCTTTTGCTACACTGACTGCTACCTATGTGCTAAGATCACCAATTCTCTGGGCAAGCTCAATGTATGTGACACATCCAACCCTGTGGCCCGCTCCATTCCCCCCCCCCTCGCCATTTCAGGGACCCCTGATTTCCATACTGTCATACTTAGCTTATAGTTTTCTTTTTCAATATGCCCCTGTGCATGCAGCCCAGGTCTTACAACTGGTTGTTAGTCTAACTGCTTCCACTCCTCAGGTTCTCCTGGTAGATTCCGCTTCTCTGTACACGCTTATTACCAGCTATATGCCTCACTTTGTATTCTACTGGTTGAGTAATGCTCTGTATTGCACCTAATGCTTACTGTTATTTACTATTCTGACTTGTGAAGGTGTTGTTGCCTATCTTTGTTGCCTTCACAGGCTTTCTGTACAGTTATTGTTTTAAAAACCCAATAAATATATTTAAAAAAAAAAAAAGACCAACTTTTCAGTCAATAAGATGAAAGCCAGTGACTTGGAGTGCTCTTGCGGGGAAAATTCTTTTTTGGCTACATGTATAAAAGCATGATACAAAATATGCTAATGCATTTCGGCTTTTGCAGCCTTCCTTATAGCTATGCAGTCCTATTATATGAGGAAGACTGCAAAAGCCAAAATGCGCTAGCATCTCTTGTACCATGCTTCTATACATGCAGCCAAAAAAGAATTTTCTTTGCAAGAGCACTCCAAGTCGCCGGCTTTCATCTTATTGCTATCTACTACCTTGGGAGTTGAACGCCCCGGCCAGAGCACCGGACTCCAGCTCCTGGATAAATAATATAGCGGCTGAGCTTAGGTAAAACTTTTATATTTGTCAAACTTTTCGGTCAAGTGGATTATAACAGAAAATTCATATATCCTCACAGATTCCCTTTAATAGTTATTTATCATTTACATGCTGAGATGAGAGGAGAGAGAAAGACCTTTCCCAAGATGGCATAAGTGTTTTCATTTCTTACTTTGCTACATTTTTCTGTCCGCTTTTTAAACAGTTTTAACATATATTGTAACTTCCCTTTTATTAGTGCTGAAACGAAAAGAAATGAGGTGGAACCAAACAATTATTTTGATGATCTCTATAAATAATAGGCCCATATAGCGTAAACAGACAATTAGAATATGAAAGCAGAGGGGTAGAAATGTGAAAAAAGCCCAGACTCGATCAGGCAAGCCTGGGAGCTTTCTAAAATGCTGACCTCTTCTCACATGCAGTCCTTTCTGCAGCAAGCAACTAATGTTAGACGCTAATTGGACGTGCTGTATGCCAACGCAATGTGAAAAGACTTCACTTTCTGCAGTTAAAACAATAATTCAAAAAAAGGACTGGCAAGGCACAGTATGTTAATTAGTTACTGCAAACCAAAAGTATGTCAGGATTATAGAGCTAAGAATCAAATAAAAGCTGTGCTAGATGAATGCAGTTATAAAACCTTATTATCTAAACAAAACAAAAACAGAACCTTCGCTGGTTAACCAATAATTCAGGATGTCATTTTCTTTTTGCGTGTGGAGAAAAAAACAGCGTTCGAGGATAATGTCTCCGTACATATTTTCTGAATTGGTATACAGACACAAAGATATTTAAGAGGTCATTTAATAAAGGAGTAACATGCCTGCATAGTGAACTATTGTTCACTTCATACAACAACCCTCTAATATGTAACTTCAATTAGCTCAGATGCTATGTGGCTTATTTACTAAAGGAAGCGAGACAGTTTACTTAGCAAAATAAAGCTGTCACCTTAAATACCCAATCATGTATGGGCACGTAGAAAAAAAAAAAGACGATTTTCCCTCACACATGATTGGATCATTTAAGATAAAACATTTTATACACAAGTGTGGATGGGCATTGTGGATATAAGAAATATAGGAAAAAATAGGAAAAATAGGAAAGAAATATAAATGTATTTTTAAATCCAAATAGTGTACGTTGGTAGATGCATTCAACATCATACAAATCTTGGGAAATCTTATGTACAGCAGAACTCAGTTTGGGAGAGGGAAAGGCAGCACTAGCTGGCAAACAAGTGTGCTGCATAAAAATGTAAGCCTCTTTCACATGGGTGGACCAATCGGGTCCACCTGTCAGTTTTTTAGGGAAACCTGATTGGACCATCCATTGCCCTCTATGGAGCGGTGGGCGTCAATGGACATGTGACCATTGACACCTGCTGGCATCCGATCCAAATTCTATCCACTAAAAACAGATGGATGGGGATCCGTCTAGCGGATCAGATCGGATGGCCATCGGGTGTAAAAAGACAGATAGATGGTCTGTTTACATCCAACCTTTATAGGGGACAGAGGGCTGTGTCCGATCTGCATAAGTGGAGCGGACACAGAAAAGCCATCAGTTTGCTCAGCGGAGATCAGAGGACAAATTCTCCGCTGAGCAGGCCGACTCCTGGCAGGGCCCGCCCCGCCTAAACGGGTCCATATTGACAATGAACATTTTGGCAGGAGGAGAAAGAAGTCTGCTGAGCTAATCAGTCTGCTGCTGCTTCCCTGCTGACCAATTACAGGCTCGGGGACAGAAAGATGTGCTGTCTATCTGAGCAAATAATTGTACTGGATGGTCAGAAGCATGCATTTTTTGGTAGCTAAAACACCTCTCATATATGTATTTTATCTGTGAATTCAGCTGTATTCCTGTATTCAGCTTTATTAAACAACTACTGTATTGCAGACATGGACATCTCTGCACAGGGTGGCGCATTCCTGCTGTTTTTACCTCTTACTTTCGGCAAGTTTTAATATTCAAAGCAATGCCTTATATTTCTAACACCATAGCTTACAACTGATAAAACACACATAGAATATGCTTGATCATATATCGCATAATCTCTAGGTTTTTATTTTTTACATGACTCACATAATCATTATACAGTCCCTAAGTTTTCTGGATGACGTTTAGAAGTTTTCATTTAGTTCTGAAATTGTGTTATTTTTAACTACGATTTAATAATGAATTCCCAACTGAATTTGGAAGAAACAGAGAACTCGGTAACTGTGTGTTTATATTCGGCCAAAAACTTTGCTAATTTTTCTAACAAGTACTGAATCCAGAAAGGATTTAAAGAATATGTCACCCCACCATTTCATATTCCTGATATGTGTCTGTACTTGTAAAAATTATCCTTTAGTTTGGGTGAAATACCTGTTGATCCTGCCAATCTCCCTGCTTTTCTATTTCAAACTGACTACACTAGGCATGGAAGCACATCCATCCCAGCATGGTCAGTTTTCTGGGAGAACAGCCTGCTTGTCCTCCAAATGATCAGACTTGTGCTGACATGCCCCCCTGCACAGCCATTCACAGGGAAGGTCCTGCAGTTTCTCTACCCCACCTCTCTAAGCCCCTGGTCAGGAGGTCAATGACGTTCTCAATGCTAAGAAATACAGGCAGATACTTATCCATCATGCCATACCATCAAGGAGGCATCTGATTGGCCCCAAATGTATTCTGCAACAGGACAACAACTCCAAACATGCAGGCAATGTCATTAAGAACTATCTTCAGTGTAAAGAAGGACAAGGAGTCCTGGAAGTGATGGTTTGGCCCCTGAGAGAGCCCTGATCTCAACATCATCGGGTCTATCTGGGATTACATGAAGAGACAGATAGAATTGAGGCAGCCTACATCCACAGGAGATCCGTTGTTAGTTCTCCAAGATGTTTGGAACAACCTACCTGCTGAATTCCTTCAAAATCTGTGTGCAAGTGTACCTAGAAGAATTGATGCTGTTTTAAAGGCAAAGGGTGGTCACACCAAATATTGATTTGGTTTTTGGATTTCTCTTCCGTACATTTACACTTGCCTAAAACTTTTGCACAGTAATATATATATATATATATATATATATATATATATATATATATATATATATATATATATATATATATATATATATATATTTATATATATATTTATACTGTATACACACACACACAAATGTTTTGCCTTGCATTTCCATTTTAAAATGAATGGGTGGTTTTACAAGGTGAGGCTTCACATATACTTTAAATCTCTTTTGTATGAACACATGGCTACTATAATGGCGTAATAATCCACTGTAATATCCATATTCTAATGTTTAACATGAAGTAACCTTTAACACACAAGTACAACTAATGGCGTAGAAATCCATGTTGACAGCCTTTGCAAATCCACAACCTCAGTTAATAAATCTATTTTAAAATGAATACTCTAAATTCAAATAACATATTCGGCAAACGCTTTAGAAATTAGAAGCGTTGGAACAAAGTGACACAACCTCGGTAACTAAGTCCTAATAAGCTCCTCATAATTCAGGACATACATTGGGACAAATACAGACATTTTCACAATTTCACTTTAGGAAATGCCACAAACATTAAACATAATCGTGTAATGTCAACTTCTAAAAACAAACTCCTCCGCTATCATCTATCATGTAGGTTTCTTTGGAACCTTTCCTTTCATATATAAATATTAATGTTTTCTCAACAGCTCCAACAAACTGCTTTCAAGAAGGAAGATATGTGTGTGATCAGTATGAAATGTATTATTTTTAAAAGCGTGCAGTTTCTACTAGCAATAAGATAAACAGAATCTTCAATTTTAGCACAATATTGTGATAAGGAATAAATGAGATACACATGCAATAATATTTCAGTAAAACAAAGAGATGTTTCAAGCCAACAGAAGACTGCGGGTCATTAATGTTTAGAAAAAGAGAGGGATGTGTGCAGCACAATGTCTAAACCAATTGGGTGTTTTTACAAAGTGTATAGATGTAGATGCTCTGATTTCACTGGCCTGTTTTGCTGGATTCATTAAACATTGCCATTACTTTAATCGGCTCCATGATGAAGGTGAGTTTTCTCAAACATGCCCACTGTAGTTTCTTTGCTGTCTCCTCCATACTGAACACCTCACTTAAAGAAAATGCCAATACTAAGGCAGGCCATAGATGATGCAATTTTCTTTCCTGCAATCATGGGTTGCAGGAAAGAAAATCACTTGATTCCTCCATCAACACAGTTGGGCCCCTTTCACACTGAGACGCTTCTAAACTGCCAGTAAAACACTAAGCGCTAGAGCTTTCCATTCATTTCAATGGAGAGGGACATTTTTTCACTGCCCTGCCCCAGTGTGAAAGCATTCATTGATTTTAATGGAAATAGGTTTTCGTGAGCTTTTCAGGCTCTTTTTTTATAGCGTGAAAGCGCCTGAAAAGTGCCTCAGTGTGAAAGGGGTAGGGTTTATGGGGGAATCCCTCCTGATAAGCTATTGTGTTTTTCCCAGCTAGGGATGATGGCAGCAAACCCCGCCGGGAGAACACAATGATAGCCGGCTATTACAAGGCTATAGCCACTAGCAATAATTGCATCCCAAAAATCCAAAATGCTGATTGTACCCAAGTCGATTGATGAATCGACTTGGGTACAATCAGCCTGCCCATAAATGGTTCGAATCTTGGCCGGTCCCTGCTGAACTGGCCAAGATTCAAACCATCTTTGGCCGGCTTAAAGAGTTTTTTTTAACAGCTATCAATCAGATTAAACCTATGCAGAAAGTTTAAGGCTTCCTGCACACAGAGCTTAAAAAAACTAATTTCTTATGCCTGTAAAAGCACTTATGAGGTTGATTTACTAAATCGGGAGAGTGCAAAATCTGGTGAAGATCTGCATAGAAACCAATCAGTTTCCAGGTTTTATTGCCAAAGCTAAATTGAAAAAGGTGAAGTTAGAAGCTGATTGGCTACCATGCACAGCTGCACCAGATTTTG
The DNA here is from genome assembly GCF_042186555.1 of Aquarana catesbeiana. Taxonomy (NCBI): domain Eukaryota; kingdom Metazoa; phylum Chordata; class Amphibia; order Anura; family Ranidae; genus Aquarana; species Aquarana catesbeiana. Next base: position 485,950,824 of record NC_133328.1, read on the forward strand.
CACTCACCAGTTTTAGTAAATCAACCCCAATGTACCCATGCAGGCATAGGTGTTTACAGGAGTACTTGAAGATGTGTGAAAATGTGCAAACACATAAATGCACTCATATGTGCGAAAATGTATTTTAATGATCAGAATAAATTAATATTCTGCCCAGTAGAATGCATTTATGCTCAAATGCCATGTGCACGTAAACACATAAATATGCGTATAAACGCACATACATATTGTAACATTAGAGGCAATTTTTGTGTGCATGAGGCCTAAATGTGAGTTTACATAAAGCACCGACACGGGTATCAATAATAACATTGTTGCAAGTTCTATCTCTTAACCGCTCTACTAAAAATGTGCTTTTGTCACCATTGGAGAGATCTTCCATCATGTCCTATCCTGACAGAGATGGCAATAACAACTGATAGGAATTCTAGCCTGTTCCCACTCTAAATCCAACTGGCTGGAGTTGAGATTTAAAACTACAGCCAAGGTGCCATATAATTTATATATATTTATGTAATACCTAGTTGTTCATACTAGCATTTTGGGGACACACTAAGGCCTTGTTTATATAAGTGTACCACAGCGTTTGTCTACCCACACAGGGATCCACAGGTATTCTGTGCATCCCCATACAGGCAGTCCCATTTATGTGAATTGGGACGCAGCAGCTGCACGGACACAGGCTCTACTCTCAATTAGGAAGGCCCAGAGCTATAAGGTATGAATAAAGTGTAGGGCTGGCATGACAGGGTGAAGGAGGAACCAGACAGCATAGAGTTAACATGTTCAAAGGGATAGGTGGGAGTTTTACTTACGTGATTGGTTGAGGAGACGGGATGATGGGGAGGAGAGTAGGAGTGTAGACTGTAGGAATGGGTGGGACAGTAACAGTCAGAGTTGGGAAGTCATTGGATGAATGCCCCGCCCTCCCTCCCTGAGATAGGATAAGTAGGTTGGAGGTAGGTAGGTATTGAGATGGTGGTTGGGACCCCATTGGATGGGGTTAAAAATCTGTTGGTGGGGAACCATCATTGGTATGGTGTCCTCTGGTTGGTGTGGTCCAATAAGAGGGACCAGGTAGTAGTAGACCTGTAAGGTCTGTGGTAAAGTATTAATGTCCCTGAGGCAGTGTTTTTTTACGGCTGGGGACATCTATCTTTGGTTTAATGTTACTGTTAATTATTTGTTATTTATTACTTATTTTGTTTAATAAAAGGCCTGACGGCCATTTAACTCCACATTGTGTTATGCGTTTCATTGGGGCAAAGGGGGGTGGGGTTTATAGGGGTTAAGTAGTAGTTCAGTGGCGACCTCTGATCTACCCTAATCATGACATCTGTGTGAGTGTGGGTGCGTGGCTCCAAGTGCAGTTGGTGTGCATTCGGGACCACATACCGTGCAGGTGCTGCGTCCCAATTGACATGAATGGGACTGCATGGAACACATGCATCGGGATGCACGGAACACCTATGTATCCCTGTGTGGGTCAACATGGCCCTTGCATCGGAGTATGCTGTGGTATGCACATGTGAACAAAACCTGTGTGATCAGCACTACCCAACTAGTTGAATCTACAAATATTGGGAATTATATGTATTATCGGATGAACTGCTTCTTGAAGGTAAGTACATCTGATAATCTAAGGTAAGATTGCTATCATCCCGCCAACCACAAAAACTTTCTTTAACAATTCACCAGCAATCCATTCCATGACTGTTGTTCTGTGATTGTGCACGGCATTAGAGAAGCAATTACTGTCTCAAGGTCTTGATAATTAAAGAATGGTATGCTCACAACATAGGCTGATTAAACGAAGCAGTACATGCACACTGAACAAATGATTTATTGTGAATTTGAGTTGGTAATGTGTGACATGCACATTATTAATGTTAAATTATGCATATTCATACAAAGCAGGGTTTATATTTCAAAATAGCCATCAGAAGCTTTCAAAAACACTGACAGCATTAAAGAAGTAGAATTAGTAGGCTGTAACAAATCAGCAAAAGGGCAAATTTTATACTTGTAACAATGGCATTTTAAAAGCTGTGGATTCCATTGTGGTTAACAGTTAACACTTATCACCCAACAACTTGCTCAGGCTTCTGACACTTGTTTCTTCTCTCCTTCCCATCGCCGTTTTTTTTTTTCCTAAATTGTTTTCTGCTGCTTGGCACAATGGTTCTACAGCCAGGTACTCGTTGAGGGCTAGTTCAATGACTTAACAAAAGTCTATTGTTTTTCTAGCATTTAGAATACAGTCAAAGTGTGTCTGGTGATCTCAAATGGGAAAAAAAGTTTGAAAAAACAAACAGAATTGGAAACATTTGAAAAGCACAAAACAGGACATTTAAACCAACCCTAGGTGGTTATAAGGAGCTGACGACGATGACAGGCTGCAAGAGGGATCTAAGCGAGTATCTGAAAACCACCTGCATGTATATTGTCCCACATGTCTCTAGTTCAGACTAGTACAGTGAGCAGTTGTAAAGATGCTGAATCATGAAACACCTGCAAACACCTTCCATGAGTACCCAACTTAAAGCGAAGTTCCACCCAAAAATTGAACTTCCGCTTTAAGGAAAGGTGACCCCCTGACATGTCACATTTGGCATGTCATTATTTTTGGTGGGGTAGCGGAAACCCTCTTTTTTAGAGGGTCCCAGCTCCCACTTCCTCCCAGGACACTGCGGCGCCGGAAGTATGTTCACCTCTCCCCCCTCCCTCTCGGCAATCATCTGGGACACGTCACAGGTCCCAGATGATTGCCAGCCAGTCACAGCACGCATCGTGGCTTGCGCATGCGCAGTGCATGCCCGGCTGTGAAGCCACAGCCAGGCGCCCACAGTGACAATGCCGGCACCGCAGAGAGGAGGGAGAGATGAGCGGGGATTCGTTCCCCCACATCGCTGGACCCTGGGACAGGTAAGTGTTTGATTATTAAAAGTCAGCAGCTGCAGTATTTGTAGCTGCTGACTTTTAATTTTTTTTTTTTTTTTTCGTTGGAACTCTGCTTTAAACAGTTTCTACACTTTCATTACAGAATTGGCAAACCTTACTAAGCTTTGGAGAAACTGCACTTGCAAAAGTGCACAGTCTATTTGCCTTTAGTAAATCAATCCCTTTGAGAACACAGTACAGGGGAAGATTCCATTACACCATGGTATCTGAGCTATACTCTTAAATCATACCTGAACATTTATGCCTAACTAAATCTTAAACAAATAGGGCTTCTCTAAATAAATACTCAATGAAAATTGCCACAAAAGAGGCTAAATATGCATATAATTGCCAGGAATGCCAAGCATGCAAAATGATTATCCGCAACCAGTAACATACAAGGCCTATTTTAGATGGGTGTTATAGCTTTGTGCCACTTCCAATTCATGAACTTAAAAGGGAGTAAACACAATGAGATATATTTTATTGTATTCAATAAGGGACTCTGGACTTCTACAGCACCAATACATTTAGGAACAAATTACAATGGGGAGAGGAGAAAAGATGGCAGGAAGAAAGAGGAGAGGGGTAAGTAGGTGAAGAGGAGAAGAAAGAAGAAATGATTAAAAAGAGAGGAAAGGAGAAAAAATAGGTGAGACAGAAGGAGAGGGGAAATTAAAGCGTCTGTTACCCCAAAAATTAATATTCCTGATTTGTGCCTGCTGTACCATGTACTTGTATGAGAAAGTGTTCTCTCTGTATTGCTTCCTTTGTGTGAAAACCCTGGTGTTCCTGCCAGTCCTCCTGCTTTCCTAATAAAAACTGACCACCCTAAGCAGGAGAGCACACTGTGGTCAGTTCTCTAGCTGTACTGGGAACTCAGCCTGCTCTCCTCCAATGATCCTGACATGCCCCCCACTGCACAGTCATTCACTAGGAAGTTTATGGAATGGGAAAAGCTGCACTAAAAATATAGTCCAAAACAGTTGACATCAAGACAAATGAGTATTCTTTGAAGGATCAGAATAACACCATAGTGCATCTACAAAATAAAGTGCCCAACCACCATAGCTGTAGATTAGGCTTACTGGACGGCAAGCTTCAAAGGGCAGGTGGCTTTAACCCAGCCTAGGCCTTTAAGCTTGCTGATGACCACAATGCGAACCATGTTCAGATGGTGAAGATCGCTCCCCAGGACTCACGTCCGGCATCCACATAATTAGCACACTGCCCAGAAAAGAAAAGAACTGGCCATAGTGTAATAAATTCCAAGCTTCTTAATAAAAATTAAGCAATGCACTTACAGATAGGAGGCGATAATATCGCATGTAAAAAAGCCGGCCGGCATACATAAAAACGGAACCCGTCCTCCTACTCCGCTCGCATGGTGATGTCACTACGTGCCTTCCTCCAGACGCGTTTCATCATCAGCAGACGTTGTCAATGACAACATCTGCTGATGACAAAACCCGTCTGGTTGGTGGTTGGGCACTTTATTTTGTAGATGCACACTATGGTGTTATTATGGTCCTTCAAAGAATACTCATTTGTCTTGATGTCAACTGTTTTGGACTATATTTTTAGCGCAGCTTTTCCCATTCCATAAACTTTTTGTGTTATCGCACTGTATGCTGCTGCTGTTTGCTATTATTTGTCAGCGCGTTTTTTTGCATTTTCTACATTCACTAGGAAGCTCAGTGTTCTGCTGCTCCTTCCCCAGCTCCTATGCAGCTGAGAACAGAGAGAATGTGATCACTTATAAAAAAAAAGGGAAAAAAGGCCTTTATAATGTATTTTTATATCCAAACAAAAATGTTTTGTCTTTCATCTTTTTTTTTAAACTGAATGGACTGTTTAACAAGGTAATTGTTTACAATCACTTTAAAGCTGGCAAGAGATGGACCAAAATTCAGCCAGTTCAGCAGGGACCGGGCAAATTTTGATCAGTGAGTGGCCTTCCCTGTTCAAGTTTTCTTGAATGGTCAGGTTGGAAAAAGTTTCTTAACCAACAGTTGCAGTCGCTGATCAGTGCAACCTGAGAACGCCGGGTACAGCTGTCAGAATACAATCAGGAGGGTTCCCCTATCCACCTAGTTTGTGTAGCTGGAGGAACCCCACTGGTTGAGATGAACGAGAAAAAAAAAAAAAACTTCTCTATGGCCAGCTAAAGGTACCAGGATTGCATGGATTCTATAGCATTGGTTAGCAGTGGCATTTTTAAGAGCCAGAAGGCATAGTAACTGCTAAACTCTTGCTAACTTATTCTGGTAACTAGCTGATGTACCATAACTTATTGTCATTAAAAATAACAGATTGCCTCTAATCATGAAGGTACTATGCGTAAATTAATTCTGAACAGACATTTACCAACACAAGCCTAATTAATATTTGCAAACTGATAAACATCACAGAGGAAAAAAAATGATCTAATTGTTAAACTAATGAAAGCTGTGATTGTACAGGAAACATTTGCACAGCACAGGGCCTAACTGCAAGAATATTTAAGGACGTCAACATTACCATAAAATATTGGCAAGCCATGACAGTATGTAACTCCCCTCATCCTAAAAATACTAATCATTGATGGATTTAACAGTCCATATATCTATAATGGTATCTACTACTTGGTCAAACAATATATTTTTCCATGGAATGTAAAAGGTCATTTATGACCATATTACAAAAAAATGTAAAAAGAAAATAGTTGTGTTGACAGCAACCAGTCAGATTCTCAGTGTACTTAAGTGAGAAAGATTTTGGTTTCTATGGGCAACACAGCCGGTTCTTTCAACCATGATGTCCTTTGTCACATATCATTTTTATTATCACAAAAGTTGTCATTTATATTCAGCTGTTATCTAAGAAGCTCTATCAGTAAATTGCAGTATTAACACTTCTCACAAGTGTATTTGATCCATTGCTTCTACAGTAAACAGCAAAGAAGACATTTGCAATATGGAAATATCAGCTTTTTGTAAACAAACCTTTAAAGGGTTTTTTGATTTTTGTTTAAAGTTTTTTTTAGTACTGTCTTGAACCTCTCATTTATTAAAATATATACAGTTTGTGCTCTTGTACAGGACAAAATAATTAAGTGCGTTTCTTACCCGAAGATCCTGCCAATAACAGTGCTTTCTATTGCAGGCTGACAACACTAAGCCCCGGTTCACACAGGGGCGGCACGACTTGCAGGTCACACGACTTCCACGGCGACTTGCAAAACGACTTCTGTATAGAAGTCTATGCAAGTCACCTCAAGTCGCCCCCAAAGTAGCACAGGAACCTTTTTCTAAGTCGGAGCGACCTGCGTCGCTCCTATTAGAACGGTTCCATAGTGCAGAACGGGAGGTGACTTGTCAGGCGGCTAGGTCGCCTGACAAGTCGCCCCTGTGTGAACCGGCAGTAAGCCATAGCCTCATGATCAACAACAGAGCTATTAGTCTGCTGTGTGCGATGGTTCATTTCACCACTGGGCTGCTCATGGGTCCTGTGCCAAGCGGCTGCTCTGCTACACTGTGAGCACTGGGGGTTGGCCTCACAGGTGCCATTCAGAGAATGCTTAGGAAGTGGAGATCACTTATGTGTGGTGCGTACTACAGTGATTTCCAGCTACTAGAGGGATCCCACAGGTATGGTATATGCATAAATTTATAACGAGGCCACTGAGTAGCAATGTGGACACTCATTCACCCCAACTATACAAAAGTGCCATGTCCCAATATTAGCTCAATACTTACAAATAAATATTTTGTTTTGGACCGCAGTCCATGGGCTATATAGACACCACAACACTGGGAGTGTGGACAATGATCCAAAATGAACATTTTGTTTGTAATTATGGTATATGCATAGTTACACTGGGCTAAGCTGGACCAATGTAACTGTGACTGATACAGAAAATGCTGTTACCGGTAGGATCCAGAAGAAACTTTCCAACAGATTAAACAAAAAAATTGCCAAAGAAAACTCATACAGTGCATCATGATGTGATGTCAAACAAAATAAAAAAATAAATTGTTGCAAAGGTTAAATGCTTGTTAACTCTATGGGATGAAGTGAGGAATAAGGTGTACCTCGCTCCTCACTCTGGCAGGCTTACTTAAACTGTGGGATCAGTTGCCTGAAGCCAATAGCCCTGCACTTTACATGAGGATGGCAAGGGCCCGCCCACAACCTGGAGCGGAGGAGAGCATGGGGGCCTGCTGAAATAAGGAATGAGGCTAGTATTATATCCTATATAATAATATAATAATATCCTATTACTCATCTTATAGAGTTCCAAGCATTTAACCCTTGAACCCTTGCAGTGGGGGGGGGGGGGGGGGGCTGCAAGTACTTTTTTTTGTAATTCCTGGAGATGGCCTTTAAATAATGTTAAAGTTTTACCAAAAACAGTGTAAAGTGATAGTTTTGGTATTTATATATTGGATGAAAACACGGTACAAGCAGGAATTCACTAGAAAAAATAGTCTGACTATCCAAATTATTATTTCAGAAGGACATGTATCATAGGCGTTTGCTGTTAATAGATGCTTGTTCATTCTTTGGGGGTGCAAATAAAATCCCAGGTCCAAATCTACAAATGCTGTTACAAGTAGTCTCCTTATTGGGTGACATTTTGCCAGTGAAATCCACAAGGAAGATGGAATCTGAGGATCCCTTGTTCTATCAGAGTCTATCCTTGCCTGGAAAATCAGTTTTGAATAATCTGATAACTAAATTGCAAAATGTATAGTTTATAAAACAACAACATTTTAGATACTAAATTGTAATTTTAAAAAATGAGGCTAGCTACATTTATTCTTAGTTATTAGTTAATTGGCCATTGGCAAAACATTGCTAGAGTCCCTTTGCTGAGAAAAAAAACTAGCTCCTTGTTAAGGTAGAGATATAATTTATCAGGAAGTATACATAAACATGCTGGCTTCCAAATGAAAGTCCATTTTTTATGTTTGCTACATCTGTTCATTTAGCAGAGCTTGAAATTGACTACATGAAGTCATCAATCATGCATCAAATATATATTTGACGCACCAGATCTCTACTGAACGTACAAGCCAAAAAACATTAAAGGATGGAGTGGCAGCAAGCGGATGCTTACTGCACCTTGTTGCTATGGATATAGTCAGCCTCATCATACTTACCCAGAATTTGGGGAACGAAAAAGAACATTAAACATTTGCACTGAGACATTATATATATAACTCTTTCCATGCAAAATGAAAACTCACTTTAGCAATATTTTCAATTTGTGCTGACAAAGAACAAATGCAATGACATACTATTTTAATGACAGGAAGGAAAAAAGCTTGTGTTTTAGATCTTTCCAACAATTCATAATCACATGAAATATTTTAAGAAGGATTAGCGGTTCTAAATTGTTGCTATAGAAACGTCTCAAACTCAATTGCTCTGGAATTAGGGAAGAAAGGGGTTTAAAGGTCCGTACAAGATTAAAGGGTAGCCTCATGCCTTTTTGTGAATTCACGTTAATAAAATTGGCTTTCAGTTTAATCTGCTGCCAGTTATGTTTTTTTTTTTCTAACTACCTTCCTTGCATTGGGGCATTCTCTATAGAACTCCCCCAGGTATATAATTATTCTGCTCATGTGATTGGCTCCCTCCTGTTCTCAATAGTTTTTCTCTTACTACAACTCTGCCACTAATCATGTGACTACAGCAGAAAGTAACAGTGATCATGACAGATTTTCTTTACAGTACACATATACAGTCCAATTATCACAAAGGACAAGGGTACGCTAGATCTGTCATTATTGCTTCACTCAAAGGCCAGAAACAACACATATCTGACCAATAACAGATTGGAATTTCTACAATCAAGATCTAAATAAACTCTGTAAGCACAATTTCCTCCCCTCCTGTGATTTATGTGTGGATATTAACTGGAACTTGTCAAGATAGCCGTTATCTGAAAATCCAGTGTGCCCATTCAGCACTGAAGATTGTCATGTTCCATTTTTCTGAAACCATTGCTAATGATGTTAGTACATAATGACTTGCATGAACTGAATTTCTGTAGCATGATCAACATGAATAACAAAAATATCCACTATAGCCAACTACAAATTTGCATCACAATGAAACTAAAACTGGCCATACACGGCTCTGTTTTTTTTTTTTTTCGTTCAGCCAAGTGGCCTCCAATGTGTGGATGAGGAAAAAACTGAGACAATTTCCTCATCCACACATTCGAGGATTGTATTATGACAGTGTGACTTCCTCGCAGTCAGAATACACTGATCAGCGCTGAAGCTAATTGGCTGCAAGCATTGATCAAAGCAAAATTTTCTAGTAGGACCATTCACGAAAAGTTGGCTGACTTCTCATGAATGGGAACTACCATACCGGTTCTTGTTGCACCTGCAGTAGTTTGATGATTGAAGCTTAGGTCCATAAGGGTAAACACAGACAGTAGAGAACAGCAGGACATTAGCCATGTGTAAAGAGCTGGGGTAGGTGCTCTGCAGAAACCTCCCTGGTTTGGCTTATCAAGCGCAAAACAATAGAAATTGGACATGGTTTTCTAATCATCCAATGACTTTTCCCCATAAAAGATTTGTCCCAGAGCTGTCTGAAATGCACCCAATGCAATTCTGTTTTTCCTTTTAATATCTATGTAGAGGTAGATATAGAGGGAGCACTCAATATCCAATGAAAAGCAAGTCAAGAGGTGGAGAGCTGCAGTGGCAGCATAGCAAACACAGCGGACACATATCATTCCGATTCTGGTGTCACAGACACACACACTTAGGATCCTTCCCCATTCACCATCAGCAAACACTAGCAGCCCTGAGAAAGAGGGAGTCCCCCCCCTCTAAACGCGTTGGCTTGATCACTTGTTGCTACTTTCAATAAACAACCACAAATCCACCTCTTGACTTGCATTTCATTAGATATCAGGCACTCCCGCTTTATCTACCTCTACTAGTACACGTGGAAACAACTCCAAGACCGTACCCAGAGGCAGAAGCCCAACCCCCAAAAAGGGCTCACCACCTCCTTCCAGTTTAGTTGGGCAAAAAGCATCAGAAGTGAACTCTTCCAATCCGCCCCCACCATCCTCTAACCTACAACGGATTGAGTCAGTCCAGCACAATCTCCAACCCTATATAATTTGATCTCTATGGGCACCTTTAGATTTGAACTTTTGTTGAATATGTGGGCTTGTTGTCCTTGTATGCCTTGCTGCTTTTCATACCTATTTCAGCCATGATGAGGGTTGTAAAGTAAGTACCTTTACTTTTCATTAAATGGATGAATGAATGGATAGAATTATTGGTGAATACAGTAAAAGTACACTTTCCTTCCCAGCTTATTTCATATGCACAGCAAATCATTGCTGCTCAATGTTCACTGCTTCTAGAACATAGTATACTGTATGGCAGAACTGATTAAGTACATTGTGCAGATTGTTTATTTTTGCATCAGTTTTCAAAATAAACCAAGCTATGCGTCAATTTTTTTTTCAACCTAAGAGATTATGTATTAATATAAGACTGGATCTTATTACACACTGTGAGAGCAGACAATTTACACTGCCTAACAGTACCTCATTATATTGACACTTGTTCTATGTTGAATGGTTTTCGCTTTTGTAATAATGCAAACTTGCTGTCCTTTCTAGTACAGCTTTGGAGGAATCTGTCAAGCTGTAAAATCAATGTAGCACTGTCGTGCTGAGTCTGCAACATGACAGATCCAAAACAATAGCACCGGTTCTGACACACACATCACCTTTTTATCTGTGTGTACTGCTACCTTTTAGGACCAGTCGAGGCCACCTAAAAGCTAACACAATTAAAATGCTGTCAGAAACACAAAGCATTTGACTGAAGTCAATAGTGTGTAATTAAAGAAAGACAGCTCTGTTTTATGTAGATCTTTAGCCAGGAGGTATGGCTGATCATAGCACAACAAAGGTTGTCAGAATCTTCCAGCTGCAAATGAGAACACGGATAATGAATTTAAAAATGATGATTTGAAGAGACTCACTCATGACTATTTACCCTTTTTTCTATTTCTGCATTCTAAAAATGGTAATTTCACAAGGTTGAACCAACCTACAATAAAGTGTTAATGAACCCACAATTAAAAATATAGTTGCTGCAGAGCTCAGCAATCACCATGTTTGCATGTCTACTTTTCTTCTTAAAGTGTAACTAAAGGCAATTTTTTGTCAGCTTTTTCCCCACATCCAATTCCCATGAGAGGAGATTGTGACCGGCTCTCAATGAAGTCAGTTCAAACATCTCCGGGGCAGCTGCGGAGCGTACAGCAGAAGGGTCCTGTGTGTCTTTGGCTCCGTTTCAGGTCCGAATTCAGGCAAAATTCTGAGCTGATTTGTCCCTGAAACAGAGAACAGGCACGCCCTGGACCCCTGATGTCAGCCACATCCCTATTAGGTGTGAACCCAACATTAGTGTTCTGTCAACCCAAAATGTGACTTTTTATTCTACTTTAACTTTTGATTACAAAGGTAAACAGGACAAATAAAGAAGGTGAATCTCCCTAACGCACAGATAATAATAATAATCTCTAATCCCTCTCCACCCTATCCAAAACTAAAAAAAGGTTTTCCATTTAGTTACACTTTAGGCCTGTGATTGTTTTTAACTGCTTCTCTCCCAATACCCCTTTCTTGGTTCTTGTCTTCAGGTGACGACGAGACCTTACAGGGTCCCATTGTGCCACCTTTGCATGCACAACCCTGTCTGGCAAAACAGAGTGGTCTCTAAAAGTGCAACTTCTCTCTCTCAAACAACATTGACTATTTTTAATCCTTATACTAACAGCATTAGTAAATAGATAAGAAGGTATATCAAATTTACTTGTTTTATACTTTCTTTTACATTTCTTTGGTTACTTCTTGGTTTCTAAGCCCCGGATATACCAGGGCTCAGAACGGGAGATTACCGCGGTCCACGTCCTGTGAAGGTGAACTTACCCTTTAAAGAGAACAATATCACTCATCCAGCGCTTAGGTGAAAAATCTACAATTAGAAGAAACAGGCTGCTGCTATAATAACAAATACATATACATCATAAGTCTTAAAAGTTAATTTCTAGCGATCCGTAAGGCTAAAGCAGCGCTCTTCAGTGTATTATACACAGAAATTGGCACAGTTTATGGTAATACACCCTGTGACAGGTGAGTCCACCTGGAACGTGCTCTATTGAATGTTTATGAGGGAGCTTAACGGATATGTAGTAATAACCACCTTCACCGCACTGCATGATTCCACTCCCCTCAAAATTTGCACTCACCAGATCAATGAGGGGTAAACGCTTATTGGGTATGTCTTTCCCCATTAACAGGCAAATCCAGAGAAGCCACTTTGTCAATATTCCAGTCAGGTCTCCTGAATGGTTGATCTGTGTCCCTCAATTGTCTGATCATTCAAGCTCTGATACCACTGCCAGTCTCATTAGCTTGTTAACATAGGTGGAAAAAAACAGTCCTCATAGCGTGTACCTGTTTAATAGTTTATTTCCATTAAAAAAAAACCTTTCCATGTTGCACTTACAAGAATATATATAAAAATTTGCACCCAATCATATAACCATAATAGCTGTACAGCATAGCACGTTACTTGCTCACCAATCTTGGGATTTCCGGCCGCTGTGATACCCAGGTGGAGATTGAAGCAGCTGACAGATTCACAAGCCGTATGCCTAGACGCCTTTTGACAAAGATGTAATGACAAAACGCGTCTAGGAGTGACCATACGGCTTGTGAATCTGCTTCGATCTCCACCCGGGTATCACCGCGGAAGAAAATCCCAAGATTGGTAAGCAAGTATTGTGCTATGCTGTACAGCTATTATGGCTATTATTATGGTTATACAATTTACAGTTTATATATACATATACCATATATCTGTGCATACATACTCTAGCCTTTAATGTAACATAATGGCTCAGGCAGTAGTGGTAACTAAGAATTCTATTATATATAATGCAACTCCAGGTCCTAATCCTGACCAAAGCCTGACAGAACAGTGATAATACAACTCTCTATGCTAACAATCAGTGTATTGGGGCATCCAACAATATGGCTTCTGAGTAAACAAATGGATTTCTTCTGTTTGAATTGAAGAATGTTCGTTTTTTGTTTTTGCTTTAACTGAAGCCCCCTCAGCTGAGAAATGTAAGTCCTTTAAATGTGTGGGTACCTCAATTGGTTAGAGCAACCCTGCTAATTGACCCCAAAACATTTTTCTGGCTCTTCATGTAAGGAGAAAGCCAACACAGTGATTGCATTGGAAACATATGGTCAGTTTCCTTCCTGTAATAACCCTAATAAAGGCGAAAAATTATCAATTCCTTTTAGGATCAGTTAAACATTACCCCTAAACCTAAACTCTAAAACATGACCCTTCACCACAAACTTAACCCTAAGGCTGCATTCACACCTGAGCGTCTCGTTTTTGAGAGTTTTTTTTTTTCAGGCGTTTGTATGAGTGTTTTTGTACAGTGTTTTTCAAGCATTTTTGAGCTTTGGCATTTTTTTATTAGCCAATAGAGAAAATATCATCTGTTTTATCATTTGTTATTATGTTTTTCAGCTTTTTATCCACTTTTATTTAATATTTATTTATTAATTTTGTAATCTTTTTTTTTTGTAAGGGTTTAGGGTTAAAGGTTATGATTGGGGTTAATTTATTTATTTTTTATTTTTTTTTATTTTGTTAGGTTAAGGGTTAGGGGTTAATATCAGGGTTAGGGTTATATATTTTATTAGTATTTATTTTGTATACATTTATTTATGATTTTTATTATTTATGTATGTATTTTATTTATTTATTATTATTTATCTTTCTTTAAATATTGCATTTCAGAAGAAAAACACTAGAAAAACATGCAACAAAACATGCTAAAACACTCAAAACCACACAAATCCATCCTTTTCTATGGAACAAAAAAAATACTTCAAAGATGCAGCAATCTGCCCGATTCCAGCTACGAAAAAAGCTCCAGAATTTTTTTGAGATTCAGGCATTTGGCTTCAGGTGACTTGTAATGGAGATGTCAACCATCTCCATAGAGAATAATTGATTTTTTTCTCCTCCAACGTTTTGGAGCTTCAAGCAACAAAACGTTGGTGTGAATGGGGCCTCGGAAATATTACACAACTGTAGTAATAAATACTCTTTAATTGCAGTTAAGTACTATCCTTGCTATAAATACTGTCATGGCAATACTTATACAGATAATACTAGAACATCAAATATTTTACACACCAAAACAAATCTTTGGAAAACGACATTGATTTTGAAACGTCGGTGACAAAATACAATGCAGCTTATTATAAGGGCACTAGAAGAATAAGCCTTTCGCTTTGTAGAGAATCCGGTGTTATTAACTTTGGGTAACAGACTTATGTTAGACCCAAATGTGTCGGTAGCATGTTCACTTTAACTAGAAAAATAAAGAAATGCTTTAGTCGATCAATCCCATTGCTACAAAGTGATATAAACCGCATACTATTCTCCACAAATCATTCCAGGGTTTTCATCATCAATATTCCAACACCACTGCAATATTAATTAAGAAAATCAATGTCACAGAACCTGACCATTTGACTGAGGGCAACATTTACTATATCTGCTCAAATCCAGCAGGATTAAAGGCTTTATGATCTGAGATATTCATTATAATAAATCACTACTAGGCCTAAGGAAGTGTTAGATTAAACCATAAATGACACACAACTGTATGTTTGTATTAATAAATATTCATTTCCTTTTCAAGTGCCAATATTTGTGTGCTATATTTTAAAAAGTGTGATCACCAGGCAATCAAGAAATGGCATGTTTTCTGCAGCATTAAGTCTCCAGAGAAACACTCCCTTGACTAAATTACGTTAGAGCAAGACTGCACACCCAATTACTATTAATCTATCCATTAATTTTGTTGTATATGGTAACACTATTTCACATTTGCTTTGCATCAATGGATTTACTGCATTAGGCAATCTTGCCACTTCCTACACCCCATTTGTCATTCCCTTTAAATAGAAGTTAATAGAGAGGTATAACTGAAGACTCCTTCTTCAGTAAAAAGTTCTACCTAAAGGTACTGACCATCAGCAGTGTACCAGCAGCTCCAGAGCAAAGCCTCAAAGATCAAAAGCTGCCCACACACCACACACTCTTATGCCATTATCTTCACATGGAAGCATAACATTTTTACCTAAAGTGGAGAGCTGAATGAGACAGAAACTGTCCCTAACAATTTTTGATATAGCTGTATAAAATAAGTTTATAGATAAAAAAGGACAAGTTTTTTTTTTTCTTGCATGATTAGTATTTCAACCCTGTTTCCAAACTCTTTATTTATGATAGAGAGGGGCCCTTGTCTCAACTACTACATATGCTTAGAGTGTTAAAATAAAGATTACTTTTACAATGCCATGCTAGTAAAACTAAGCATCATCATAGACAGAACGCAACTATAATGACACTTCTAAGTATCCTTACTTGATGTATGTACCCAACGTCACTCTGTGTGGTTCTTTTAATTTTTTTTGGACAGAGTGGGGTTGGGTAAAACCCTATCAAGTTTTCTTTTTTTTTTCTTCACTTTCTGCCAAGAAAATGCAACAGGAAATTAGAAATCTCCCCAAAGTGATGGAAATTCCCAACAGCAACAATTCATAGACAGCTATCACGGGAACAGATATCCCTATTGGGAGATCTACCCTCACCTTTTACTTTCGTCACAGCTTTAAAATTTTGGATTCTCCTTAAATTTCTGTTCCATGGACAGTAGTCATCAGGAAAAGTATAGGAGTGAATCTTCTCAGAGGGCACTCATACAGCAATAAAAAATTGGCCAACCCTTCCCCACTCTATCCAAAACTATACAAACAAAAGGTTGGGCATTACACACACTTTAAACAAAACAACATCAATTTCAGGGCCTTCGTTTTAAATGGCTGTAAGAGTCGCCTGTGTTACTATAAAGAGGATTCATATTATAAGTAGACTGTACAATTTAACTGTAACCCTTTTTTAAAGCTTTTAAGTTTCCAAATAAATTTCTCCCTTATAAGATGTGTGATTCCAAGAACACAATCAACTCTGTGATCAGTGATGAGGCTGATTTATTAGAAGATTAGTTTACAAACCACCAGTCAAATACATTAACCATCAGTTTATTTTCCACAACTTAGTACTTTAGGCTGAACTCCAGGTATGATCTTTATCACATACTTATATTTTGATCCAGCTTGGATCCATGTAAGTATACATATCCCTTACCTGAGGGGCAGCTGGGGAAGTTGACAATCATTCTTGTAATGGGTGTTATTATAGTATGATAGTCACAATCTTCTAAGTTCTGCTCAGATTCTGTGCAAGCAGCGTCCTCTGCACACTGGCCACAGCAGGCCGCTCACTTAGCACTGTCTTTTATTTCTTTCAAAGTATACAAGGGGTTCTCTTATTGGATGAGAAGGGGAGGTGGGGAGGTGGTGACCTTACGATCTTTACCTCAGATCAGAGGTCACATTTTATTCACTGAAAAACATATAAAGTATCCTATGAATGGGGCCAGAGCCAAGCAAGTGACCCTTGTGGTCAGTGTGCAAAAGAGAAGCTGCTCGCATAGAACCTGAGCAGGAAATCAAAGATCATGGCTTACTACAGTGATTTTAAGCCACCCAGGTATGAGATAATGTATTGGGCAGCACAGTGGTGTAGTGGTTAGCACGTTCACCTAGCAGCAAAAAGGGTCGCTGGTTGGAATCCCAACCAAAACACCATCTGCCTGGAGTTTGCATGTTCTCCCCGTGCCTGAGTGAGTTTCCTCCAGGTACTCCAGTTTCATTCCACACTCTAAAGACATGCTGGTAGGTAAATCGGATCTAAATTTGCCCTAGTATGTATGAATACTTACATTGGCCCAAGCCAGATTAATGTAAATATGAAGTTAGGATCATACCTGGAGTTTAGATTTAATGCTAAATAAATACTAAAGCCGAGCAAATATAAAAAGTTGAATACACTTTTATTTACACCACAATCTAATGATAACAAAATAAACTAATCTCACTTAAATCTAACAATGTAAACAAATGAGAATGTCCCCATGAAACTGGGGCATATCAGAAACCTTAATGTTATCCTATCACATTCTGACCACTACTTACAACCATACCCACAAAAATGAGACCATACACATGGATCCATGTATTATTCTCTAAATGAAATATTTATCTATGTCTACAAAAAAACATATTTTAACCACTTGAGCCCCAGCTGTCATTTTAAAATGTTACAGGGACAACAGCAATTTGTGCCGGGCACAGCACTCAGATTCACCGACTCTTGTGGGCCCCCCATCAACATCAGAGCTGGAATCACTGGGTGATGTCCATCTGGACCTGGTGCTAAGCCCAATAGTTGAAATGACCAGATCCATTTTTTCCAATCCTTATAGAGATCACTTCTATTGTGCTTTCATCATGAAGGTAGTGATGGAATGAGTGATGTCACTGCACTTCCTGTCAGTATAGAGACTAAGGTGGAGATTTACTAAAACTGGAGCACTCAGAATCTGGTACAGCTATGCTTGGTAGCCAATCAGCTTCTAACTTCAGTTTGTTCAATCAAGCATTAACAATAAAACCTGGAAGCTGATTGGTTTCTATGCAGAGTTGCACCAGATTTTGCACTCTCCAGTTTTAGTAAATAACCCCTAAGCCTTTACGAAGAGCTTTAAGGCAGAGCTGCTGCAGCTCTGTCTAGCCTCTATCTGCAACAGTAGGCCACTACTAAAAGTAAAATGAGGAGCAGGGATTCATGCTGCAGAACAGTAAAAAAAGTAAAATAAATTTACAGTATATATACAGTATATATATATATATATATATATATATATATATATATATATATATATATATATGCACGCACATATACACAAGGTGGTATCAAAAAGTTTCAAGACTAGCTTTGTAACACACCAACAGATAGCAGCACAAAGCTGCATGCACAGTCACAGGGAGCGCCAACCTTCATAAGTCAGTGTGCCAAAAGACACTGTCCTGTGTACCTCAGGAGGTGTGCAACTGGTGCTATTCAAGTTAGAACTAACAGCACAAGTGAAATTCTGTATGAATATGGACAAATCTGCTACACAGACATTTGACATGATTTGGCAAGTTTACAGTGATCCTGCAATGAGTTGAAGATCCAGCTCAAAGGTCTCCATTTTGACACCATTGCAGAGATCCAGTGCGGATAGCAGAAGGTGCTTGACACGCTTCAAAAAGAAGACTTCCAGGACACATTTCAAATGTGGCAGGAATGCTGGGAGAGCTGTATTGCTGTGAATGGGGACTATTTTGAAGGTGATAGTGTGTAAACGTAGATAAAGTACTTTATTGTAAATGGAGCCATTTTTGAAGCTTTTTGATACCACCTATACACCTATACACACAGTATACATCAGTTACCAAATGAAAACCCTATCTGTTCTGAAGAAAACATGTATAATACGCTAGGATAGACTACACATGCTAAAAGGTACAATATGAGGAACCGAGACATCACCAAAATGGAAAAGAAAATGCTCTGGGTCTTAAGGGGATTCAAGGGGAAAATGAAACAGGGACTCAAGTGGTTAGTTGACTAGAAGAGCAAAGCATAAGACTATTAAAGTTATATATGGAATCTAATATATACAGCAAGTATCTGGAAAATAACTATTGACTTCATTAAAAACCAAACACAACATGAACTTTCAAAGTTCAAGACCCAGTCTCACTTCTCTATTCTAAGATCACATAGAAAAGTTCATGTTTATGTTAAGATACCCAGGGGCTGCCTAAAGCCTGTAAACCACTCTTAATAATTTACTGTGCAAGTAAAAATAATACAGATATCCACCTGACATTCCAGCAAAATGAGCTAACCCTTTCCTTTAACTGCCAGAAAAGAGCTGGATGCTGTGTGTTTTCCAAAAACAAATTTGGAACCTGTGAAGTTAACACGAATAGCTGAAATGATAATAAATGAGCATTTTCTCTAGAAAATTAGGGAGGTTTTCCACTTCATTCTTTAACCAAAACTACTCCAAAGACAACTGGCACTGAAAGCAAATGGAAAAAAAAATAAGAAACAAAACTTCTTTTACAGAAAGTGGAAACCTCTTTAAAATGTACATGTCATGTACTATTCTATAAAAAATAGAGAAGGCATTCCTGCAATGGGCTATAACGAATTCTCATGGGATTGCAAAAGCAAAGCCGGATGGTAGCAGTGAGGCTCAGTGATATCGTCCATGTTTCCCAAAAGCATTGGAATTTCTTGTTTCTTTTTTTTTATAAGCACTTATTTTTTCATTTTTTTTTTCCCAAGCTATTTCTGTTTGCTCGGTGGAGAACTGACTGCAAAGCAGACCTTCAGTTGTTCTTCAAGAGTCCTCTTTAATAACATTTCTTGACTCAGAAAATTGAAAGCATTGTATAGATCAGCCTTCCTTAAACTTTTTACCTCCAAGGAACCCCCACCAAAAAAAAAAACACAATACATTAGCAGTAAAAGTTTTATAAAAAAAATAATAAAATATGTGGCATGCCTAGGTCAGGTTAACATTTTTTAACATCCCCCTTTCTCACACAGCAAAATAATTTTCAGTAATAAACTTAAAACTAAATTAACATTACCAACTAAGAAACACATATAGTAAAAATTGTGCTATATTTAACAGTGGTCAGTGTAGTTACCCCTTATGTTGGTAGTTAGCTGAAAATTGCCCTTTTGCATTAGTGGTCAGTTTAGGTGAGAGATCAATTCTCCATTGCTCATTGCTCAAGGAACCCCTAACAACCTCAGCAAAAACTCTGGCTGAAAAGGGCTGGTATAGATTAAATCCATTTGATGGGTTAATATACTAAAAGAGCAGAGAATAATTATGCTGCAAAAATAATGTTAACTTATTTTAGTAAACAAGGTAAAGCTTTTAGTAAACAAGGTAGAGCATTTCCTACTCCTTGGGGTGATTTACTGAAACTTTACATAACTCTTAGCCTAATCACCAAATACCCAATAGTCCAATAGTATAATACCAATATCATATAAACAACCATTTAAAATCTGCAGCTTTCTTTAAAAAATACCTGGGCATCCTGCCATAATGACCTTTGTTCAGGCACTTTCCATTGTAGGGTAAAAATGCTACTTCCCTGTCTGCAAATTGTGCTCCTGCATTGTCGCCATCTCATATGCAAACCTACTACAGATTACAGACCCATTTTTTTGGGTTACCCAGTTTTTACAGACATTCACAGCATGCAGCGTGGCTCGCACATGTGCAGTGCGAGCCGGCGCCGCAGAGAGAAGGGGGAGAGGAGCGAGGCTTTGTGCGCCCGCATCGCTGGACCATGGGACAGGTGAGTGTCTGATTATTAAAAGTTTTAAATGGATGGAACGCTGCTTTAAAGCAGCGTTCCACCCATTGTTTTTTTTCCAATTACATTTTTATTGAATTTTTCAACAATACAAAAGAAGAATTGAAAGATCAGTAACAAATGTGTTTGTAAAACTACATAGTGGCACAGTGGTAGATTCAAGAGGTGCACCACACAGAGCCCAATAATAGAAAATCAAGTTTTGTTCAGTATTTGTATAATACATATTAAAGGATTAAAAAAAAGGCAATGATTGTTGATTGCTTATAGCATATACCACTAGATAAGCAGGTTTATATACTCCATTATAGACCATTTCACATCGGATTCAGATTATGTGTACCAATCAACCCAAGCTTTTTATTAATTATCAAAGGACGAGCAAGAGGCTGTTCTATGGTTCCACCCATTTTTTTTATCCTGCAATAATTCCCATGCCCATTCACATTTCATTTGTAAATGGCAAATATTTTTTTTTTTCCTCTAAATACCTTTTTTTTCCCCTTTATTTCCTGGAGCATTTCACCTAGGCGATAATTTAACAAGACGATTCCCATGGACTTATCTATCCCAGGAGTCCATGGGAATCACCTAATACTGTAATCTCATGTGATTTCCTTCATGGATGTCCTCTGATTGACAGGTTACCATAACAACAGGGCAGGAACTTCGGCTGACACCACCATTGCTATGGCAACCTGTCAGGAAGAAACAGCCCCGTGCAGTGGCATTACTCCGCAGGCATGAGATCGGGAGGTGCATGCTGGGTAGCCAACTGCACCGAATCCTGGAAATGAAGACAAGAGGGCTTCAGATGTCCACAACAGAGATGGATCCTGCCTGCTTCCAAGATCAGGTTAGTTTTGCATGATTTAAACAAAAAATAAAGGGATCATGTTTCTGACATTATCAAAATGTTGTAGTTGAAGTGGAAACAATTATGGCGGAGTATTTAAAAATGAATTGGGGGACTGGAACTCCACTTTAAGCATACAAGTAGCTGAAGGAAGATGTGTAACAAATGATTTGAGACCCTAGCATTGTTATATCTATTTGTTTGTAATGCTCCAATTCCTTGATGAATGACATCAAAAGTTCAAGGTGTTGGTGAGCTGATGACTAATTCTACCACACAAAGACATGGTAGCAGAAGGGTTTGAGGGGATAAATAATCGCTCATTCCTCATTACAACTCTTTGGTGTTAGATTTCCTTTAATGGTTAGGACTGAGAAAAAAAAAAAAAAGACGTTACAGTCTAATGAACGGTGCACTTAGCAACTGCTGCATCTGCTGCAATGCTGGTCTTGCCATATGGAAATTTAATTATTCATTAGAAAAGAATGATGGTCTGTGTGCCTGCACAAAGTACCACATACCAGATTATCAGCATAAATACTTGACTGCTAAGGACAAGAGGGACTAAGGAAAAACAAAAGGGAAAACGCAAGCCGGCCTCTACCCCGTGATTAAGGTGTGACTTCACAGCAAGAAAGGCAAATAAAAATACAAAGCAAGCCCTCGACACAGCAAGAAGAATTTCACACAAAATAAATACAGTAATTACAACTGCCATTAAATTAAAAGGTTACACAAATTAAACATTTTCACTACCTAAAGTTGCTTATTTCCAGATACAATGTACACATAATTAACATTCAACCATGTGTTTTTTAACATTCATCATAATTTTTAAACAGAAAACTAGATCTCCAAGCAAAACTCTTTCAGTTTCAGATAACTTTGGAATGTGTTAGAACCTCAGTCATATATTTATTGTTGTTTGTGTTCTTATTTGAGCTATTTCCTTTCATTTTCTGTCCCCGTGACCACACAGGAAATTAGGAGAATCCGCTTCTTAGAACACAGACAGCAATGAAAACCTCATAGAAGCTTTAACATTTCCACACATTATAAAAAAAGTACACATAAAGAGACAAAGATAACATTAACAAATAAAAAAAAACCTTTCAGAGCTTCTAATCCATGCCTATTCTATCAAAAACAACAAACACATTGGCTGGCATTCTACTTTATATATTGTTCTGGGATATGTACACAGTAGGAAAACAACTACTACAGTAAAACTAACTTTACTACATGATTGTAATTGTGATTGTATGATAGCAATATAGGCATAGGCTATTTTAGCTGTTTGGCATGGTTTGGCAATAATGGCTTCATGTATGGGATGAAAATAACTCATTAGACGTCTAATCATTGCAGAATTCTGCAAATATTTTGCACCCTTTACTCAACTGTTGTACACACTGCCTCAGACACACAAGCCTTTCTGTAACGCATAGAGTTTCCAAAATTGACTGTGGAGCAGGTGGCTCTTCTTGATGTTTGGGGCAATAGCAGGCACAGATTACTCTGGAGTACCCTAAAAAAAAAAAAACGACTCTGGGTGGGACTGACTTGCCTGATGTTCATATGTACTACCTTGCGGCCCAAATTTCCCATTCTTACATTATTGATTTCTATTATTAGGAATCAACATTACTCTTCCATACAAAAAGTTAATTTACATTCATAGGAGTTGCCCCTCTAAATATAACAAAACTTGGGACAGTTGGTTGCAACACTCTGCCACGTGTGTATGACCACTCATTTAATTCTGTGGGATTAGAAAAAAGTCTCTTAATACTCTTTGCTGCTTCTTTGTTATGCTATCACCAAGTGGTAACTTTCAAAATCCTTTGCTATGTACACGTTACTTCATATTATCTACCACAAACACTCTACCATGATACCTTGCTGTTTGCAGTTGGTTTAGTCTCTGAAAAAAATGTCTGTTTTGTATATGGACTCGGTCCTCTTGGACCATCTCCTTATGTAACAATTTTTTTTTTGTACTGATCTTTTCTCCTCATGTATAACATTGCTAAAAAAAAATACTTTCTTGTTATTAATGTAAAAAAAACTCATAAGGCCAACCAAGCATTTTCTGATCTAATAGCCGGTATAGAGACAGCTTAATGTAATGTCTTCTCACAACTGTGTTTTGTCCCCTTCAAGAAAAATGTTTGCCTTAGGAGCTGAACATCTTTACTTTTCAAGCTTGGCCATAAATGTATATGGTGGAATATGGTAAACATCACTGCTTATAGCTGTATAGAGTGGCTTGTTCTGCTATATTTGCATTTTATGAATCTGACTAATCTGATAATCCCAGCTATGTGCCAGAAAACTGGCACCTGTGGTTCCTAGGAAACACACAAGAGCACACACACTGCCTCCATGCAACAAATTGGATGCACCCAGCTCCAGGTGCTAACCATTGGATGCACCACCATTTGTAGCATAAGGAAGGAGAAGAATTGGTTGCACACTTGAGTCCAATGGATGCTGCTGAAATTTTCTTTATTGTTACGAGCCAGAAAAACTTGCAAAGATTACAGTTGACGTGTTTCACACACGCGATTGTTCACAACATTTGAACTGCTCTCCGCACAGGCTACTTAAAGGCATACATCTAATTAGGATCAAACCTGAAACACCTGAGGCTCGAGGGCAGTCAATAGAAAAACATCACCGACAATGAAATTTAAATTTAAAGTAATTTCATAGTTACTAAATAGAAACATACTAATATGATTTCAAAATAATAATAAACATATAAACGGATAAATGAATAAAGTATTAAAAACACAAGAAGAAAGAAAAAACATAAATAAATATGTAGAGAGACTGGCTGGGACATGAACCACGGAGATAATGAATAGGCATGGGTATGAGGCACAGACTAATACCGCGTACACACGACCGGTTTTGCCATCGGAATAAACTCCGAAGGCTTCTCCGATGGAACTCCGACGGAATTCCATTCAAGCGGTCTTGCCTACACATGGTCAAACCAAAGTCCGACTGTCCAGAACGAGGTGACGTACAACACGTACGACGGGACTAGAAAAAGGAAGTTCAATAGCCAGTAGCCAATAGCTTCCGTCTTGTACTTGCTTCAGAGCATGCGCCGTTTTTGGTCCGTCGGAACAGCATACAGACGAGCGGTTTTCCCAACAGGAATTGTTTTCTTAGTGAAGAAAAGGACACATAAGCCCATGAACCCATAAACTGAATGGAAGAAGAAATGCTGCCAATTGTAAATAATACAAACATATTATAGATGTTATAAAAAATATTATGAGTGTTATACAAATGATAAGCAGCAAAAACATTGCTAAATGTCCATGGTGGAACCATGCAACAAATGCAATCACCCCTGAAAATTGTAGAGAAACCATCACAAAAAAGGAAGAACCTCCCAAATTTGGATCGCCCTCTAGAGTGAGAAAACTCGTAAACCAGACAGGACTACAAAGCTTAAAAGTGTGGACCAAATTAATAATAATAATGTGTAATATCCCACTCAAAGTTCATCCCAAATGGAATACGAGTTTAGAATTGAAAAATCCTCATACAGAACAGGTAAATATCCGTGCACAATTGTCCTGATGTCATTCAATTCCTCACAGAAGGGCATACTGATAGTTGGTCTCTTTTTAGTAAACAGTTTCATCTTACATCCAGTATCATGATGGTTAGTCTGTTTTAGGAGATTGTTCCTATTTGTGGAATTGGCAATAGACACTGCTCTATCCTATCTATCCTCAATATATACCTGTGATACCCCCTTTGCAAAAAACGGGCGTAAAGAGCCTGTGCTTATCTCTCATACATGCTTTGATCATTACATATTCTGCAAATCCTGAGAAACTGGCTGACGGGAATGCCCTTAATAGTATGCTGGGGATGGCCAGATTTGGCCATCAACAAGGCATTCCCAGAAAGGGGCTTCCTGTATAGGCTGGTGTGTATGGAAGCATCCCTACCACTGAACATCAAGAAAGTTAGTTTCATTCTTGTCACGCTGTCCCGTAAATTGCAAGGTCATGTAATTGTGGTTGAGATATTTTAGAAATTCATCAAGGGAACCAAAACCTACATTCATTATAAAGATCAAATCATCAATGTAGCAAAAAAAGGTTTTGTGGTTCCTAGCTGCCTCACTGATGGACTACACCATTGCTGTTGAAGCAAAGGTATACAAAGATAAATATTGAGGTAGAAAGTGCAATGACCCGAAGCAACCAATCACAGTTGCACTTTTTGTAGTTAAAAAAGTAAAAAAATATATATATTACTGATTAATTGCTGTAGGTTACATCTCATTGAACACAACTGCTTTTAGCACTGTCTTAATGAATACACCTGTTAGTTTTTGTAATTGTTATAACTGTATGTAACATAACATAGATTAATTCAACTTCACAAACAGCAGCCACTTGGTCATATTTAGCAAAATCTCAAACTTTTACCAAATGTAAACTGTCCATATTTCGCCATGAAAGACAGAAACAATAGATACTATTAAACCATGCTTTCTTTAACAAAAGATCTTCTAGGCATTCTTCAAAAAGTGGAGGCAAAACATTAACAAAAGCCAGTCCTGATTGCTGTCAGAACCATTGTATATTAAGCATTAATAAGAAAAATAAAACCTAGAATCTGTTTGATCAACTGAAATGAAAAAAATACCCAACGCTAAACCTTACCAATTGTATATTCATGTATTTAATCTAAGGTATAAATTTTACAATGGACCCCAAGCTTAAAGCTTACAGCTTAATAGTCACAGAGAATATTTTTCTGTTTGACAGACAACAGTTTACCTTTCTTTGTCTATTTGCAGCATTCTAAGAGCCATAGCAAAATGACCTGGAGAGACTGTAATAAGCTGGACCACCATGGGAGGTCGTGCAGTAAAAAGAATGTTTCTCCAACAGAGCCTCTTGGGAAGCAAAGCTACAAATCGCTGTTCTACTTCATTAACTCACACCCCATAATTTGGATTGTCAGCTGGAAGCCAAGTGGTAAGTGACAGCCAGCCTCCAAAGAGATGCCTGCAAAAGCTGAAGTTCTATTCGCTATGCTGAGCAACTGAAACAGATGAATTCCTTTACTTGTATACAAGCAAAATGTGGAGATGACTTAATGGATTCAGTTGACACCAAACACAACTGTGCAAAGTGAATCAACTATTACTTGAAAAGTCTAGTTTAAATAAAGAAAGCCATTCCATGAGATTCATTTATATATGATATGTTTTAATATTACATTACAACAATCACAAATATAACAAATGCTTTTGTAATACAACAAGTTTATTATTGGAATTTTTAATGGAATCCCTATTGTTTAGCATTAAACATGCAGAGAAGAGTCTACCACCAGGTTATATGCCTATAGGGAGCTGTGTACTGCTGCACTTCGCATAAATATAACATTGAATCTAATATAGCTGAGCTAATATCAAAACATATAATCTATGATATGTACATAATTACATTCAGTTGTTAATACAAAGTACTACTATTGTGCTGTAAATCAATCAGAAATCCTTCAGTTTGGAATAAGCATACTAAAAAAGATCATTTTGAATTAATTATTATGGGTTAATTTTCCTCATACGTCGTTCTTTGTCACATTTTAAAAAGCCTTAAGGTCAATTTTTAATAACAAAGCATAAAGAATAGCGAGCTGCTCAGTAACCTAGGGTTGGCCATATTCCCATAAGTCTCTGTGGTTTTTTAGATATTGACACAATCGACCAGTGATTTTCACCGTTTAGTTACCAGTTTGTGCATTATATACATTTTTTCTTGTGACCTGTGTTTATGAAGCAGTTCAAAAGCTTTTGGAAAGAAACCGATGGATTTAGATCCAAATCTTTTGGAACATCATTCAGCTATATTTATTGCTGCAATTGCATTGTGTTTTGGTAAATGCAGGATCTCCAACTCGTTGTTGTTTGAACTGCATTTAACCCTCATAACAGTCAAAGTGAATTTCAATTATTTCAAACTGATCTCAAACCAGTCATTCTTACCTGAAAGC
Organism: Aquarana catesbeiana; assembly: GCF_042186555.1. Classification (NCBI taxonomy): domain Eukaryota; kingdom Metazoa; phylum Chordata; class Amphibia; order Anura; family Ranidae; genus Aquarana; species Aquarana catesbeiana. The sequence continues at coordinate 485,978,096 of NC_133328.1, forward strand.
ATGCTGTGTTTGCTTCTAATTCTGATACCCATATGCAAGAACCAAATGTACTGTATTTCAGGGCTCCACAGATAACACAGAAGCAGCTCTCCCTTTGCAAGGGCATGGAATGAACTATATCTGCTGGTACATAGCAATAAAATAACCTGCTGCTTTTCGTACATAAGCAAGGATGAAAAACATTATGCATTGCCAAATGCAGATCTGCCTCTATATTAACAGCTTTAAGATGGAGCCTCCTGATTTTACAACACAGTAAGATTAAACCTGAACTGCAGAGGCTAAAACTCCCTCAGTATTAATGATGTAGCTTTGACTATGGTAAAAGAAGCTCATGTCTCATCACTGCAGTGAAAGCACTTATGTGGGTCCCACTGAGAGAAGGATACTGGCGAATGGTGCCAATACCTGCCCTGCAAGTTGTGGAGATGCTGCCTATCTTGCAACTTGTTCTATCAGAAGAGTACACAGTAAGAGGCCTGCATTGCAGGGGGTTAGGACAGTAAGGTAAAGGATTTAGACAGAGCTGTCGTCCTGTGCTTGGGTAAGAGGTGTGAAGGCTGTTACCTGGACTGGTATGAAAAGGGTGAAAGGGCAGGTGCCACATATTGGATGGGAGGGGCAGAGAATAAAGCAATAAGACCCCTTTCACACCAAAGCGCTTCAAAAACGCCCTAAAACGCCTTAGCGTTATTACCGCGTTTTTACAGCGTTTTAGGGACGCTAGCGGTAAAATTAACGCAACGCTGCAGGCGTTTTAACAGCGTTTTTCAAGCGTTATTGAAGCATGTGTTATTGATGCTATCTTTCTGCTTGCATGTTTATCCTTTGTGAGATCATGTAAAAAAAAAGCAGTGTCTTGTAAAGTAACAAGCAGTGTCTTGTTTTACTTCAAATCTTCATTTTTCTGGGATTAATTCTTTTTTTGGCACTTTAATTTAGTTTTTTTGTTACTTTGATGGTCTGTTTAATCATTCTGACCTTCCCACAATTTCAGTCCTGTTGTTGTAGATGCTCTTTTTTCTGCTTGCATGTTTACCTTTTTTTGTGAGATCATGTAACTTTTCTACAGCTCAGGGGGCGGATTCAGGCGTTTTTACAGCGTTTTCAATTCATTTCAAGAGGAAAGGGGCGTTTTTTTTAGCCCACCAGAATCCCACGGACAGCTATTGTTCGACATGCTCCAGTGCAATGTTTTGGGTATCATATGTCATGATCTATGAAATTACAACTTACTTCATATATGTTTACTTACCTATGCTTTTTACTATGATATCTTAATAAAATGTTTTTTTTTTAACTGATATATTGGTCTGCCTACTAAATCCATGAGGGGTATACCTCATGGATTAGGCACTAGGTTTTTCTTTGTTCGTTCACTGTCACATGACAGCAGCAGTGATGTCACTAATCCCTCTGAGCTCCAACACCAGCCAATGCCTGATAATTCTGCCTCAAGGCTTTCACAGAGGAGGCATCAGAGGATTGCTGGCAATGTGTTTGTGGTGTTGCAGACTGTAAGCTGCAGTGTTTGGAAATATCTGTTGGACAGAAGGTAGTGGTTGAGGGGGATACAGTTAGGTATAATGTGGAAATGAAAGTACAGAATAGGTATGCCCTAAGATATATTAAGTACAGAAGTATACCTGAATGTATTTTTAGACCTTGGCTCCTATTTGAAGACCTGCAGCAAGTGAAATATTAATATAATCAGATCAACTGGTTGCTATGAATTACTGCAAATCTTGTTCCTTGCTTTGTTACATAAAATTGGATGTGTCTGTAGTACTTTAGAGACCCTTTATATCTTTTAAAAAAACAAATATTGTAAATAATTGTTAGCATTGTTTCTTTTAATCATAAATCCAATTCTTTTGCAATGGGCCTTTGGTAAAAAATCTGACTACTCCAGAAGAGTTAATTCCCTAGCACAGTCACCTCCTTGCGTGTCATAGCACCCTCTTCTTCTTAAACAGTCTAATTATTCTATACTGTCCCAGCATCCTTGTCCCTTCCTTCACCTACCTACATAAACTATTATGTAGCTGCGAGACAGGAGCGACAGGGATAGTATAGATTGTCACTCTAATACTAAAGAGTGTCACTCAGCTCTGATGCCCCGTACACACGGTCGGACTTTTTTCGGACATTCCGACAACAAAATCCTAGGATTTTTTCCGACGGATGTTGGCTCAAACTTGTCTTGCATACACATGGTCACACAAAGTTGTCGGAAAATTTGATCATTCTAAACGCGGTGACATAAAACACGTACGTCGGGACTATAAACGGGGCAGTGGCCAATAGCTTTCATCCCTTTATTTATTCTGAGCATGCGTGGCACTTTGTCCGTCGGATTTGTGTACACACGATCGGAATTTCCGACAATGGATTTTGTTGTCGGAAAATTTTATATCCTGCTCTCAAACTTTGTGGGTCAGAAAGTCCGATGGAAAATGTGTGATGGAGCCTACACACGGTCGGAATTTCCGACAACAAGGTCCTATCACACATTTTCCGTCGGAAAATCCGACCGTGTGTACGGGGCATGAGACTGTTGGGGCTGCTGACATCACATCCAAGATGGAGACACCAAGAAGCAGTCTCAGGGGCATTTGTTTTCCTACACAAGGGAGGCTTTTACAGGTGAATGGAATGCTCAGAATATGTTAAATGCCAATATAATGTGTAATATGAGTTAGGGAACTTAGATTGTAAGCTCCTTGAGGGCAGGGACTGATGTACATGTACAATATATATGTAAAGTGCTGCATAAATTGATGGCCTTATATAAGTACCTGTAATACATAAATAAATAAAAAAATAATATTTTATTGCAATAAGCTGGCAAAAAGATCTCTTTAATGTGCCCGATAGCCAATTTTATGTTACACGTCTCTGCAAACACACATTATTTTGAAGCATGCAGTTCTGGGCACATCAAATCAGATGAACAAGTATATTTCCTAAGTAGTAAAAAGTGAATTGCCTAATATTTTTTATCATGTCCTCATTCAAGGTGATGAATAAGGGGAATCATGCACCCCATGAAATCCCAACCCATGCTGCTTTACCAGAAAAATGTTTTTTTCTGTCTGCAAAGAAAGTACTGATTTAAAAGACTGATAATTCCCAAGGATTATTGTAAAACAAGGGAACCAAGTTTGATATCCTCTAGTTCTAAAGAATAAAGCGCCGACTGCCTCATCGCACGCAGCTGACAAACGCGCTTGTTCTTCTAAAAAGCCCAGTTGCACATTTGTCATACACTTAGAGACAGCTAATACCCTGGTGATCGCAATTAAACTAAAATATAAAGTATAACACTAAAAGAAAAATGAACAAACAGTTCTGATCTACAGAACTGGTCTAGAAAAGGCAGCAAACTTTTTTTTTTTTGTTCAAGACAAAAAAGAAATAGAAAACTATTTATGAAAAAAGTGCCAGCTCTGGCATTTGGCAGTTCTAGCAGTATTTAGTTTCAGTTCCTCAGCGCATGTTCTCATCACATCAGAATTCTTAATTTCAGTGGCCTTGCAGAGGTCCAGTTACTATCTTTTGTGTTTATCCACTAAGGATGGTAATTTAGGTCTAATTAACGGAACTGACTCACAAAGAGCTTTTCTCTCCCAGACTCCATTTAAATGTCTGAAACAACCAGTGAGATTGGGCTTTTGCTCTTGTTCAAGGCAGACACTGGCAGCACAATGCTGTTATTGAGGCCTCCTGCTTTGCATACAGTCAGAGGTCTCGAGGTTATCCACAATGTGAAATTCTTTAGATGGGGTGAACAATAGGATTTAACAGCATGTAGTCAGCTTTCATATTTTAGCTAAGCATCCATGTTTGAGTCAGCAAGACAACTTTCTTATCCTTCAGAGTTTTCTCTCCAGTCCACACTGCACCTTTGAAATGTTATTCTTTTGCCAGTTGCTGAATTTGATATCATGCTTTATGAGGGATCAATTTCCATGCAGCAGAGACAAAGACCAGGATAAAAGCAGAGAGGAAGGCAGTGTGTACAAAGGAGCTGTGACTCCATTGAAAGGAAAGCATGATAAAGCAGTTCTGCTGCTGATGTGATGTGGAGAATGAGCATGTAATGATAAAACATGCAGTATCTGATAGATGGGAAAAGCCTTAAATACATATGCTAAAAATGATTGCCTCTGACCCGATGTGTGCAGATTTCTGTAGAGAATTTTTAAACCAGCACATTTTCATCAAATATTGTTGGTGGGTTAAAGGAAAGTATAAAATATGGCATATAGTTATTCATTTAGAATTTGCATTACAGGGGTTGTAAAGGCAGAAGGTTTTATTTTATCTTAATGCATTCTATGTATTCAGATAAAGAAGCCTTCTGTGTGCAGCAGCCCCCCAAACACTTACCTGAGGTCCCTCTCTGTCCAGCGATGTCCACGAGTGTCTCAGCCGTCCGAAATTTTCTCTCCTGATTGCCTGAGACACAGCAGCAGCGCCATTGGCTGTCGCTGCTGTCAATCGGAGTCAGCTAGCCAATTAGGGGAGAGAGAGGGTGGGGCCAGGGTTGGGCTCCATGCCTGAATGGGCACAGGGAGCCATGACTCTGCTCGGGTGCCCCCATAGCAAGTTGCGTGCTGTGGGGGCACTGCACAGGAGGGAGGGGCCAGGATCACAGAAGAGGGACCCAAGAAGAGGAGGATCTGGGGTGCTCTGTGCAAATGAACTGCAACAGAGCAGGTAAGTATAACATGTTTGTTATTTTTATAGGAAAAAACAACAAGACTTTACAATCACTTTAAGGTCTCGTTTAGACTAGTGGTTGGGAGGGGGGCATTAAAGATGTGTGGTTGAGCTTCCTTTTTAGTGGTCCACTTAAGCTGCAATGCAATGAACGAGGTGTTCACATGGTGCAGTTGGGATACTTGCCTGTGACAAAAATCATCTAGCATATTGTGATTCAAGCGAATGCATTCAATGCAGGTGGTTGTGGCAAATTTGTTCATCAAAATTGGGGTTAAAACAGGCGCTGAGGAGGCGTCACATCATCTCCTCACCGCCTGTCAACTGCCTCTGCAAACCGGTCACTTTTTAGAGGCCTGGCGGGTTTAAACGCATGTCAAAACCTAGCCTAAAATCTTCATGACTGGGGGTATTTCACACTTTCATGGTCACTGCAATATTTATCATTTTGCAGTGTGCAAATTCAGCTTCAAATTAAAGGCTCCTGTATGACAGTCTAAATCATTTCCATATCTACGTGAATCACACACTCATATCTCAGCCTTTATTTTAATGGGCTGCTATACTGCAGCAATATTTTTCCTTGCCTTGGCTCTCTGTATTCAGATGGCTATTTTAAAGGGGAGCTCCACCAGGGGAGCTCCACCCCTCCTTCTCTACAAATGGCATTTTTTTTTGTAGGATGGGGGGATGGGGTACCAGGTTTTGACAGGTACCTGCTTTCATTTCTGCTCGGATCAGCTAGATCTGATGGAAAGTTCTCCTCTCCCCCTCCCTCCCTGCAGTCTTCACAGGTCCCAGAAGACTGCAGGAACATTCACGATGCACAGCGTGACTCACGTATGTGTAGCGGGCACCCGGCTGTGAAGCTGGCTTCCCACAGTTGAAATGCCGTCGCCAGGGGCAGCTCGGGTGATCACATCGCTGGATCCTGGAACTGGTGAATGAGCGTTTATGAAAAGTCAGCAGCTACAATTTTTGTAGCTGCTGATTTTTAATAAACTAAAAAATGACTGGAGCGCTGCTTTAAACATGAAAGCTTGCATTTCAGCTGCAGTGTAACTAATGCAACCAATGGGCTGAACAAAAAATAAACTAACTGATCCCTGCATACACACAAGCAGTGTAAATGCAGGAATCTCTCCCAGAGGCCTATTGTATTCTGACAGCAGGGAATCCCCCATCAGAACACACAGATCAGTGCTGCAGCCACTGGCTGCTTTTCCAGCAGGACCGTTTAACAGGTGGCTATCTAGAAACTGGCTTCTGTTGAACGAAGTAGGGTACACACCTACCCAAATTCAGCCGAATCCATCTGTACTGGATGAATTTTGGTACATGTATACACAGCTTAAGACTGTAGCATGTAGTACTATTTTATTGCACACGATGGCGCTATATAAGTACCTGAAATAAATAAATAAAATGAATTGCTACTACATGCTGCTGTGTAGTGTACATCATTGGAAGCCATTTACTGAGTATTGTAGTGATTTGTATTCTGCAGTGCTGTGTTGCAGGTTATTTTAGTAGATGACTGAGCTACTAAAAACTCAGATCTAAAATTTCAATATAAAATAGCTGTGTACATAGTGACGTATTACCTATGCACAATCCAGTAGTACTATTAATATTCTTAAAGGAGAAGTTCACTTTAGTGGACCTCCTTGTTTATGTCTGAAGGCTGTAAGAACCCACCTCTCAGCAGTCTTTACATCTCTGAGTGTTTAGATGTATTAAGCAGTTTGCTTACTTCTTTGTGCTGTTTCACAAAGACCATTCTGTTAAGTGTGAGTGTTTGGTTACAATTACTTATCATTTATCTTGTATGTTGCCTTACCTGCTTGGCAATGAAATTAATTAAACTCCTGCATTTGCGATTGTGCTATTTTCACACAAAGAGTACCAATCAGCTAGGTCTATGTGCACTAGAATGATTACCATCATATGATATATCTCAGGCTAAGTGTAAATACAAGTGTCTACGTATATATTATATAGCAATACAAGTATTTAGCTAAACAGGAAGCTTGGTATTCTAAGTGGATACTCTCACTGAAAGTCATTCTGGAAAATGCCGTTATATTTAGTCTTTATACATAACGCAACCGTTCTGGCCATTCACACTACTTCATTAGAACAGCCACAGACATGTAAAAAGTATACACTATGACTGAAAAGGAAGAAAAGTCAGTCGGCAACAAGCCAAGCTGCTCTGAAATACTACAAAAAAATGTTAGTTGTGTGCCAACTAAATGAGAAAGGCTGAGATATGATGGAGATCTACCCAATTTAAAATCTTGAGGAGGGTTTTTAAATGTTCTTTCATTTCAAAGTGTAGCATTTCTCAACCTTTTCAACAAAGAGGAACTCCTGATATAACTTTCAAGTCTCAGGGAACCCCTGCTAAAAATCACTGTCAGGTGCTCTACAGGCGCTATTTTTAGCCCAAAAGTGCCTGAAAAATGCCTCAGTGTGAAAGGAGCCTTAGTGTGATGGTCAGTGGGAAGCAGTGCTGTATTTAGGCCTAGGCCAACAAGGCCCAGGCCTAGGGCAGCACTTTGCGGGGGGTGGCAAAAAAGCCACCCCCCACCTGCCTCCCGACTCCCGCGGCCTTCTCCCACAAAAATGCAGGCTCCGGCGGCTGGCTTACTGTGGTGTGATGGCGTTCTTGGCGGGGGGGGAGCGACTCGCAGCAGCCGGTGTCTGGCTGCATGTAATTTGTGGGGGGACGGAGGCGGAGCCCAAATCTCCGCCCTCTACCCTCCTCCATTCGGCTTTTACTGCATCGCTCATCTCCCCGGCAAGGGGCAGGGTCTGTCTGATGACAGGACGAGGAGGAGGAGAGAGAGAGAGAAGCACGAGGGGAACCCCCTACCCTCTAGCCAGGACAGCAGGTAAAATAGAGTAAATTACTATTACTCTAGGCTTTACCGCCGATGCCCGGGCACTTTCAGTGTGAAAGTGCTCTAAAGAGGTTAAGGCTGCACTGATTGCCACTGATTAGGCGGCACTTTTAAGCTGCACTGATAAGGTAGCACTGATATGCTACAGTGATGGCCACTGATAACCTGCACTGATGAGGCTGCATTGATGAGCACTGATGAGGAGGCATTGATGGGCACTGATGAGGCTGCATTGACGGGCACTGATGAGGCTGCATTGATGGGTACTGTTTAAGCTGCACTGATGGGCACTGGTGAGGCTGTGCTGATGGGTACTGGTGAGACTGCCCTGATGGGCACTGGTGAGGCTGCGCTGACGGGCACCGGTGAGACTGCATTGGTGGCACCGGTGAGGCTGCATTGATGGGCACCGGTGAGGCTGCTTTGATGGGCACCGGTGAGGCTGCTTTGATGGGCACCGGTTAGGCTGCATTGATGGGTACTGATGAGGCTGCATTGATGGGCACCGGTGAGGCTGCATTGATGGGTACTGATGAGGCTGCATTGATGGGTACTGATGAGGCTGCATTGAAGGGCAGTGATGAGGCTACACTTGGTACCCACTTTTAATGTAGAGAGAGGAAGAGGTGGAGCTCTAAGATGAAAAGGTGGAGCCTAAAAGGGAAGGTGTGTGGTTTACGGATGACAGAGCGGGACTTAAACTCAAAGGGGTGTGGTCTTGATAAGAAGGGGTGGGTCATATTTAAATTAGGGGTGCATGGGTTTAGTCAGGCCTAGGGCAGCACAAAACCTAAATACACCACTGGTGAGAAGAATGCTACTTACACTTGTGGTCAGAAAAAAGAACGATTTCCTTACAGATAGCTAAAAAATCAGTAGAAATTTAACTGAGATAGAAATTACTCATTGCTAAAGGAACCCCTAGCAACCCTGGTTGAGAAACCCTGGTGTAGATCATAATGGAAATTCATGAACAACCAGTCCACCATAGTTCAGGATAACATCCCAAGGTTTAAAAAAAAACAAAAATAAAAAAACAAACATGTCGTACTTACTTGCTCTGTGCAATGGTTTTGCACAGAGCAGTCCCGATCCTTCTCTTCTCTGGTCCCCCCACCAATGCTCCTGGCCCCTCCCTCTTGCCAAGTGCCTCCAGAGCAAACAGCTTGCTATGGTGGCACCCGAGTAGGCTCACTTCCGAGTCGCTGCTCTGCATGTCCATTCACACACACAGAGTCACGGCTTGGTCCCGCCCCCTCTCTCTTCTCATTGGCTCACTGGCTGTGACTGACAGCCAATGAGGGGGAAGAGTCCCGGAGAGCCGAGGCTCATGTGCACATCTCTGAGGCGCGATGGGGCTCAGGTAAGTATTAGGGGGGCTGCTGCTCATGGAATACATGAAGGTAAAAAACCATGACCCTTTTTAGAACCACTTTAAGTAACACTTACAGGCCTTGTCTCACCTCCATCATGTGACTGGATAGTGAAAGTAGAAGCAGCAGACTGATGTGCTCACCTGTCTGTGACTCTGTACTCTTCTGCTATCAGTATGTTCTTTGTTAGCACATAAGAACTACAGCTCATACGTACTGAGCCTGACTGGCACATTATGTTGCTTCCCGATCTCACAGTCTGAGCTCTGCTGTGACTGCAAGAGCCTGATATCAAATCAAATGTAGATACTTACATTGCTTGAATTAAAAATAAATAAATAAGTATTATAGAATACAGAACTGCATTAACTTGTATCTTTTATATCTGCCTGAAATTCAGCTTTACATCAAGCCGGTTTATCTCTTTCTGAAGTGGTTCATATGCAGGAGGATGTGATAACTTGGAAATAAATCATCATGCCCTTGAAAAATCCTTCCTTTACTATAATGTGTGTCAGGGATTCTCTCCATTACTGAAGCAGTAATGGGGAGTGCCCAGTTGTCTCTATAGATTTCTGCTTTATCAGAAGAGATCAATAGAATATTGTACAAATAAAAAGCCCTCCAGCTTTCCGTCTCCCTTCTGCCACTGATGCCGGTCCCCAGATGTTCTCTGATACAATAGTTTGGGCTTCATATGTGCAGAGATCATCACAATATAAAACCACACAACAATCTTAACCTGTTCAATCATGGCCTATGTTTTATTAGCAACAGTGTAATTTATTTATTTTAACCATGCTATCCCAAACACAATGGAATAATTTATAGCTCTAGAACAGAAATATAGAGTGTTACATTCATACTAGTTGCCTGGCTATTATGCTGACACTTATGTGTCAACATTGTCACCAAGCCAGAAAGAATATACAAGTAAAGAATCCAGATTTTTCTATTTTACATACTTGGTGATATAGAAGATACCAAAGTCAGTCAACCAGCATCACTTTCAGGCATACTTGTACAAGGTTAGTGACTTAGAAGGTAATAAAGCGGAATTTCACCCTAAAGGGGAAGTTTCGCTTTATGCCCTCCTCTTCTATTTTTGGCACTTTTTTTGGGAGGGTACCTGGTTTTGACAGGTAGCCACTCCCACTTCTGGTTGGATCGACTCGGGGATTCCACCGGAAGTTGTCTTCCAACCCCACACACAATCTTCGGGGACACATCATGGATCCCAGAAGGTTGTGGGGCCATTCACAAAGTGCAACGTGACTCGCGCATGCACAGAGGACAGCCGCTGTGAAGCCGCAAGGAATTACAGCCGACTGCCCACAATAAACATGCCAGCACCGGGGACCAAAGACCAGTGAAGAATTGGTTGGGGTGAGGACGGTGGTGGACCCCTGGACAGGTAAGTGTCCTTTTAGTAAAGGTCAGCCGCTACAGAATTTGTAGCTGCTGGCGTTTTTTTTTTCATAAAGTCACTGAGTCAGCCTCACAGCCAGACATACTTGTTCTAGATCAGTGACTCAGAAGGTATTAAGGTATCGCAGCCAGGCAACTACATTTTTCAGAAGGAGGTCACAAATTGTATTTCAAACTAAAAAAAATTCTAATTTTAGAAAAAAAAGCGGGAAGGAGTAGAATCCCTTTTGGATTTTCATTGCTATCCAGGCCGTGTTACAGAGATTTCCCCTCACTTCCTGTTCTGCTGACAATTTTATTAAACAGGAAGTGAGCAAAAATCTGTAACAGGAACAAAGACAGAAAAACAAGCTAATAAAGAGGCTCTAGCCTTCCACTGTTCTACTACGGAAAACCATGTTTAGTTTTTTGTTTGGAAATATTGGAAAGGAGGACTTTTAAGGTGACTGAATCAAGATACTAGACTAATACATAGTAAATAAAATATTACATTTTATTATCAAAATATTTGATATTTTTCATACTATGTATTAGTCTATTATCTTGATTCAGGACCTTAACCACTTAAGGGCCAGCCTCGTTTTGAGATTTTGGTGTTTACATGTTTAAAACAGTTTTTTTTTGCTAGAAAATTAATTAGAACCCCCAAACATTATATATTGTTTTTTTTCTAACACCCTAGAGAATAAAATGGCAGTTTTTTTTTCACACCGTATTTGCGCAGCGGTCTTACAAGTTTCCCAACTTTTTTGGGAAAAAATTCACTCTTTTGAATAAAAAAATAAGACATATATTGTGAAAGATAATGTTACGCCTAGCAAATTGATACCCAACATGTCACACTTCAAAATTGCGCCCGCTCGTGGAATGGCGACAAACTTTTACCCTTAAAAATCTCCATAGGCGATGTTTAAAAAATTCTACAGGTTGCATGTTTTAAGTTACAGAGGAGGTCTAGGGCTAGAATTATTGCTCTCACTCTAACGATCGCGGCGATACCTCACATGTGTGGTTTGAACACTGTTTTCATATGTGGGCGCTACTCACGTATGCGTTCGCTTCTGCGCACGAGCTTGCCGTGGCGTGTTTACAAAAATTTTTTTTTTATTATGTTTTATTTTACCTTTTATTTTTTATTTTTACACTGTTTTTTAAAAAAAAATTGTCACTTTTATTCCTATTACAAGGAATGTAAACACCCCTTGTAATAGAAAAACGCATGACAGGACCTCTAAATTAGGGGATCTGGGGTCAAAAAGACCTCAGATCTCATATATAGACTAAAATGCAATTTAAAAAAAAAAATTGTAATTTAAAAAAATTATTTAACCACTTCCCTACCCAGCTATTGTCAAATGACGTCCACAGATGGGATTTCTCATCCTGGGTGGACGTCATATGACGGCCTGGGCTTCCCGGCCTCCTAGGGGGCGCCCGCCGCATTGCTCGGGACCCGGTGCGTGTGCCCGGCGGCCGCGATGTCCGCCAGGCACCCGCGATGCCCGTTAACCTGGCCGGACCGTGGATCTGTGTGTGTAAACACACAGATCCACATCCTGTCAGTTGAGAGGAGACCGATCTGTGTTCCCTGTACAGCAGAACACTGATCGGTCTCCTCCCCTTGTACATCCCCGCCCCCTACAGTTAGAATCATTCCCTAGGAAACATATTTAACCCCTTGTGTCCCCCTAGTGGTTAACCCCTTCACTGCCGGTCACATTTACACAGTAATCAATGCAATTTTATAGCATAGATCGCTGTATAAATGTGAATGGTCCCAAAAATGTGTCAAAAGTGTCCGATGTGTCCGCCATAATGTCACAGTCACGTAAAAAAAATTGCGATCACCGCTATTACTAGTAAAAAAAATAAATAAATATATTTTTTTTAAAAATGCCATAAATCTATCCCGTATTTTGTAGAAGCTATAACTTTTGCGCAAACCAATCAATATACGCTTATTGTGGTTTTTTTCTTTACCAAAAATATGTAGAAGAATACGTATCGGCCGAAACTGAGGAAAAAATTTGTTTTTTTTTTTTTTAAATTGGGATATTTATTATAGCAAAAAGTTAAATATATTTTGTTTTTTTTCAAAATTGTCGCTGTTCTTTTGTTTATAGGGCAGAAAATAAAAACCGCAGAGGTGATCAAATACCACCAAAAGAAAGCTCTATTTGTGGGGAAAAAAAAGACGTCAATTTTTTTGGGTACAACGTCGCACGACCGCGCAATTGTCGTTTAAAGTGCGACAGCGTTGAAAACTGAAAATTGGCCTGGGAAGGAAGGGGGTGAAAATGCCCTGTATTGAACCGGTTAAATAAAATGGCCCTTTAAGAGTTGTGGGCGGAAGTGACATTTTGACTTCGCTTCCGCCCAGCAATTGTATGGAGATGGGTGGGGTCATCTTCCCCTCACTCGTCTCCATACCTGACAGGACGCAATTGCCCCTGCCACTGCCAACGGCTCTGGTAAGTGGCGGAGGGCACCAAATTGCGGCGGGATCGGGGGGCCCCCTCTCTCGCCACCGATAAAAGTGATCTCGCGGTGAATCCGCCGCAGAGACCACTATTATCTTGTAGCGGACCGCCCGCTGAAGACGAGGATACCGTTGTTATGGCCATAACATCGATATCCTCCTTCAAACAGCCGCCGTAAAACTGCGGCAGGCGATCCGTAAGTGGTTAAAAGTCCCCCTTTCCAATATTTCCATATAATTTAAATTTTTTTTGGGATGTGGTTCCTTGTTCCCCATATCCTTGGCTGATAAATTACATGTTTAGTTCTGTTTATGTTCCTATATAGAGTAAACATTGTCAGCAGGACAGGAAATGAGGGCAAAGCTCTCTAAAGGAGGCATAGAAAGCTGTAAAAAACTGACAGATGTTAAAACCCTTCCATTCCCTACCCCACTCAACATAAAGCTATGATATTTGACTGGACATACACTTAGAGATAAGGGTAATGTTAATGTGTTTATTTTTTATTACGAGGCAATGACCCACCATCTAGCAAACACATTGCTTATTATAAAGTTTGAGTGCTCAAAGGGTATTCTACATGTATCTAGACATGTTCTATCGCCAAAAAAAAAAAAAAAGTCAGTTGGAGATTTTCATACAGAAAGACAGAGACAGAAATGCCGCACGCATTTGCCCTAAAACCAAAGACTTGATGTAAAGCCAATACATGCAGGTTCACCCTGTGCACCACAGTCACATACGGCATTTATATTTCAATTTTACTGAAGGTTTTTTGAAAAGGCTCTTGCTGGAAAGCTGTAAGATCAAACCGTTTTTAATAAGCAGAGCAGAGCTCAGATGTGGTCAAACAAACAATATATCAAGCTTTGCTTTATCTTTAATATCTAGCAAACAAGTCATTTCATGATGGATATCAGTTAATTTCAGTATTACAGGGAATTGTCAAACTAAATGATTGCATGTGTGCAGCAGTGGCTGCCTACTGATTTTATCCCTCACTAAATCATTCCAGTATCTGAGAGGTTTGCAACACGCAAATTAAATTTGCTAAGGCTAGCTAGAGAAGGCAATTGGACATTTCAACTTCTAAGTGACTATCTGTTCAAGTGATCATCCCAACAACATGTACCTTTAATATACCATGTATACATGTAAATGACTATGAAGGAGAAGAATATCAAGAGAATCCAGGCAATATCCTGAAATAGCCAATATATATATATATATATATATATATATATATATATATATATATATATATATATATATACATATACTGTATATAACTTGGTTGATTAATAGTTCCCCCAAGAAAGCTCATGGAATATTTTCCATGACTGGGACACCACAGCTTGCTTTGCTTTCTGAAGCATATGAAATTACAAGTTGTATATCCAGTTACAATAGCAGCACTAGGGTCATCGGTTCGAATCCCAACCACGGCACTACCTTTGCATGTTCTCCCTGAGCCTACGCGGGTTTCCTCCGGGCACTCCTGTTTCCTCCCATATTCCAAAGACATTCTGGTAGGTTCATTGGCTCCTGACTAAATTGGCCCTAGTATGTGTATGTATGAATGTGAGTTAGGGACCTTAGATTGAAAGCTCCTTGAGGGCAGGGACTGATGTGAATGTATAATATGTGTAAAGAGCTGAGTTATTTGATGGTGCTACTGTATATAAGTACCAGCAATAAATCAATAACAAATAAACAAACAGTCAAGAAATAGAATAGCCTGAAGCAATATGAAGATATAGAACTAGGCATGTTTTGTACATGATCTGGCAAACTAAAGATAGATTAATGTATTATAAAACACATGAATCCATCAAATTTCCCAGATTATGTAAAAAACATGCCTAGTCCTATATCTTCATAAGGAGATAAGTAACATTACATAGACCTTTGCCAATGTATAAAAAAATATATAAGATGTGTTGTAAGACAAAGCTCACATCTTATTTTATACTGTAAATGCTGTAGCTGCAGGCATCATCCCGGTACAACCACTGCAACTCAAGGATGTACAGGGACATTCTTGGGCAGCAAGTAGTTAAAGCCCTTCACTGCTTTTTAAGAATCTGTAAATAGTTTAAATATCCATAGTCTGGACACAAGTGCACTTTAAATTATATATGAACCCAATAACGAAATAATGAAACTCTATAAATATAATATTTAACATAGTAATGTAGTTTCAAAGTAATTTAAAATTTTTTTAAATCTACAGATTTCATTTTAATTATACCTGATGATCTTGTCTTGAAGGGGCTTGTTCAAAAACTGTATGATAACATTCTGCCCCTGTCTCCTAATTTCTCTACTGCACTGTCACCTGTCACACATGTTTCCTATGTAGACTATATGCAACCAAGCCGAAACTCAAGGTGCTGCTATCACCATCAGAAAGCCCATCTTAAAGAGATTGTAAAGTCTCGTTTTTTTCCTATAAAAATAACAAACATGATATACTTACCTGCTCTGTTGCAGTGGATTTGCACAGAGCAGCGCGGATCCTCCTCTTCTGGGGTCTCTCTTCTGTGATCCTGGCCCCTCCCTCCTGTTCAGTGCCCCCACAGCAACTTGCTATGGGGGCACCCAAGCCGAGTCACAGCTCCCCATGTCCATTCAGACATGGACCCCCGCCCCAGCCCCGCCCCTCTCTGCCCTGTTTGGCTAGCTGACTTTGATTGACAGCAGCGGCAGCCAATGGAGGGGGAATCTCAGATGGCTGAGACACTCGTGGACATCACTGGACAGAGAGGGACCTCCGGTAAGTATTAGGGAAGGCTGCTACACACAGAAGACTTTTTATCTTAATGCATAGAATGCATTAAGATAAAAAAAAACGTTCAGCCTTTACAACCACTTTAAGTAATGATGTGTGGCCAAAGCTGGAGTAAATGGATGTTGATAGAATGTGGGGCCAAAGAGGCTGGTAAAGATAAGTAGAGATATAACAAAAAAAAACCTAGATTGGTTTCTATGCAGAGCTTTATATTTACTTTAATAGAAACTGTCTATATCTATTACCAGGGGCAGCCAAGACAGGAGGCCTGGTCACAAGGAGCACTCCTAAACAATGGATTTTGAATTGGATTGCTCTTCCCCCTAGTTCACCTGAACAGGGAAAGTGACTCACTTTAAAACCCATGAAAAGATGGTGTCAGATTTTTCAGTTCAGCGTGGAAATATGCGTTTTGATTTTCATCAAGGCAAGTGTGGCATCTTAACACACGTTACCTTGCCTTCAACCTGGCTACTGCTAGAACTGATAGCTTGAATTACACAAGTTTTACCACTTCTTACAAATTTGATGTTCCTGTCAACTTATGTTAGAACAAGCTCTAAAAGTATTTGTTGTGTCTAGCTGAAAATGTTCCAGTTTTATTTTTGTCATGTGGGATTTGAAGAAACAGAAAGCTGTCACTAGGTAAACAGTCCATGGTCAGCTGTAAAAAAAAAATTGGAACTGGATGACAAAAGAAAAAAAAATGAACACTGCCTTTTGGGCAGAGTACACATTTTAAATGAAAAGATAATTGTGAAAATAGTGATAGTGACACAAAACAAGTCATAAAAGCTGAGCCCCAGGCGTGACACCAAAGAATGCAGCTATTTATTTATTAATTAATAAATCATTATTATAATTTTTTTTTGTTTTTGCAACTTGAGATCAGCAGCTATTGTTTATACAGCAGCACTCAGAAAGGGAGAGGGATGGGCAGCACTAGGAACCAATCAGGTGTGCTGAAAGCAAATGTGCTTACATTGAAAATGATGGGAAATAAGTACAGAGAGATTACCTCAACAGTCTACTAATGTTCCTTCATGGTCCTTTCAGCGGGCTGGAGGTGAAGGGATGAAACCACAGTATTCTTTATTTGTAATAGACAAAGTGGTGTCATCCATGTCGCTGTGCTGCTTGGTACAACAGGAAGCAATAGTGATGTAGGGACCAGAAAAGGAACCATTGAGCAAATCAGGGTATCATAAATCCAAAATACTTCTGGGAAGAAGTGCAGATTCTTTTGGAGGGTTTAGCACTTGAAGACATTGGAGTTCCACCTTGCCACCCCGGAGAGGAATATATTTAAAGTCTTTTACTATGTAGATTGTTTGATTTTTCTGTGTTAAGTGACAGAGTCCCTTTAAGTTTATTCTTTAGTTAATGATATGCTAATGAGCCCTGGAGTTGAATACTAATATAAAATATCCCATGAGTAATTATGGAAGTCACTGCTTCTGATATAATGATCCAAATAGGACACGTGTATGTGCAAACTAGGAGCAGCTCACTGTAGAATCTGTTGCCACCAAACTTGTTTTTCAATTAGGTGCAAATGAGTATCTTGGGACTGGACAGTTGACTTGCAATGCATTTATTAAAATATGTCTGACAGTCAATTTACATAGCAAGGCTTTAAGTACATTTCTCCCATTTATAAATATTTCAACTTTAAAACT
Organism: Aquarana catesbeiana; assembly: GCF_042186555.1. Classification (NCBI taxonomy): domain Eukaryota; kingdom Metazoa; phylum Chordata; class Amphibia; order Anura; family Ranidae; genus Aquarana; species Aquarana catesbeiana. The sequence goes on from NC_133328.1 coordinate 485,995,478, forward strand.
AGGTCTCTTTGTTGAACGTGTTTATTGGCACATTGAGTTGTTAGCTGAACCATTTGAAGAAAAAGCTTGCATAGCTGTCTGTGTAAAGTCGTCAGAGGACAGAGTGACAGCTCTGAAGGTGCGAGACAAAGGAACACAAAGAGCTAGAAGCATTTGCATGCCTCTTGGAGAAGACTGACTGGCTAGATTGCACACAATGGAAACTAAGAGGCAAGATGCTTGGGATCTGTCAAAACGCAAAGTAAACCTGACATATAATTAAGAAAATTGGTTACTAGTGCAAAAACATGAAGGATGACAGTACTAAGTCAGATATCATTACTTTTAAATCTGCCAAGGATTTACAGTATAAACATCAATGGTTCTAAGTGATGCAAAATGATGAACAAACAGTAGGCAAACTTATTTATTCTTGCATACCACTAAACATATGTGTTTTCACGTACAGCTAATAACCTTTGTAATCTGTAAACTCAGGCGCTAATACTGTTAGATTGTTTTGGTTAACAGTATACCACTTATGCATATGAATTTCATAATTTACAATCTCCCTTTAGTGTCCTAAGCTACTACGCCTAACTTTGGGTTTAAAAATACACTGGAAATATCTCTTAAACTGTACAGGTTTAGGAGATATTTTCACTAACTATAGGTAAGCCTTATTATAGACTTACCTATAGGTAAAAGTCTGCAGAGGAAGTTTACTTCCACTTTAACAGATGTGGGTCATGCAGCTTTTCTCTGTGTAGTCACTGCTAACCAACTGGATCACACGTGTACACAAGTCCCGGGACTCAATAAAAGTCTATGTCCTGCCAAAACAACTTTGGATAGAGTGAGGAAGAGTTAGAAGCCTCATCATTTTACCAGATAGGAAGTAAGGGGAATGCTCCAAAAGCAAAACAGACAGAAATGCAAATGCTTTTTCTTAGTTTTGGATAGACTGAGGAAGGATTAGAAGCCCCATCAGGCTTTTACTACTATTTGGGGCTCTATTTTTCTTCACTTCCTGTCCCACTAACATTTTACTAGTCAGGAAGTGAGAGGAAGAATCCAACAGCAACACAGACAGAAATACAAATGCTTTTCATTAGTAGAGTTAGGTTTGGTTTACCCTGCCACGACTTGGGAGCCGACTTGTGAGAACCCCAAGTCGCGTGACATGTGAAATCCCATTTTAGTCAATCAGCACTGTCTTAATTAGCACTACTGAAGTCACTCTGACTTTAGAAAAGGTTCCTGTACTACATGAAGGCAACTTCTATCTGACTTGTGCCCATAGACTTTAATGGAAGTTGCCTCCAAGTCAGTTTCCTCATCTTAACATTGCAGGAAGATTACACCATGCATTCCCTGAAGTTGCTTCAAAGTCGCACTGAAGTCATGCCAAAGTCACCTGGCTGTAGGTAGTGGACTTTCAGTTCGCGGCAGTGTGAACTGAGCCTAAAGGAAGGCTAAAACTTCTATCAGATTTTTATTTCATTCACTTCCTGCCCTACAAACACACCAGGAAGTGTTATGTATTCCACTTATGATGGCAACCCAGACTTGTGGATCTTTTCTCACCTTCAGTCACAGTGACAGCAATCAATAGGACCAAACTGCACCCCCCCCCCCCCGTTCATCATGTGCAAGCTTAGGGGATCCTACACCCAGCAGCAATGCGCTTGTCAAGCTCATTGTTGCTGTCACTACTCTTGTCAGCCTTGTAACAGAACGAAGGTGTCCCTATCCCTACAGTAAATCATTGTGTTCTAGATTGTAAGCTCTAACGAGCAGGGCCCTCTGATCCTTCCTGTATTGAATTGTATTGTAATTGTACTGTCTTCCCCGATGTTGTAAAGTGCCGCGCAGACTGTTGGCGCTATATAAATCCTGTATAGTAATAATATTAATAATAATTGCGCCCAGGGCAGCTGCCTCTCCAACCCAACCCTTGTCCCAGCCCTGAACAGGACAAATATAGAGGATGAACCTCCCTAAGAGGGACAGAGAAATCATAAAAAATCTGACAAGGTTTCTAATCCATCCCTATTCTACCTAAAACAAAGGCAAAAAAAATTGCCTTAGGATATACAGTATTTTGGGATAGGAAATAGTTTGTGTAGCAATTATACTCATTATATCAAATTGTTAGATAAGTGGAGTTTTCCTTTTCCTCAAAAGCACAGAGCATAGATACACTACACCTGTTGACCTGGCCAAACATAATAATGTGCGAGGTTTAGCTTTGCTCTTTTTACATATCCTACCAGTAAAATGAATCCAGGCATTGTTCCCAATGTAACTGAAGTAGTAGCAGCATTTTATAGAAGGGAATTACTTCCAGATAAATCCTACTTGAAACAGAATTTCCTTTTTCTTTTTATATTGGAGAAATATAAGTCTGCAAGCAATGCTCCAAGAGTTATTGTAGTAGCAAATTAGAGTAAGTAAACTAGAAAAACACACACTACTAACTACATAAATTGTTCAACTATGTCTTCATTTTGTTCATGCTCTTGTTTTCTTTGTTTGAATCTCTGTTTCGTGATATATGCAGGTGCCTAACAAAGTCTTGCAAATCTGAAATGGGCTGCTATTAGGTTACAATATTAAAAAGTTTGCAAAAAGAAGTAGCAGAAGCAATGCAAGTCACCTATTTGTTCTGTTGCCTCAGGCCTGCAGACAGTGTAACAATGACTAGTATTGGTGCATTAGGCATCAAGTGTTTTCACCAATTATACCTATTGTAAGTAAATTAGTTTATTAACTTTGCTCAATGTCTCCTCCACCCACATCGATCTGCCTGAGGCAAATATCTCTTAGAACCCTGCTCCGTGTATGGCCTATGCAGGCACAGTCTAGCTTAGGTCAGGGGAAAGAGCATTTTTTTAATTCAAGAGCCTTCAATGGTGGCATTTTAATATTTCTGATCCCACAACTAGACAGGATTCTATCTCAAACAATCCAGCATGTGTGATGGTCTCAAAGCATCCCTCACTGACTTTGTGATAATCCACAGGTGGTTAACCCAGGAATGGATGCGATTAGTGGATTAACTATAAAATTCTAGTTAGATTTCAATTGCTTTTCATGTAAGAGTTGTCACTTTTTTTAAGAAAACCTTTGCTAAGAGAACTGCAGGTGCTGCCATTACTGACCTCCTTTAGAAAACAATACTACTTGGATGGCGGTCATGCTAATTCCTTGTTTTTAATACTCTCTTTGGACTCTGACTTTACTTATGGCATAAATGTTTGTGCAGTTTACCTGGAGGTAAAAAATGATTCATTGGCATAAGAAAAGGTTGAATCTTGCCTTATCCATCAAATTTTAGCTGTACTAGAGTATTCTTGAGCTAATAGCTAACAAGCCAGGTAGGATATTTCCAGCCAATTGCTAGTGTTTCCACCAAGACACCACAGTCAACTGCAGACTTAACTTCACTGCCCAAACATGTAGGACAGGGTGGTACACATGCATACTGTGATTAAACTGTGCCATACCTGACCTTCATCTAACATTTTATATGTTAAGTAAAAGGCTATATTGGTAGTATGTGTTGCCACCCGTGACACTTTATAAAGTCACCTCAATTTGAGTAGAAGTAGAAGTTGATCTGTGATTGGTTGTCATTGGTTTACAACATTAATATTTGACTTAAAGTAAAGTAGTGCTCCATACCAAAGAAATGCATAGGTCAAATACACATGGTAATGAATAAGCGTAGCGTTGTGTGTGAAACGCATCTACCAGTACCTGCTTTCCTGTCCTGTGGTGTTATTTATGTTACGGATTTTACATTAAATAGACTTACCATTTACCTCGGAGTGCAGCCATCCATTTCTTCCTATCCAGAAAACATAGCAACCAAACAGTTTTCAGATAAAATCCTATAAATTGAAGCCTGTACTTATCTGTCTATGGGTAGCTCCATAGTCTATGGGGTGCTCTTTGTTTTATATATATATATATACAGTATATACACAGTATATATATATATATATATATATATATATATATATATATATATATATATATATATATATATATATATATATATTATATATACAGTACACACACAGTATATATATATATATATATATATATATATATTGTACATTTAATGGCTGTATAGGAAGCAATTTCCGCCATACTCTCTTTTATCACCTCTCGCATGACCTCATGTTTTGACACTGACTTTTAAAAATTCTAGATTGATCTGTTTCTTCACTTTATATTCACAACTCATCAGTATGATAATATGTGCTAACAGGAAAATAAACTCCTACAAGACGTGTTGGCATTTTGCATTTATGCGTTGCAATGACTGCCAAGACAGGTCTCCATTCTACAAATGAAATGAATGTGTAATAACTCTCCCACATAAACAAAGACATTCATTTACAATCATTAATAGCGCACAGTAAAAGCATATTGTCATTGGGTTAATACTGGCATAAAAATAAAACAATCCTTACAGCGGCTAAATCAACAACAATAATCGCCTCTGCATTCTGCAAACTCCAACACCAAAATAAGATCTTGTTACAGGACGAGTTTTCTTTTTACAATCTCCAGGAAAGAAAATGCTGTAAGACAATCTTGTCCAATAAAGTACACTTAAAGTGAGATACAGCAGCATGACGTCCCAGGAGTTTTAACAAAGCCGTGCCCATCCCCCGTACTTTAATCATTAAACTGTGTCAAATCGATCAACGCTAGCCAGCTTGCATAATTTGAGCTTAGTTGCACCAGCGGGCAGAAAGGAACCTTTCTCAAAAAAAAAGGGAAAAAAGAAGGATGAAAAGCACATCCACATTCCAAGCATCTCCTGAAACCCTTAGAAAAAAATTGAAATCAGCAAACGACAAAAGCACAAGACTTGCAATGTGCTGATAAAAACATTTTGTTAAGTTAATCACATTGGACTAGGCGTTGATGAGGAGGTTTTTCTCACCATTCCAGAACATGGCACTTACAAGTCAGTAGTCAGAAAGGTGAAACTACATATTACACAAATTAGCAGGTTGCTTGCAATGTGCCTCTCATTGTACAAGAGATTGCCTCACACTGCTTTGTGCAAGAGGTCTTAGAAGTGGGCAGACTTTCACATTCGGCAGGGTACAATTTCTTTATATCAAAGTAGATTTTTTTTTTTCTTAGTGAGGTACAGCAGAACTAAATTACAGCCTTTGAAAAAAAAATATTCTGTTTAATCATAATCCATTTTTTAAATATTGAAATGCCACGTTCTCTGCTGCTATCCACAATAGAGCCAACAGCTTCCTTACTTCCTAGACAAAACTTGGGGACAGAACACATCTTATAAAATAATTCACCTAAAAATAGTTTTAATGAAACAAAGAATGATAGGTTGCTAAGCGTCGCATATGCAATTACAGTTGTGCTTTTAACTTCTTTATTTAATTTTATTTTACAGAATAAGAGGGCTCTCAGACAGCTTTGTGAGTGTGAATTAATTGAGTCATTTAGAGCCAAAGGCTAGCGCTGGCCATAGATCAGGGGTCTCCAAAGGTTTTAAGCAAAGGGCCAGTTTACTGTCATTCAGACTTTAAAGGGGCTGGACTGTGCCCAGTGTGAGTAAACAATGCCCCATCTTTGGTATTTGGGGGAGGAATAGTGCCTGATTGTTGGTGTCAGTGGAAGGAATTATGTCCCATTGTTGGTGTCAGAGGGAGGAATATTCCCTATTGTTGGTGTCCATGGCAGGAATGTCCCCTATTGATGGTGTCCATGGCAGGAATTTCCCCCTATTGATGGTGTCCATGGCCGGAATAATGTCTCAGGGGCTGGATAAAGGCAAGCAAAGGGTCACAGTTTGGAAACCGCTGTCATAGATTTTTTTTTTTGATCAGCCAGCGAGCTAATTGAAAAAAAAAAATGAACAGATTCCACCATCCATGTTTCCCTGGGGGCACCCGTGTTGGCGCGCTCCCGAGTCCTGCTGCTGCATCCATTGACACAGACAGCAGGACTCAGACCTGCCCCCGTGGATTTGACTGACAGCAGTGGGAGCCAATGGCTCCTGCTACTATCAATATGTCCAATAAAATGAGAGCCAGCAGCTCATGCACGGCGCTGGAACGAATGGGCTCAGGTAAGAAAAAAAAAAGGGGGGTGTCTGGGGGGTGCTGCAGCTTTTACAATCCCTTTAAAAAGAAAAATGTTAACAATGCATTGCACCACACCGTCACTGTAGCTCAAACTGATAGCTGCCGCTTGCTAATTTGGAGCATTTTGCATATGGGCCATGTGAATGAGCCCAAAATATAACTGCATATTTTTTTCAGCAAAATCAGTTTATGTGCAGGTTCTCATTAACACAACTTACATTCCTCAACTGCATATCTTCTCTACCCCACGCTGCAGAAGAGCTCTGCGCTTACCTGGCTTGCAGTGACCTAGCCTCTCAGAATGCCAAATAGATATTAGTAGTGGTACCAAGGACTTAATATGCAGGATTTAAACAATGGCAGCATGATTCAACAGGCCATTTAATAAAAAACCGACCTTCCTGATAAACAAGGTACTCTATTATATACAGATTTTAGCTTTATATTAGACTATGAACAATAAGGTATGTACAGTACATATTCTGAACAGGCAGTAAAGAACTTTAACACTTGCCCTCATTCATATCTGTAGCTATAGATATTGTAGAGAAATTACATTTCAAGGTTTAGAACAGAGGCGCTGACATCACAACTTCTTTCCCCTGTCTATTTAAGCAGAATTTTGACAGCCTGTCAATCTTAATTGTAAACGCTTACCAGGTGCTTGTAAACTGTTAGACACCACCTAAAATTCAACTTTAGAATAATTGTTGAAATCTTTGAGAATAAATGACTTCAAGGCAGTTAGAGAAGTCAAGGATGGCTTGTTCTAAAGTGATTGCAAAGTCTCATTTAAAAAAAAAAAATTATATATATATATATATATATATATATATATATATATCAAACGTGTTATACTTACCTGTTCTGTTGCAGTGGATTTGCACAGAACAGTCCAGATCCTGCACTTCTCGGGCGCCTCTTTGCTGCTCCTGGCCCCTCCCTCCTGCAGCTTGCTATGGGAGGCACCCAAGCAGAGTCACAGCTCCCTGTGTCCATTCAGACATGGAGCTGCTGATCGGCCCTTCCCCTCTCTCTCCTGATTGGCTAAATGACTTTGATTGACAGCTACGGGAGCCAATGGTACCACTGCTGTGTCTTAACCAATCAGGAGGGAGAGTCCCGGATGGCCGAGATATTTGTGGTAATTGCTGGACAAAGATGGGGATCAGGCAAGCATTAGGGAGGCTGCTACACACAGAAGGCGTTTTAGCTTAATGCATAGAATGAATAAAACTTTTGCCTTTACAACCCCTTTAATGTTGATTTTTAGAAATGGGAAAAAGTTAGTGAATAAATGACTCCAAAAATCTGATCTTTTTCAAATCATAATAACAATACTAATGTTCTTATTGAACAAATACACTATATTTTTTTTCTTTGCCTGTTTTCTTTAATTACCGTATTTATCGGTGTATAACACACACTTTTTCACCCTGAAAATTGGGTGAAAATCATGTGTGGCACGTTATACGGCAATCGACTCCAAAGACATGCTGGTAGGTTAACCACTTAAGGACCGCCTAACGCCGATTTACGTCGGCAAGGCGGCACGGGCAGGCAAAATCACGTACATGTACGTGATTTGCCTCTCGCGGGTGGGGGGTCCGATCGGACCCCCCCCCCGGTGCCCGAAGCGGTCCCGTTCTGTTCCCCGGCGATCCGAGATGAGGGGGAGGCCATCCGTTCGTGGCCCCCCCCTCGCGATCGCCGCCGGCCAATGGGAACACTCCTTTGCTGCTGTATGCTAAACAGCAGCAAAGGAAATGATGTCATCTCCCCTCGGCTCGGTATTTTCCGTTCCAGCGCCGAGGGGAGAAGACATCAATGTGAGTGCACAACACACACACACACAGTAGAACATGCCAGGCATACAAAACACCCCGATCCCCCCCCCGATCGCCCCCCGATCCCCCCCCAATCACCCCCCCCCCCTGTCACAAACTGACACCAGCAGGTTTTTTTTTTTTTTTTTTTTTTTTTTCTGATTACTGCATAGTGTCAGTTTGTGACAGTTACAGTGTTGGGACAGTGAGTATTACCCCCCTTTAGGTCTAGGGTACCCCCCTAACCCCCCCAATAAAGTTTTAACCCCTTGATCACCCCCTGTCACCAGTGTTGCTAAGCGATCATTTTTCTGATCGCTGTATTAGTGTCGCTGGTGACGCTAGTTAGTGAGGTAAATATTTAGGTTCGCCGTCAGCGTTTTATAGTGACAGGGACCCCCATATACTACCTAATAAATGTTTTAACCCCTTGATTGCCCCCTAGTTAACCCTTTCACCACTGATCACCGTATAACCGTTACGGGTGACGCAGGTTAGTTCGTTTATTTTTTATAGTGTCAGGGCACCCGCCGTTTATTACCTAATAAAGGTTTAGCCCCCTGATCGCCCGGCGGTGATATGCGTCGCCCCAGGCAGCGTCAGATTAGCGCCAGTACCGCTAACACCCACGCACGCAGCATGCGCCTCCCTTAGTGGTATAGTATCTGATCGGATCAATATCTGATCTGATCAGATCTATACTAGCGTCCCCAGCAGTTTAGGGTTCCCAAAAACACAGTGTTAGCGGGATCAGCCCAGATACCCGCTAGCACCTGCGTTTTGCCCCTCCGCCCAGCCCACCCAAGTGCAGTATCGATCGATCACTGTCACTTACAAAACACTAAACGCATAACTGCAGCGTTCACAGAGTCAGGCCTGATCCCTGCGATCGCTAACAGTTTTTTTGGTAGCATTTTGGTGAACTGGCAAGCAAGCACCAGGCAGCGTCAGGTTAGCGCCAGTACCGCTAACACCCACGCACGCACCGTACACCTCCCTTAGTGGTATAGTATCTGATCGGATCAATATCTGATCCGATCAGATCTATACTAGCGTCCCCAGCAGTTTAGGGTTCCCAAAAACGCAGTGTTAGCGGGATCAGCCCAGATACCTGCTAGCACCTGCGTTGTGCCCCTCCGCCCGGCCCAGCCCAGCCCACCCAAGTGCAGTATCGATCGATCACTGACACTTACAAGGCACTAAACGCATAACTGCAGCGTTCGCAGAGTCAGGCCTGATCCCTGCGATCGCTAACAGTTTTTTTGGTAGCATTTTGGTGAACTAGCAAGCACCGGCCCCAGGCAGCGTCAGGTTAGCGCCAGTACCACTAACACCCACGCACGCAGCATACGCCTCCTTTAGTGGTATAGTATCTGAACGGATCAATATCTGATCCGATCAGATCAGATCTATACTAGCGTCCCCAGCAGTTTAGGGTTCCCAAAAACGCAGTGTTAGCGGGATCAACCCAGATACCTGCTAGCACCTGCGTTTTGCCCCTCCGCCCGGCCCAGTCCAGCCCACCCAAGTGCAGTATCGATCGATCACTGTCACTTACAAAACACTAAACGCATAACTGCAGCGTTCGCAGAGTCAGGCCTGATCCCTGCGATCGCTAACAGTTTTTTTGGAAGCTTTTTATTGAACTGGCAAGCACCAGCGGCCTAGTACACCCCGGTCGTAGTCAAACCAGCACTGCAGTAACACTTGGTGACGTGGCGAGTCCCATAAGTGCAGTTCAAGCTGGTGAGGTGACAAGCACAAGTAGTGTCCCGCTGCCACCAAAAAGACAAACACAGGCCCGTCGTGCCCATAGTGCCCTTCCTGCTGCATTCGCCAATCCTAATTGGGAACCCACCACTTCTGCAGCGCCCGTACTTCCCCCATTCACATCCCCCAACGAAATGCAGTCGGCTGCATGAGAGGCATTTTTATGTGCTCCCGAGTACCCCTACCCAACGAACCCCCCCCAAAAAGATGTTGTGTCTGCAGCAAACGCGGATATAGGCGTGACACCCGCTATTATTGTCCCTTCTGTCCTGACAATCCTGGTCTTTGCATTGGTGAATGTTTTGAACGCTACCATACACTAGTTGAGTATTAGCGTAGGGTACAGCATTGCACAGACTAGGCACACTTTCACAGGGTCTCCCAAGATGCCATCGCATTTTGAGAGACCCGAACCTGGAACCGGTTACAGTTATAAAAGTTAGTTACAAAAAAAGTGTAAAAAAAAAAAAAATATATATAAAATAAAAAAAAATAGTTGTCGTTTTATTGTTCTCTCTCTCTATTCTCTCTCTCTATTGTTCTGCTCTTTTTTTACTGTATTCTATTCTGCAGTGTTTTATTGTTATTGTTATTGTTATTGTTATTATGTTTTATCATGTTTGTTTTTCAGGTATGTAATTATTTATACTTTATTGTTTACTGTGCTTTATTGTTAACCATTTTTTTGTCTTCAGGTACGCCATTCACAACTTTGAGTGGTTATACCAGAATGATGCCTGCAGGTTTAGGTATCATCTTGGTATCATTCTTTTCAGCCAGCGGTCGGCTTTCATGTAAAAGCAATCCTAGCGGCTAATTAGCCTCTAGACTGCCTTTACAACCCGTGGGAGGGAATGCCCCCCCCCCCACCGTCTTCCGTGTTTTTCTCTGGCTCTCCTGTCTCAACAGGGAACCTGAGAATGCAGCCGGTGATTCAGCCAGCTGACCATAGAGCTGATCAGAGACAAGAGTGGCTCCAAACATCTCTATGGCCTAAGAAACCGGAAGCTACGAGCATTTTATGACTTAGATTTCGCCGGATGTAAATAGCGCCATTGGGAAATTGGGGAAGCATTTTATCACACCGATCTTGGTGTGGTCAGATGCTTTGAGGGCAGAGGAGAGATCTAGGGTCTAATAGACCCCAATTTTTTCAAAAAAGAGTACCTGTCACTACCTATTGCTATCATAGGGGATATTTACATTCCCCGAGATAACAATAAAAATGATTTAAAAAAAAAAAAAATGAAAGGAACAGTTTAAAAATAAGATAAAAAAGCAAAAAAATAATAAAGAAAAAAAAAAAAAAAAAAAAAAGCACCCCTGTCGCCCCCTGCTCTTGCGCTAAGGCGAACGCAAGCGGCGGTCTGTCGTCAAACGTAAACAGCAATTGCACCATGCATGTGAGGTATCGCCGCGAAGGTCAGATCGAGGGCAGTAATTTTTGCAGTAGACCTCCTCTGTAGATCTAAAGTGGTAACCTGTAAAGGCTTTTAAAGGCTTTTAAAAATGTATTTATTTTGTTGCCACTGCACGTTTGTGCGCAATTGTAAAGCATGTCATGTTTGGTATCCATGTACTCGGTCTAAGATCATCTTTTTTATTTCATCAAACATTTGGGCAATATAGTGTGTTTTAGTGCATTAAAATTTAAAAAAGTGTGTTTTTTCCCCAAAAAATGCGTTTGAAAAATCGCTGCGCAAATACTGTGTGAAAAAAAAAAATGAAACACCCACCATTTTAATCTGTAGGGCATTTGCTTTAAAAAAATATATAATGTTTGGGGGTTCAAAGTAATTTTCTTGCAAAAAAAAAAAAACTTTTTCATGTAAAAAATAAGTGTCAGAAAGGGCTTTGTCTTCAAGTGGTTAGAAGAGTGGGTGATGTGTGACATAAGCTTCTAAATGTTGTGCATAAAATGCCAGGACAGTTCAAAACCCCCCCAAATGACCCCATTTTGGAAAGTAGACACCCCAAGCTATTTGCTGAGAGGCATGTCGAGTCCATGGAATATTTTATATTGCGACACAAGTTGCGGGAAAGAGACAAATTTTTTTTTTTTTTTTTGCACAAAGTTGTCACTAAATGATATATTGCTCAAACATGCCATGGGAATATGTGAAATTACACCCCAAAATACATTCTGCTGCTTCTCCTGAGTACGGGGATACCATATGTGTGAGACTTTTTGGGAGCCTAGCCGTGTACGGGACCCCGAAAACCAAGCACCGCCTTCAGGCTTTCTAAGGGGCGTGAATTTTTGATTTCACTCTTCACTGCCTATCACAGTTTCGGAGGCCATGGAATGCCCAGGTGGCACAAAACCCTCCCAAATGACCCCATTTTGGAAAGTAGACACCCCAAGCTATTTGCTGAGAGGTATAGTGAGTATTTTGCAGACCTCACTTTTTGTCACAAAGTTTTGAAATTTGAAAAAAGAAAAAAAAAAAAAGTTTTTTCTTGTCTTTCTTCATTTTCAAAAACAAATGAGAGCTGCAAAATACTCACCATGCCTCTCAGCAAATAGCTTGGGGTGTCTACTTTCCAAAATGGGGTCATTTGGGGGGGGTTTGTGCCACCTGGGCATTCCATGGCCTCCGAAACGGTGTTAGGCAGTGAAGAGTAAAATCAAAAATTCACGCCCTTAAAAACGCTGAAGGCGGTGATTGGTTTTCGGGGCCCCGTACGCGGCTAGGCTCCCAAAAAGTCCCACACATGTGGTATCCCCATACTCAGGAGAAGCAGCTAAATGTATTTTGGGGTGCAATTCCACATAGGCCCATGGCCTGTGTGAGCAATATATCATTTAGTGACAACTTTGTGCAAAAAAAAAAAAAAAAAAAAGTGTCACTTTCCCGCAACTTGTGTCAAAATATAAAATATTCCATGGACTCAATATGCCTCTCAGCAAATAGCTTGGGGTGTCTACTTTCCAAAATGGGGTCATTTGGGGGGGGGTTGTGCCACCTGGGCATTCCATGGCCTCCGAAACTGTGATAGGCAGTGAAGAGTGAAATCAAAAAGTTACACCCTTAGAAATCCTGAAGGCGGTGATTGGTTTTCGGGGTCCCATACGCGGCTAGGCTCCCAAAAAGTCCCACACATGTGGTATCCCCGTACTCAGGAGAAGTAGCTGAATATATTTTGGGGTGCAATTCCACATAGGCCCATGGCCTGTGTGAGCAATATATCATTTAGTGACAACTTTTTGTAAATATTTTTTTTTTTTTTTTTTTTTGTCATTATTCAATCACTTGGGATAAAAAAAATAAATATTCAATGGGTTCAACATGCCTATCAGCAATTTCCTTGGGGTGTCTACTTTCCAAAATGGGGTCATTTGGGGGGGTTTTGTACTGCCCTGCCATTTTAGCACCTCAAGAAATGACATAGGCAGTCATAAACTAAAAGCTGTGTAAATTCCAGAAAATGTACCCTAGTTTGTAGACGCTATAACTTTTGCGCAAACCAATAAATATACGCTTATTGACATTTTTTTTACCAAAGACATGTGGCCGAATACATTTTGGCCTAAATGTATGACTAAAATTGAGTTTATTGGATTTTTTTTATAACAAAAAGTAGAAAATATCATTTTTTTTCAAAATTTTCGGTCTTTTTCCGTTTATAGCGCAAAAAATAAAAACTGCAGAAGTGATCAAATACCATCAAAAGAAAGCTCTATTTGTGGGAAGAAAAGGACGCAAATTTCGTTTGGGTACAGCATTGCATAACCGCGCAATTAGCAGTTAAAGCGACGCAGTGCCAAATTGGAAAAAGACCTCTGGTCCTTAGGCAGCATAATGGTCCGGGGCTCAAGTGGTTAATTAGATCCTGTCTAAATTGTCCCTAGTATGTATGAATGTGAGTTAGGGACCTTAGATTGTAAGCTCCTTGAGGGTAGGGACTGATGTGAATGTACAATGTATATGTAAAGCGCTGCGTAAATTGACGGCGCTATATAAGTACCTGAAATAAATAAATAAATAAAATAAATAAATCGTTCGTTTGGACGACTGTTCTGTCTATCACAGGGGGCGGGACTTTGTATTAAAGAGGCCATGAGTAAACAGGAGATTCTCCTGTATGTAATCTGTCGGCACTCATCCCGCCCCCCTCCCTGTCCCCTCTGAGGCTGCAGATGGGCATGGATCAGGCTGCACTGATGGCACTTGTGAGGCTGCATTCATGGCACTTGTGAGGCTGCATTCATGGCAATAGTGAGGCTGCATTCATGGCAATGGTGAGGCTGCATTCATGGCAATGGGGAGGCTGCATTCATTGCAATGGGGAGGCTGCATTCGTGGCAATGGGGAGGCTGCATTCAAGCACCTGTGAGGCTGCAGATGGACAATGTTGAGGCTGCATTGATGGGCACTTACCCTTATTTTGCTTCACAGTTCTTCATTTAAAATTTAAGTTTTTTTTCTGAAACTTCCCTCTTAAACTGAAGGTGCGTGTTATACGCCTGTGCGTGTTATACGCCCATCTGAGGAATACGGTAAGTTTTTTCAACAATTAGGATAATTGATGAAGCAAGTATACTAACTATTGGAAATGTATGTATTTGCTATAACCCCAACAAAATGATTTGTATGATGTAGCTGATGAATTGACTGCACAGAACTACTCTGCTGATAATCATTCAGTATTTGGGCTGCCCCAATATTCAGATATTTGATTGAATAAAGTCATGTAATCAAACAATGGCTTCATCACTGTTTGTATGAGGTTCTTATACAACTGCTGTTACTACTGTCTCTCTGTCCTTTTATGGGACTCCAGAGTAGGAATAAGATTTGGTGATCAATGTGGATGAGACAATCTGCTGCAGACTTTGCTTCAGTCTGATAACGGATGAGTCATTTCTATTATTCATTTGTTTCTGTGTGCGATCTTATGAATTTTAGATTGAGCTACTGATTTCTGTAAGCAGGCTTTTTACAACACTGTTGTAAGAAGAAACTAAAAAGCATACAAACATGAGCCAAGAGTTCCACCTGTTGGATGGACAAAAAGGAACACGCGCGCACGGTGTCCAGAGAAATGCGACTTCTAAAATCTGTTTTTTTCATGGATCTTTATTAAAAATTAGCAACATGTACCTCAGGCCAACGCATTTTGGGGGTACAGACGCCTCCTTTTTTTATGGCTGTTGCTGCGTTCTATTTGGTGGGAGCAATTCCCATGAGTGGTTATGTTGGATCAAGGATCCTTAGCTAGAGACCTATATTCTTATATAGGTCTAAATACACTTATGAGAACAATTCTTATGCGGTTCTCCTGTCCTGTGAACCTGCCATCAGCCTCCACTCTTTCTCCTTAGCCCTTATTAAGGGCTCTGAAGCTTTCTAAGAAAACATATGATGTATGTGAATGAATTATGGCAATTAACACTTTAGTATTACCTTAAAGGGGTAGCAAAGTCTCAGTGTTTTTCACCTTAATGCATTATGTGCATTAAGGTGAAAAACCGTCTGTGCTGCAGCAGCCCACCAGAGCCCCCCTTTTACTTACCTGAACGCGATCTTTCCAGTGACGGGGACGAGCACAGCAGCTCCTGCTGCCGTCTCAGGTCCTCATTGGATAGATTGATAGCAGCTGCTGTGTCTGTGTCAATGGACACAGCAGCAGGATTTGGGAGCGTGTGCCTGCACAAGTGCCCCCATGGAATGCAGCTCTCCCTGGGGGCACTCGAGAAGAGGAGCCAGGAGTGCCACCTTTTAAAAGAACAAACCTTTAGTATCACTTTAAGTCACTGTAATTGGGCAGACAAACCTTTGAAAAATGTATGTAAAATATGTTTCCTTATTTATTGTATCTTTACTTTCACTGACATTTTGACTTTTAGATTCTTGCATAACTATCACTGTTAATTTTTAAAAATGACACAAAGCCTTTCTAGAATAAACTTTCTATTTGTATGCAATTTGTTTCTTTTACTACTGATATGTTCAGTAACTATATTTATACATTTTCCAGCATGCCCTGCCTCCTCAAGCTTCAGATATTTGAAAATTGAAGCCATTAAAAGTGTAACCATGGGCAACAATAATCAGATATAATAAGGAGTTTACAGAGCTGAAGAATATTTCAAGGTTTGATTGCAATACCATATACACATATATTATCCATTAAATAGTATTTTTTACACAGTGATACCCTGTTAGATCAGTATCACTCAGGTGGTAGAATGTGACATTACTGTTGTCCCAGAGGAAGAAAACAGAGAAATGAGTTTCTGTGCAATACACACAGCAGTGTTTCACATTTCTGAGCTCTCTACTAATTGAATGTGTTTTATCTCCCAAACAAATCAAAATGTAAACTGCCCCTTCCATCCTTCTTAGGAGAGATAACTGTATTTATTTTCATTTACATTATTTCCAAAGCCAAAGAAACAGATGCATTATCCTATGAATCACTTTCTCTGTCTCGCTGGAAAAATAAAACAATAAATTATTGCATGGAAATTCAGAAAAAAGCTCTCTCATTGCTTAGTGGCTATTTTGAACCGTTGCCAGTACAAATCTGCAGCCCGGACCTAATAAACACGACACACTGGTCAACACGACTGCTGCCGCTGACAAGTTCATTATTATTCTTGCATTAGAGATTACAGGGTAGGAGGCAGCGGCTGAATTCCAAAATAAGGGGAGATTATTTGGCCGTATATGGTAGTTTCTTATTCCATTCATGTGGCGAAATTAATTCCAAGCCTTTGTTTGTATGTCTGATTAGAGAAATATATGTCCTTCTTATGGCTGTGCCCTTGTTTTGATTTCTAGACTCTTTCTTGGCTTAGTCGCCCTTGAACGTTATGATACCAAAGTTGCATTTTACAGTGTTCAAGTTCAAAGTAAGAACCAAGCTGTAGCTGCACTGATGGGGAAAGCTAGACTCGGCTTTCACATTTTGTCTCAAATCAAATTAACCATATATAATGTAGTTATGAAAATGACTACTGCAACAACCAACTATTACCCTGCCGAGTAATCGACTGAACACAACTGTCTAATTCATTTAGGCTGTGCTATGTGGCAATGCTATAAATTGCTCGCCTTTGAATATTATTTATGGTGAAATAGCAGGTTGATTTTTTTTCCTGAGGTACAATTCCATATTCCAAATCTGTTTCCTTTTGCTCTGTCAACTCCAGTAACACAATAAAGCATATTATTTGTGTACGTACTTACATACATGCATTCATTTAGGCATCTTGTGTTGCCTGCCCTTAGGCAACACTATTACTGTTAAAAGTTTAAAATGGCTGACAAATCTACTTTAAAGTGAATATTGTTAATAAAAATATACCCCCATCCCCTCACAGAGGCTGAAGATTGCCTTTTTTCTCAGAGGACCTTGACTAGTCCTTGTTTCTGTATGCCAACCCTATCTTTGGTGCATAAGCTGTCAAGAGCAAGTACTGACTATATCCATATCCTATGGTCAGGACTCACACTCTGCTTGGCATGCCTGCCCATATAACAGCACTTAAGCCTGGCAACTGGGCACTCTGAGCACTGTGGGAGGGCAGGTAGAACGTAAACATGGGCCCTATACCCAAAGAAGCCAGCTGCCATATAGATCTGATGGCTGACAGAACTTTCTAGAGTTCCAGACATGCAGATTAATGCCTAAACATTTCATAAGCTGTAAAGTGCTATTTCCCTCCTAATGGACTCCATTTAAAGGATAACTCCATGCTAACGGGAAGTTTTAGAAGTTGCAGGTGACACAAAAATTATAAATACCTCTATGATTCCCGTCCAGAATTCGCTTTGTTAAAATGTCCTGAAATGAGTATGTCATCTTCTGAAACACTTGGCCTAGTGACACCAATATAAGTAAAATTTACCCCCACTCCCCCACAAACACATACATCTTCCAGCATCTACTCATCAAATCCATAAATCTGTTTAAACAGCAATTCCAGGCAACAAGTGGAACCAATCAGTGAAGAATCCTAACGAGCAAACACAGCAACTGCACTTAAAGCAGAGCTCCACCCAAAATGGTAAGTTTCGCTTTAAGGACCCACCTCCAACTTCTCTGGAGCAATTGGCACTTTTGAGGTGCAGGCACCTGATTTTGACAGGTACCCCCCTCTCACTTCCACTCCAATCTCCTCCCTCCCCCCCCTGCAGTCTTCTGGGACACGTGACAGGTCCCAGAAGACTGCATTCACCAATCACGATGTGCAGTCCTACTCGCGCATGCACAGTGGGCACCCGGCTGTGAAGCCACAAGCTGTCACAGCCGGGTGCCCATAGCAAAGATGCCGGCGCCGAGGAAAGAAGACAGCGGGTGAGACTGACTGGGGTGAGCACACCGCTGGATCGTGGGACAGGTCAGTGGCTGTTTTTAGAAGATACAGTTTTTGTAGCTGCTGACTTTTATTTTTTCCACAACAGACTGGAACTCTGATTTAAGTCAGAAAGTTCACTCAATTTGCCCTAATGTGAGTTTTGTGTTATTCTTTCAATCTAAGATCTAATGAGTATCAGTTGCAGTATATCTACTAAAACCTGCACTTAATTGCCTGATTTCCCAATCACATTCAAATTTCCAAGGCTTCTGATTGTTGGCTTTGAGAATAGTTTTACCACTGACATTCATTATACATCAGCCTTTCAGTATGAGGGACAACAATAACAGTCTACAGTGGGGCTGTTTCTGAATAGCTTACCTGTAACAAAGGAGGGGGTTCCCACATCACTAGATTACTGACAAGAGGGACTAGAACAAGACGGCTGTACTACTCCAATTCCAAAAAAAAGGTAAACGTACAGAGTGTAGCTTGAAGACTTAATTCACCTTAAATAATAATAAATGCACACGTTTTTGCAGGTAAAAAAGATGTGCATTTATATATTTTTTTCTCAGCAGCCTGCAGAGCATTGCATCTGTGATAGCAGATCACGAGTACAAGGTCAGGCTCCTGCAGACACTGCCTACATCTTCCTGCCTGCACCGCTGTATGGGCTTTCTGATTGAAAACTGTAGGAAAAGTCAATGAACTACAAGATTGTTCACCAGCGCCCTCACAGTTCATTCAGTTCATTAGGAATTACAAGTCATCTGTCCCAGTGGCAGACAGGACTTGTAGTTCATTCATGCACAGATTCTGCCCACACAGCTGCATTGTTTTAAATAGTGCCATCAGGTGCAGGGAGAAGAACCACGGTCTGCGGTCATGAGCAGGAGGGATTAGGAGGTACGGGGACTGGTGAAGAGTAACATGTTACATGTCTTACCCTAAATACAGGTGCAACATGTAACATGTCACTAAAGGTAGCCTTTAGGAAGTTGTTTAATTTTCATAATAACACCTATGCATGATTTAGAAATTGTTAAAAGCTTATATTTAAAAACCAGAGCAGCTTTCTATTAAAAAACTTTTTTTTTTTTATACCAGAGTTTTAATTCATGGAATCATAGGGTTCCTAAATATTTATCATGTGTCAAAAACTTACCAAATAAATAAAGTTACAAAGTGTACAAAGTTACCCTGAGTAGCAAGAACAAGCCATGTATTGCTACGGTAGCACGTATGAATGGCACCAACTGCTTACAATGAAATCAAATTCTGGTAGGATAAAGTCCCAAAGTTGCTTCAGAGACTTCCTTAGTGATATACAAGACAGGCTATACTTTATTTTAACTGAGCCGTGTGTTTTACTTTCATAGATCATATTTGAAAATTTCAATTTGTAGGTCAGTAGACTTTTAACTTGTATTATTATTTGAATGGATGAATAGAACGGGTGCCTAGGGACATAGCTATGTATAAACTAAATTTTTTTAAGGACTATGTCTGTTGCAGTTAGGTGAATACAATAGATGGGCATACCAGCTCATTATGTGTTGCCAAGCAGAGTATTTCTTATAGCGACCCTAGTTTGAACTGATGAGAAAAAAAAAAAAAAAATACACATACTCCTTGCTGGCATTTCAAAGGGTTCATGAATTATTACTTTTCCATTGGGACTATAGACTATATTCAACCGAGGGATCATTTAACTCTCTCTTTTGCATCAGTTAAAGCAAAGCAATATACCAAGGGCAGATCTTATATCCTTATCCGGGGTATGCATTGTAAAGTTTATTCACAGCAGTGTACAGTGCCTTGAAAAAGTATTCATACCCCTTGACATTTTCCACATTTTGTCATGTTATAACCAAAAACTTAAATGTATTTTATTGGGATTTTATGTGATATGCCCTGTACACACGGTCGGACTTTGTTCGGACATTCCGACAACAAAATCCTAGGATTTTTTTCCGACGGATGTTGGCTCAAACTTGTCTTGCATACACACGGTCACACAAAGATCGTTCTATACGCGGTGACGTAAAACACGTACGTCGGGACTATAAACGGGGCAGTGGCCAATAGCTTTCATCTCTTTATTTATTCTGAGCTTGCGTGGCACTTTGTCCGTCGGATTTGTGTACACACGATAGGAATTTCCGACAACGGATTTTGTTGTTGGAAAATTTTATCTCCTGCTCTCCAACTTTGTGTGTCGGAAAATCCAATGGAAAATGTCCGATGGAGCCCACACACGGTCGGAATTTCCGACAACACGCTCCGATCTGACATTTTCCATCGGAAAATCCGACCGTGTGTACGGGGCATTAGACCAACACAAAGCGGCACATAATTGTGAAGTGGAAGGAAAATGATAAATGGTTTTCAATTTTTTTTTACAAATAAATATGTGAAAAGTGTTCTGTGCATTTGTATTCAGCCCCCCTGAGTCAATACTTTGTAGAACCACCTTTCGCTGCAATTACAGCTGCAAGTCTTTTTGGGATGCCTTTGCACATCTAGAGAGTGAAATTTTTGCAAAATAGCTTAAGCTCTGTCTGGATGGAGAGCGTCTGTGAACAGCAATTTTCAATTCTTGCCACAGATTCTCAATTGGATTTAGGTCTGGACTTTGGTTGAGTTATTCTAACCCATAAATATGCTTTGATCTAAACCATTCCATTGTAGCTCTGGTTGTATGTTTAGGGTCATTGTCCTGCTGGAAGGTAGACCTCCTCCCCCGTCTCAAATCTTTTACAGACTCTAACAGGTTTTATTCTAAGATTGCCCTGTATTTGGCTCTCTCCATCTTCCCTGTCCCTGCTGAAGCATGATGCTGCCACCAACATGTTTCACGGTGGGGATGGTGTGTTCAGGGTGATGTGCAGTGTTAATTTTCCGCCACACATAGCGTTTTGCTTTTAGGCTAAAAAGTTCAACTATGGTCTCATCTGACCAGAGCACCTTCTTCCACATGTTTGCTGTGTCCCCCACATAGCTTCTCACAAACTGCAAATGGGACTTCTTATGGCTTTCTTTCAACAATGGTTTTCTTCTTGCCAGTCTTCCATAAAGGCCAGATTTGTGGTGTGCACGACTAATAGTTGTCCTGTGGACAGATTCTCCCACCTGAGCTGTGGATCTCTGCAGCTCCTCCAGAGTTACCATGGGCCTCTTGGCTGCTTCTCAGATTAACGCTCTCCCTGCCTAGCCTTTCAGTTTAGGTGGATGGCCATGTCTTGATAGATTTGCAGTTGTGCCATACTCTTTCCATTTTCAGATGATGGTTTGAACAGTGCTCTGTGAGATGCTCAAAGCTTGGGATATTTTTTTTATAACCTAACCCTGCTTTAAACTTCTCCACAACTTTATCCCTGACCGGTGTTCCTTTGCCTTCATGATGTGGTTTGTTCACTAAGGTTCTATAACAAACCTCTGAGGGCTTCACAGAACAGCTGTATTAATACTGAGATTAAATTGCACATAGGTGAACTCTATTTACTAATTAGGTGACTTCTGAAGGCAATTGGTTTCACTAGATTTTAGTAGGGGTATCAGAGAAAAGGGGAATGAATACAAATGCCCACCACAATTTTTAAATATTTATTTGTAAAAAATGTTGAAAAACATTTATCATTTTCCTTCCACTTCACAATTATGTGCCACTTTGCTTAGGTCTAGCACATAAAATCCCAATAAAATACATTTACATTTTTGGTTGTAACATGACAAAATGTGGAAAATGTCAAGGGGTATGAATACTTTTTTTGAGCACTGTATTTATTTAAAACTTGTATCAGTCAAACGATCAAACATTTAAACATTAAAAATAGTAAACAGAATGTTATAACAACCTCCCTTATCTGTAAGTAGAAATATCCTGCAAATGGATATGAAGTGCCCTATTGTCTTTCTAATTGTTTTAAGTAAACCTGCACTCAAAAAGTGAAGTTTTGTTATGTTATTGGAAGCATCTAGAAAGATTATTCCTTTCTACATAGTACACTGAAAAAAGCTATCTTTTCTTGCCAATTCTTCACAAACAATAACTGTGCATGCTCTGGTATCAGAGGTTGCCTTGGTGTTTCTGTCCTCACAGCGTCATAACTATATTGTATATCTGCTGTACAAGGTCTAAAGTAGCCCATAGATTAGGCTGTTTTTTTTTTTTTCATTCAACCAATGATTCCCCCATCCACACATTTGAGGTGGATGAAGGAATCCTCCCCACTACAACATTGTGTTCTGACAGCAAGGGAGACCCCCCCCCCTCTTCTTCCTGTCAGAATACACTGAACAGTGTTGCAGGCTATAGACCCCATGTGCCTTTTTTTGGGTATATTGCATAGCATGTTATTACCTCTTGTATCTTTTGACCTTCCCTCTTAGATTGTAAACTCTAAGGAGCAGGGCCCTCTGATTCCTACTGTATCAAAGTGTATTGTATTTGTACTGTCTACCCTCAAGTTGTAAAGCGCTACGTAAACTGTTGGCGCTATATAAATCCTGTATAATAATAATAATAATAATAATAATAGCATGTCAATAAAATTATGCACCTGACATAACTACCTTTGTCAAACTAATAAATAGGGAATTCATATTAGCATTCTTCAGAGTAAGCACAGTGCCTACAGGTTGCATCTATCTTTTCACAGAAACCACATACTTACAGTATTTATTAATTTCAATAATACTAGTGTGATGATTTTCATGATTTAGGAATGCATCCATCATATTAGTTATATGTTTACTTTGTTTTTTGTAAGTTTTACCTATATCATTAAGATGTAAAAAATGCATTAAAGAAAAACATTTTGTGATAAAGTCCTTTATATGTAAAAAAGAGCTGTGTGAAGTTGGCACCCCATGTTTGTAAAACCTGAATAAAAATATACCATTTGTTTGTGCCGTGTTTGTGCTGATTTGTGCCGCAAAAATGAGCGTTTGTGCCGTATCGGTTTCTGAGATATTAAACATTCAATTTAATGCAAGCCCCGCCCACTTTGCACCCCATGTCCCTGAATTTTAAAAACAAATGCGCCATTCGTTTGTGCCGCGTTTGTGCTGGTTTGTGCCGCAAAAATAAATGTTTGTGCCGCTTTGGTTGTGGAGATATTGTGCGTTATAGTTGCTGTAACCCCGCCCATTTTGCACCCCATGTTCCTGAATTTTAAAAACAAACGCGCCATTCGTTTGTGCCGCATTTGTGCTGGTTTGTGCCGCAAAAATAAACGTTTGTGCCGCTTTGGTTGCGGAGATATTGTGCGTTATAGTTGCTGTAACCCCGCCCATTTTGCACCCCATGTTCCTGAATTTTAAAAACAAACGCCCCATTCGTTTGTGCCGCGTTTGTGCTGGTTTGTGCCGCAAAAATAAACGTTTGTGCCGCTTTGGTTGCGGAGATATTGTGCGTTATAGTTGCTGTAACCCCGCCCATTTTGCACCCCATGTTCCTGAATTTTAAAAACAAATGCGCCATTCGTTTGTGCCGCGTTTGTGCTGGTTTGTGCCGCAAAAATAAACGTTTGTGCCGCTTTGGTTGCGGAGATATTGTGCGTTATAGTTGCTGTAACCCCGCCCATTTTGCACCCCATGTTCCTGAATTTTAAAAACAAACGCGCCATTCGTTTGTGCCGCGTTTGTGCTGGTTTGTGCCGCAAAAATAAACGTTTGTGCCGCTTTGGTTGCGGAGATATTGTGCGTTATAGTTGCTGTAACCCCGCCCATTTTGCACCCCATGTTCCTGAATTTTAAAAACAAACGTGCCATTCGTTTGTGCCGCGTTTGTGCCGCAAAAATAAAAGTTTGTGCCGCTTTGGTTGCGGAGATATTGTGCGTTATAGTTGCTGTAACCCCGCCCATTTTGCACCCCATGTTCCTGAATTTTAAAAACAAACGCGCCATTCGTTTGTGCCGCGTTTGTGCTGGTTTGTGCCGCAAAAATAAACGTTTGTGCCGCTTTGGTTGCGGAGATATTGTGCGTTATAGTTGCTGTAACCCCGCCCGTTTTGCACCCCATGTTCCTGAATTTTAAAAACAAACGCGCCATTCGTTTGTGCCGCGTTTGTGCTGGTTTGTGCCGCAAAAATAAATGTTTGTGCCGCTTTGGTTGCGGAGATATTGTGCGTTATAGTTGCTGTAACCCTCGCCCATTTTGCACCCCATGTTCCTGAATTTTAAAAACAAACGTGCCATTCGTTTGTGCCACGTTTGTGCTGGTTTGTGCCGCAAAAATAAACGTTTGTGCCGCTTTGGTTGCGGAGATATTGTGCGTTATAGTTGCTGTAACCCCGCCCATTTTGCACCCCATGTTCCTGAATTTTAAAAACAAATGCGCCATTCGTTTGTGTCACGTTTGTGCTGGTTTGTGCCGCAAAAATAAATGTTTGTGCCGCTTTGGTTGCGGAGATATAGTGCGTTGTAGTTGCTGCAACCCCGCCCACATTGCACCCCATGTTCCTGAATTTTAAAAACAAACGCACCATTTGTTTGTGCCGGGTTTGTGCTGGTTTGTGCCGCAAAAATAAACGTTTGTGCCGCTTTGGTAGCGGAGATATTGTGCGTTATAGTTCCTGCAACCCCACCCACTTTGCACCCCATGTCCCTGAATTTTAAAAACAAACATGCCATTCGTTTGTGCCGCGTTTGTGCTGGTTTGTGCCGCAAAAATAAACGTTTGTGCCGCTTTGGTTGCGGAGATATTGTGCGTTATAGTTGCTGCAACCCCGCCCACATTGCACCCCATGTTCCTGAATTTTAAAAACAAACGCGCCATTTGTTTGTGCCGGGTTTGTGTTGGTTTGTTTTGCAAAAATAAACGTTTGTGCAGCTTTGGTTGAGGAGATATTGTGCGTTATATGTTGTCAAACCACATTGACTTTACACCTTGTTATTAAAGCTTACATACAGAACCTAAACTCAGCTTGGGTTTCCTTAATGTAAAGCTCCTCCCACTGTACTGGCACTGCACTTCATAATTTACCCTGAAAAAGGCACCTCTGCCGGGTTAGCCCCCCATATCAAAATTTTTGAAAAAATCTTATGCAGTTTGTTAGATCTTTGTTAGATCAGGTTAGATCAACCATTGTTTGCGTTAGATCTCACACAGAAGAAGCGATATTAACAGTTATTTGCTGGGGGGGCTAACCCGTCATCAGCCCCCCCTTATCAAAAAATTGACCAAACAGTTAGCTATTTTGGAAGCAATTTGTTAGATCCGGTATGATCAAGTGGTTTTAACGTTAGATCTCACATAATTAGAGACTGATTAAGTGATTAATGTGGGGGGGCTGGCCCCCCCCCTTATCAAATTTTCGGCCCAAAAATCATTCAGGCTAATAGATATTCGTTAGATCCGGTAAGATCAAGTGGTTTTAACGTAAGATCTCACATCATTTCAGAGATTTCATATTCTTTGCCAATAACAACATCCAAGTTAGTAGATAATTGTTAGATGAAGTTATTATTGCATTAAACCTAGCATGCACATGGCAGAAATCAGTAATAATCGCAATGTAAGTAGGGATAAAAGCTTGTTGCAGTTTGATCAGTGAGATGTTTTATTTAATCTATGATAAATACATAACAGTTCGTTATTTTATATGAGAAGTTAGGCCCCTGTGGCAGTAGCTTAAAATTAATAAATTTTGGCATCGCTGCTCTAAATTGTGGGCACAACTGGAACAGGCCCAGACTGACATTCTGCTGCCAGGGGCTCTGTGGTGCTATGACCAGCTACCGCCTGGGCTGAAGTCACACCCCATAATGGGTACGACACTCCGCATATGCTCCCAGGTCAGCCCACAGAACCAGCTTTCTTCCCTGATTCCCCATTGCTCCCTATCATAGAAAAACCGTGGTTCCTCCCTGGTCTGGAACCGCAAATGTTTCGGACCCTAAGCCAAACAGGTAGGGTCCAGGCATCCCACTTCCTAACGGGAGGCCAATGGCCTTCCACAGTAGTGCTAATGAGCCCTTCAAACTTTCCTTGTGGACAGCGCTACAATTACAACACTTTCTCAATACTTTGCCTAATCCACAGGGATTTAATCGTCCCCTGACGTCCTTTGAAGCATACTGTTCCAAAGAGGGTTCCCTTCCACAGGCTCTATCCAAAACATACGCCCTCTTGAACTGTCCGGCTGAACAACCACACTTACCGTTCTTGAACAAATGGGAAAGTAAGCTGGGGCGTACATTTACATCTGCTCAGATACAACATGTCCTCAGATTTTCGTTGAAATCATCGGTTTGTACGAAAATTAAACAGACCAACTATAAACTGTTAACAAGGTGGTACCTCACCCTGCAACTACTGACCAATGTTGGAGATGCCAGGGGGATGGAGGAACACGACTTCACATATTTTGGTCGTGCCCTAAATTGATCCACTTCTGGGAGACAGATAAACCACGCAAAAATTTACGGAATACAAGGTTGCTGGTGATCCAGCTTTTTCCTGCTACATGTCTCCTCCTTCTGAGCCAAACTCTATAAAAACTCCATTCCAAATTAGATAGGAGATCTAGTACTCACTGCACAACACCAACAGGAAAAATACTCTAAAACTTGGGGACTATGGAACCAGTTTGTTGTTTCCGCAGAGGGTACTGCCCTTCTTGGGACTTAATGTCACAGATAAGTTCCGGAGCCCGTTCACCATAGTTATCCTGAACCAACGCCATTTCACCCCCCTCCCCCCCCCCAGCCTTACCCCCCCCTTCTCTCCTCTTACCTTTTCCATCCTTTTTTCCTTACCTTCTTTGATTATTGAAAATGAGAAAATAGTTTTGGGCGACAGCGGGTCTTGCTCCACAGCCCATTTTCCATCTTTAATAAAAACTGATAGGCCAGGAGGTAAGCAGCCTTTTGAGCAGTGTGCCGAAAAATGTTTTCAAAGAAATTGAGCCGATTTTATAACAAAAAAAGTCAACTTCACAATCTCAATCACGAAAAGGATTTTTTATAAAGTAAATGCTGTAAACTACTTTAGTAGTGGGAAATTAACATCCTGCAGTCTCACGCCTCAGATCAACCCCAATTCATACACCTTCACACCTCAGATCACTGTATCACCTGCAAATCTGCCCCACCACTGTACCCCCCTGCTCAACTGCCCCACCACTGTACCCCCCTGCTCAACTGCCCCACCACTGTAACCCCCTGCACATCTGCCCCACCACCGTACCCCCATGCTCTTCTGTCTCACTGCTGAACCATCTTCTCATCTGTCCTAACACTGAACTTATCTGCTCATCTGCCCCACCACTGTAACCACCTTTCTAATCTGTCCCACCTCTCTAACCCCCTTTCTCATCTGCCCCACCACTGTAAACCCCTTTCTCATCTGCCCCACCACTGTACCTCCCGCACATCTGTCCCACCTCTGTTCCCCCTGCTCATCTTCCCCACCTCTGTAACCCCCTTTCTCATCTGCCCCACCACTGTAACCCCCTTTCTCATCTGCCCCACCTCTGTAACCCCCTTTCTCATCTGCCCCACCACTGTAACCCCCTTTCTCATCTGCCCCACCACTGTAACCCCCTTTCTCATCTGCCCCACCTCTGTAACCCCCTTTCTCATCTGCCCCACCACTGTAACCCCCTTTCTCTTCTGCCCCATCACTGTACCTTCTGCACATCTGTCTCACCTCTGTTCCCCCTGCTCTTCTGCCCCACCGCTGTAACCCCCTGCTCATCTGTACCACTAATGTATCTCCTTTCTCCTCTGCCCCACCACTGTACCCCCCTGTACATCTGCCCCACCTCTGTTCTCCCTGCTCTTCTGCCCAACCACTGTAACCCCCTGCTCATCTGTGCACCAATGCACCTCCTTTCACATCTGCCCCACCGCTGTACCCCCTGCTCTTCTGTCCCACCGCTAAACCCCCTTCTCATCTGCCCCAACACTGAACCCCTCCTGCTCATTTTCCCACCACTGTAACCCCCTTCTCATCTGGCCCAACACTAAACCCCTCCCCCGCTCATCTGCCCCATCACTGTACCCCCCTGCTTTTCTGTCCCACTGCTGAACCCCCTTCGCATCCCTCCCACCACTGCACCTTCTGCACATCTGCACCACCACTGTACCCCCTTGCTCTTCTGCCCCACCACTGTAACCCCCCTGCTCATCTACCCCATCAATGTACCATTTTTCTCATCTGCCCCACACTGTACCTCTCTGCACATTTGCTCCACCGCCATATTCCCATGCTCTTCTGTCTACTACTGAATCACCTTCTCATCTGCCCTACCACTGTAACCCGCTTTTTCATCTGCCTTACTAATGTACCTCCTGCACATCTGTTTCACCTCTTTACCCCCTGCTCTTCTGCCCCACCTATGTTCCCCCTGTTCTCCTGCCCCACCACTGTAACCTCCTGCTCATCTGTCCCACCAATACACCTCCTTTCACATTTGCCCCACTGTTCTACCCCCCCTGCTTTTCTGTCCCACCACTGAACCTCCTTCTCATCTGCACCAAAACTGAACCCCCCCTGCACATTTGCCCCACGGCTGTACCCTCCTGTTCTTCTGTCCCACATCTAAACCCCTCCTGCTCATTTTTCCCACCAATGTACCCTCTTCTCATCTATGATATGTGTGACATGCAGAGTGGTAAAAGGAAGCAGAGATGAGACACATCTACTTGTCCTGGCACACTCATCCTGCTGATTCACCTCTCGCATCCAGCCCACGTGCTTGTATTTGATAAGGGGGGGCCAGCCCCCCCACATTAATCACTTAATCAGTCTCTAATTATGTGAGATCTAACGTTAAAACCACTTGATCATACCGGATCTAACAAATTGCTTCCAAAATAGCTAACTGTTTGGTCAATTTTTTGATAAGGGGGGGCTGATGACGGGTTAGCCCCCCCAGCAAATAACTGTTAATATTGCTTCTTCTATGTGAGATCTAACGCAAACAACGGTTGATCTAACCTGATCTAACAAAGATCTAACAAACTGCATAAGATTTTTTCAAAAATTTTGATATGGGGGGGCTAACCCGGCAGAGGTGCCTTTTTCAGGGTACAATATGAAGTGCAGTGCCAGTACAGTGGGAGGAGCTTTACATTAAGGAAACCCAAGCTGAGTTTAGGTTCTGTATGTAAGCTTTAATAACAAGGTGTAAAGTCAATGTGGTTTGACAACATATAACGCACAATATCTCCGCAACCAAAGCTGCACAAACGTTTATTTTTGCGGCACAAACCAGCACAAACGCGGCACAAACGAATGGCACGTTTGTTTTTAAAATTCAGGGACATGGGGTGCAAAGTGGGTGGGGTTGCAGCAACTATAACGCACAATATCTCCGCAACCAAAGCGGCACAAACGTTTATTTTTGCGGCACAAACCAGCACAAACCCGGCACAAACAAATGGTGCGTTTGTTTTTAAAATTCAGGAACATGGGGTGCAATGTGGGCGGGGTTGCAGCAACTATAACGCACTATATCTCCGCAACCAAAGCGGCACAAACATTTCTTTTTGCGGCACAAACCAGCACAAACGCAGCACAAACAAATGGCGCGTTTGTTTTTAAAATTCAGGAACATGGGGTGCAAAATGGGCGGGGTTACAGCAACTATAACGCACAATATCTCCGCAACCAAAGCGGCACAAACGTTTATTTTTGCGGCACAAACCAGCACAAACGCGGCACAAACGAATGGCGCGTTTGTTTTTAAAATTCAGGAACATGGGGTGCAAAATGGGCGGGGTTACAGCAACTATAACGCACAATATCTCCGCAACCAAAGCGGCACAAACGTTTATTTTTGCGGCACAAACCAGCACAAACGCGGCACAAACGAATGGCGCGTTTGTTTTTAAAATTCAGGAACATGGGGTGCAAAATGGGCGGGGTTACAGCAACTATAACGCACAATATCTCCGCAACCAAAGCGGCACAAACGTTTATTTTTGCAGCACAAACCAGCACAAACGCGGCACAAACGAATGGCGCGTTTGTTTTTAAAATTCAGGAACATGGGGTGCAAAATGGGCGGGGTTACAGCAACTATAACGCACAATATCTCCGCAACCAAAGTGGCACAAACGTTTATTTTTGCGGCACAAACCAGCACAAACGCGGCACAAATGAATGGCGCGTTTGTTTTTAAAATTCAGGAACATGGGGTGCAAAATGGGCGGGGTTACAGCAACTATAATGCACAATATCTCCGCAACCAAAGCGGCACAAACTTTTATTTTTGCGGCACAAACCAGCACAAACGCGGCACAAACGAATGGCACGTTTGTTTTTAAAATTCAGGGACATGGGGTGCAAAGTGGGTGGGGTTGCAGCAACTATAACGCACAATATCTCCGCAACCAAAGCGGCACAAACGTTTATTTTTGCGGCACAAACCAGCACAAACCCGGCACAAACAAATGGTGCGTTTGTTTTTAAAATTCAGGAACATGGGGTGCAATGTGGGCGGGGTTGCAGCAACTATAACGCACTATATCTCCGCAACCAAAGCGGCACAAACATTTCTTTTTGCGGCACAAACCAGCACAAACGCAGCACAAACAAATGGCGCGTTTGTTTTTAAAATTCAGGAACATGGGGTGCAAAATGGGCGGGGTTACAGCAACTATAACGCACAATATCTCCGCAACCAAAGCGGCACAAACGTTTATTTTTGCGGCACAAACCAACACAAACGCGGCACAAACGAATGGCGCGTTTGTTTTTAAAATTCAGGAACATGGGGTGCAAAATGGGCGGGGTTACAGCAACTATAACGCACAATATCTCCGCAACCAAAGCGGCACAAACGTTTATTTTTGCGGCACAAACCAGCACAAACGCGGCACAAACGAATGGCGCGTTTGTTTTTAAAATTCAGGAACATGGGGTGCAAAATGGGCGGGGTTACAGCAACTATAACGCACAATATCTCCGCAACCAAAGCGGCACAAACGTTTATTTTTGCGGCACAAACCAGCACAAACGCGGCACAAACGAATGGCACGTTTGTTTTTAAAATTCAGGGACATGGGGTGCAAAGTGGGCAGGGCTTGCATTAAATTGAATGTTTAATATCTCAGAAACCGAACCGGCACAAACGCTCATTTTTGCGGCACAAATCAGCACAAACGCGGCACAAACGAATGGTATATTTTTATTCAGGTTTTACAAACATGGGGTGCCAACTTCACACAGCTGTAAAAAAGCCTGTAAACATGATGTTATCGATTTCACCTCTACTGAGGAAGAACTACATCAATGGGTACCATGTATCTTATGCAAATACACATTTAATGATCTACTGTATTTCAGGAGAAGACATCATTTGGGTGGGATGTTCTCAGTAGGGTGCTATTATTGCATGGATATTTATATTTATAATTACCAATTGCTCATACATTGATTTTTCTTTTTTCTTTTTTGTTATACACTTGTATACTCTTATATTGCATTCCATTTTTTCTTTCTTTTTTGTTCTATACATGTATCTTGCTTTTCATATACTAAGGCATGTGAACTCTCCCTACACATATGGATGCCTCATGTTCAGTTTTGCTGTTAACCAATGTATATTTCAGTTTAGGATGGTATGTCCATGTATGTGATGGACTATTAGTCCTTATGTATTTTTTTCCCATTGACAAAGTGAACATATATAATAATAGTGCCATCGTTCTCCCCCATGCTTTAATTGCCCCTCCCCATGAGAGCTGTCATCATTTTGCTGCCGTGACCCTCGAGCCAGGGTTCCCTTCCCTTAGACGTGCCTTCCCGGCAAGGGGGGGGGGAGCCTCCTGTATGGCTGGCTCCTCCTCCCCCCCTTCCCCATTGGACACCCAGGCTGGCCCTGGCTACCATACTGGGGATTCTCTCTCCCTTGCCGGCGGCGTTCGGGGACATCCTCGGACACTTCCACCCACTGCGCATGCGCGGGGCCCCGCGCGTGCCACGTGATGCGGACGCATCACGCGATTGCGACGGCGATGACGTCAGTGACGGAGTCCCGACTCGCTCCGAACGCCGGGGGGGCACACGAGGCTGCCGTTTGGCTGCCATGTCCCCCAGCACGGTTCCCATGGATTGGTCTCATTACGAGGGGGAGGCGCCTGCACCTGCGACGAATCAACTACCGTTGGACACACGCTTAAAAATAAGGGTATATATACCTTTCCACACACACAACACTGACAATCTATCTTTCTGGTTGGTGGATCTTCCTGCAGCTTCACTCTGTAAGTACTTTTTATCACAATGTGTTCCCGCACTATTGTTGTCCTATATAGAATGATTGGTTTACTATACTGATCATATATATATATTATAAACGCCTTTGTGTATACAATATCTTTTTACTTTATATATTTTCAGACTTGCTAAACTCTACTTGGACGGGCGCCTATTGAGCCCGATTCAATGCTGTGGCCAATCCCGGGTTAGGTCACAATTGAGTGTAAGCACACAGGGCAACACAGTGTGGCTTTACACTTATCTTCACACTGTCATTAGGTAATATATTCAAGTCTATCTGGTCTCTCCCATATGTGGGCACTTTTCTCACCATTTTTCCCTATTTCTTTCACTCTTATCACTGTTTCCATAGTTTTGGTTTTGCATGACACTTCCTGCGTGTTCACATCTCATACACGTTTGCTGCTCACACCATGGGATTCACTGCTCATTGCTGTCTCACATCTCCTGTCACTATCCCTATATTTTATCTTTAGAGT
This sequence comes from Aquarana catesbeiana, assembly GCF_042186555.1. Classification (NCBI taxonomy): domain Eukaryota; kingdom Metazoa; phylum Chordata; class Amphibia; order Anura; family Ranidae; genus Aquarana; species Aquarana catesbeiana. The sequence goes on from NC_133328.1 coordinate 486,028,219, forward strand.
GTCACTTTTCACCAGCAGTATAAACCAGTCTTTGCACACTATTTGGGTATACTCTTGAGTTTTAAACTGAGTTTTATAACTATTCTCACACACGGTTTATGCACCTATATATTTTTTCTACATTAAAATATAGTTTTTCTATATATATATATATGTGTGTGTATATATATATATATACATATATATACACCTAACACAACAAGGCTACAGCCTGTGGATTAGGTGTACACATAGACCTATGGTATCTTTTAATTAAGCAAATACTTCTTAGACTCAATGTTGGAGTGCATACAATGCATGTGATTCCAAATTGTGTTTCCTCCCTGGATTGTTGCTGCAGGTGTCTCTTTCCTCCTGACCGGCCGTGGGGTCCGGGCCTACAGATGGGGGGGCGCTCTATAGTGTGACCTCTTGTAAGCCACATCTTTGGGATTCTGCCCTGGGATTGGAGGCTGCAGCAGTGATGTCATAGGACCTCTGGGGGAAAGTTAGCAGGCAATTTTTTGATTTTAAGGGGACCTCCTTATAGGAAGCTTCTCGTCTTAGGACACGCATCATTGGATTGACCTTTGAAGAAGACCTGGAATATATAGGTCGAAACGCGTCAGATCCATTTTTCTGATACTGTTAATATACATACAATGTTGTTATGAAAACATGTCTGCATTATATGTGTTGGGTGTCACGAGACTTGTTAAACACTCTGTATTGGAGCTCATTTTTTAACCGGTGTGTTGAAGCAACCTTTGTACAATAAAATATCATCTTTTTTACATACATTGGTTTAATATTTTAATTTTGCTGCCTAAAAACCCCATTTGGGGAAACCTTTTTCCTTTTTTTGTTCATTGCATGGATATTATGCTGAAAAGTGTCCATATTCATAGACCTGAGCAGACATCTCTTGGCCAGCATATCTTGAAATTAGCCTAAATTTTATTTTCTAGTTTCTCACTAGAAACCCTGGGAGTACATGCACAGAACATAGAGATGCAGGCACATCCAATACAAGTATATATGTTGATATATTATTGTCCTTCAGATTGCTCAATGGTTGATGGGATTTTATTATCACTACGGCATCCTTTAGAGCAGCAATACACTAAATAAGCGTCAAACAGCTTTACTATTTATGAAAATGTTTGTCCATAAAGAGGCATATGCCTCAACAAAGGGAGAAGGAAGAGCCATTCTTGCTTGTGCAAAGAAAATATACTATAAGAGAAGCTGGAAAATAAAGCCAAAAATGTAGCAGCTGATTCCCACTTCCACTAATTTACTAGTAGCTAGAAGCATGTGCTATGGCCTCCATCTATTTCCTAATGTGGCCCAAGAGTTGCCTGATTGTCAAGAGGGATGATAAAATCAGCTCCGTTCTTTACAGTTTTTTGCTTTGTTAAGCAACTATATGCCTAAAACTAACCATAAATCGAAATCAAATCTTCCGTCAAAATATGTTTCTGAAGAAAATTCTGTTTCCCTTAAACAATTCATCAATATGATAGCTAACTACAGTACAGCAACAGAAAATTACTTGATTTGTAAATTTGACATTTGATTTCAGCTTGAGATTGTAAATATAGTCCAGTACTTGCTGCTGGTTTGACCAATTCTTTAATCTAACCATTTGATAATACAAACAAACATTGCTAACACGCATTAATGTTTGAGCAGATTTAGCAGGTCGAAAAAGGGAAAACAATTATTTCCTTTGGCACAAAGGATACAAGATTACCGAGTTGACATTGTAAAGAAAAGTTGGCTAGCTCGCTTATGTACATTAACCAGATCACGTCCCAAGACCCCACACCGTTTTTAATGTGCACATTGTATAACGGGGTCTATCTGAAGCAATAACTCTGAAATAATCGTGCTTTTGTAACCTTGTATTTTTTGAAAAATAACATGCCAGCCAATTCTTTTTGCATTCTAATTTTCAAAATTGGTTTCAACATTAAGCTGATATCATTAGTATAAACATTGCTAATGTGTTTATCCTTTTTTATTTACTTGTGAAGGTCAAATGATTACTGCTGGGTTAAATCAACAATAATTATCCATTCATACGCCAATCAGTCTAACATTCTTGTGCCTTACAAAGCCATCTCTAGAGAGTTTTCAGATAATACCTGGTACAAAGACTAACATTACCTGCGCTGTGCATATACATACTATACTATAGTATACTGTATTGAAAGCCATTGTAAAATCATTCCAGAGCATCCAACCTGACATTTGGGACTACGGATTAGAATCCACGGTGTCACTAATTTCTAATAAACATACTGTATATTCCCCAAAATATGAAGAAGAAGGTTTCTCTTGGGAAAAAAAACAGAAGATGTAGAAGCATGCATGAATATGTGAAAAGTATAGCAAATAGGCAAATGTGCCTTCCCAGAGATGGGTTTTAATAAACCTTAAAAAACGTATCTTATATTTTTTTTTCTTTGCCCAATAAAGCCCCTTTTTGGAACCCACATTTGCATAACTGCTTTATTAGATGTCTGATTCATAGGGAGAGCTCATGTGGGCATGAAATAAGTCACCTTGCACAATCATATGACACCACTTGCCGAAATATGTAATTATTTTATGTTTAATACCTGTGTTTTTGACAGCAGTTAGCTACCATAAACCCAGTTTCATTTCTTACTATGGCTCTGCGTCTGATAATAGTTGTCCCATGGGCGCATTGGCTACAGATCCATTTTAGAAGCGGAAGGAGGAGTGCCCCCGCTTCCGACGCTTCCCGGTTGTTTCTGGGCTTACTGAAGCCATCGGTAAAGCCCGAAGCGATCCGATGAGGCCGTTTGCTGGGAAGGAAGTTGTGCCACGGCAAGATGGCCCCCACTCGTCTCTATGCCCTTGGAGGACCTGAGCAAAGTCTAATGTCACTTCCGGTTCTTGGGCCAAAAAAAAAATGTTTTTCTTTAAAGGTAAATGAGAGGTTTTTTTACCCCAGATCTCTCAATAAAGAGGGCCTGTCATGCTCTATTTCTAGGATGTTTACATTCCTTGTATTAGGAATACAAGTGATCAAAAAATAATAATAAAATGGACAGTGTAAAAAAATAAAATAAAAAGTAAAATAAATAAAAAACAAAAAACAAACATGTGAGGTATTGCCACGATTGTTAGAGCGAAAACAATAATTGTAGCACAAGATGTCCTCTGTAACTCTAAACAGCTAACCTGTAAAGTTGGAGATTTTTAAGTATCGTAGTTTGTCGCCATTCCACAAGCGCGTGCAATTTTAAAGCATGACATGTTAGGTATCTATTTACTCAGAGTGACATCATCTTTCACATTATAAAAAATATTGAGGTAACTATTGTATTTTTTTTACTTATTAAAGTGTATTTTTTTCCCCAAAAAAATGCGTTTAAAAGACTGCTGTGCAAATACTGTGCGACATAAAATATTGCAACAATTGCCATTTTATTCTCTAGGGTCTCTGCTAAAAAAAAAGTATATATATAATGTTTGGGGGTTCTAAGTAATTTTCCAACAAAGAATACTAATTTAAACTTGTAAACAAAAAGTTTCAGAAAGTGGTTAATGACAAACTGAAATGTTATTGCATAGCATGGCATATATATTATGATGTGGACTTTACAGAAGGCTAATGAATGTATCAGCACACTAGATATTTTATTAGTCATGGTAAAAGGGAATCCCAGCTCAAATAGATGATTATTGATAGTATTTCTAAGCTCAAAGAGGGGATAATCGGGTATGGTAGACTTCAACTTGTATCTTTTCCTTTGATTGTTGGTTATGCTATTGTTTTATTATTTTGTACAGTATATTGCTGTGGAAACTGTGGAGGCTAGAAAAGAAGTCACAATATGTTAAAATTGTTTATAAATCAAAAATGTTTATAAATCAATGACAACCGTGTTAGGTCAAAGTCGCTTGTTCTGTGGGCCACCAATAAAACACTATAACCATGTACAATATGCAGAAAGCATATAACATACCATTCCGAATTTCATTACTGATCTAAAATTTAATTAGGCCACATAGATGTTCACTAGACAATAAACAACTGAGCTAAATTGCTAAGTGTTTTTTTTCTCTTCACTTCCAAGCATCATAACATATTGGGTCTGTGACCTCCATCTATTCAAGTAGTCTTGTATCTTCAAAGCATTTGTACAATTTTAGATTCATGTATACATGTAAAACTAGATGGTTATAACAAGGATATGGATAACATGACCTTTGCTTGCAGATACCATATTAAATATTGCTACTTCTTTTGTAACATAACAGTTGTTAACATTTCCAGCAGAAAAAATAACATTCGCCAAATTCACAGTAACTCCAGCTACAAGCCTTAAAGGTCATTCTATCTTCAGTTGTGCAGTGATATAAAGAGGACACTTTTTCATGTCTGCATAAATAGGGTTTCATTTTCAACTTGAAAACTCCATGGAATTTATCACAGAGATGGGAAAAGGAGTGAGTCCAGCTAGGACCCCCAAGAGCTTATCTGTGACACGCTCACTTTCCACATCCTTTCCCATCAAAAATGTTTACATTCCCATTTCCCATTTTCCGATCCTGAAGATTGCAAGCTCCCAAGATTCAAATAAAACCCTGATTTTCACAGTATATGTATTGATCGAAATCATATTAAACTTTTGTACAGGATACATTTTAAAAATATGTAATTCATTATGTTTACTGATACAGAAGTGTCAAAATGGAAGTGCCTTACTGAAAAAGTAAATAGTTGTGTTACATGTCAGCACTAAGAATTGATAATAATGTAACAATAATATGCCGAGAGTTTCTAAAAGCACTGCAGGTTATTTTTGTAACTCATATATTATTTTCTCTCACGCTGACTTCTGTTTTTGGGATATTTAACAATTCCATGTGACACGGAAAACAGAATTGTAAGTTAACGGTTCACATTTAGCAATACATGATGTCAACAATGTTGCAAAGTGTTTAACTCTTGAGTAACAAACATAATATATAAACATTTGTGACATCACTACAAACTTTGAAGGAATTACAGGGATTACAAAAAAAAAAAAAAGCTTGCTTGTTCTAGTAACAAATGCTATTTCAGAAATAAATCAATAGAAATGCTGTATAAGGTTTTTATAATATTGTAATTGTAAATCAGGAATGTACATAAAAATTTCTATAAATCCCTGGGTGACGCTTCTTCAATGATTGACCCCAATTGGCTATCTTGGGACAATACCATCTAGGAGTTAAACATACAGTCAAGGCGGGTTACAGATTTTAAACAGATTTCCTATTGGAAGACTTTACAGTACTTTACAGTACAAAAAAGTGATTGTGTGAACACTGCTGGCATTGGCACCCAGGAGTGCTTTAACAATACCCAGCCTTGGGCAGCAAGACAATGGTGAGCTGCAGAAATCTGTATCCAAGTTTTGTGTTTATATTTGAATAATAATAAAAAAGTGCAGCGCTACAATATTTTAAGTATAAAGTGCCATGTGTAAGCAAAAACATCATATATTAAACATGTGGTCAGCACATAAAATCTTAACATATAATGGAAAGTTCATAAAGTGCAACACGTGTCAAAAATGTGTAGAGATCATTCAATGAAGGTATGTCCCCAAGTGATAACAGAAATAAGAGACAAAGGTGCTTCTCTGCATAATGTGACTCCAGTGTTGTTTCCTTCACCAATATGCACTCACCAGAATGCCATTGGTAAATGGCATAACAATAAAATATCCTTTAAGCGTTCCCAGCAACTATCCAGGCTCCTCCCCTGTTATGGAAATTTGGTTGTACGCAGAGCACACAACCAAATCTCTTGTTTCTAATCATAATAACAATTTCGTCTAATGATATAAATGCATCTCACCTTTTGATCATATGTCTCTCCTTCTGATGTAGCCCTTCCTCTGGTGTGTGTGCCCCATGCTTACAATTAGACACAACCTTACGTTCCCCTGCCTGCCCAGCAGTGTGCTGACTCTTTATTAGCATAACAGGAAGTCCCAAAAATTTGAGGGTTCGGCTTCCAACAGCCAAACACCTCTTACAAAGCTTGTGACCTCACAGGATGTGAATGACCATATAAGGATTTAACAACACAGGAAAATGCAACAACCAATGACTACAGGAGTCTTATGGGTGTGTCTGAGCAGAGACACACCCAGAAACTCTGTCTCCAACCAGAACAACCCAAAAGACTCCCGTATTTCCATTGATAGAAATCCCTATTATACATTGTTCCAGAGAACAATGTATACCTGGATTACTCTACTGTCTTTGTGGATGAGAGATTATCGGCAGGCGTACACTCATTGGGCCACAAATGTGTTGATCAGGCACACAGGGGCAACATGAGAGCACACTCGTTAAACTGATAATGTCTTTGCAGAGCGAACACACTCCCACCAATCGTTCTGTGCATCGCACAGGGGCCCTTAGCTGGCGGACACATCCCCACTCCGCAAACATTTCTCTACATCCCCAAAGAGCTTATCACTACCAAACGGATCTCAACCAGCGGCAGTCTACCCCAGTCAGCTCTTTAGAGCGGGCTGCAAGAGGACAGACACTGGGAGACTCTTATGACAATACATTAATATAAAATTTTCCACAACATCCCCTCACATACTGATGCCATGCCACTGTATCCTATATTGGGATTGGAGGCCATTGCTGTAAATTCCGCCATTTATGTTTTTATACTGGATGTGCATGCTTTATTTTAATTGTATGTTACCAATTTTATAATAATTTACTACACTATAAACAGTTTCTTGGGGGTCTGTGTGGTGAGCACCCTTCTGTTCAGGTTCCAGTACGAGAGGTCATTTTACCCTTCATTTTACCATTGAAGGAGTCACTGGATAGTTGCTGGGAATACTTAATGGATATTTTAACGTTATGCCATATACCATTGTCATTCTGGTGAGTGCATATTGGTGAAGGAAACAGCACTGGAGTCACTTTATGAGGAGAAGAACCTTTGTCACTTATTTCTGTTATCACTTGGGGACATACCTTCATTGGATGATCTCTACACATTTTTGAAATGTGTTGCACTTAATGGACTTTCCATTATATGTTAGGATTTTATGTGATGACCACATGTTTAATATATGATGTTTTTGCTTACACATGGCACTTTGTTTAAAATATTGTAGCACTGCACTTTTTTTATTATTGAGTTTTATCACATTTGTGCCAGTGGCTTCACCCCTGAAGCACTCACTATCTTTTTATTTGAGGTCCTTATATTTAAATATACCTGACTCCAGACAAAATATTTTTTTAGCTATGAATAGAGTGGATAAAGCATAGAACTTCTACCAGGTTGTTATTGCTGTCTGTGTCTTCACTTAAAAGATTTCCCACATCACTATGACAATAGAAAATAGTAATATGATAGAGAGTGACAAGGTGTCTCGGGAGCCGCACATCAAGTCAAGACTTGTGTATGACAGTGAATGGCAGCCTCAACCTGGATCCCTGCCAGACCACGCCCCCAATGCATTTCACTTCTCCCATTGGAGCTTACTCATGGGGATGGTATAGATACGTTAAAAAAAGTGATGCTTTTGCAGTAATTATCTGTTTCAATGGTTTCATTAGATGTTTTAAAGTACCATAACAACAAAATAGTTGTTACTTGATTGCAAATTTAAATAAAGTCCAGCAATACAGACGGGAGGTATAACACAAAGGCACACAGATAAGGTACTGAGGTTAAGAGCTACAAGCGTGCACAGGTCAAGTTATAGAACAAAGTAACAAATGAAAATATCAAAATAGAGCTGTTGCAGTCATTTAGCTCAATAATAAGCTTACAACCATCACTTCCTGTCCCTCTGCCCTCCTGTCACTAAGACAAGAAGTGAAGGATCATTTCCTCAATGGGGACACAGACAGCAATAAAAACCTAACAGGTGACAACCTTTCCTTTTCAAAAAAAAAAAAAAAAACTTGACTGACGTATTCACTTGGATGGCAGTTTTAACTGGATAGTGTATGCCAAGATTCAGTAGGTCTGGATCATATTTTCACGTATTTTCATAAACATTTTGAAAATCACAGTAGAAGTCTACAGGATTTTAACAATACAGTGTTCAGAGTCAAGGAGAGGCCAAATGTTTGATTAATGTGCCTGCACGACAGGGATTTGTTTAGATCGTATGTGCTCCTCACTGGACACCAGCCAATGTGTCTTCATTCCAAATTAATACAGTTTAGAGCTAAATGTTCTCAGATTTAAAATTCTCAAACTGTAATACCTTGTAACCCCATACTATACTGTGCACAAATATACCATATAGTTTGCACTTCTCAACCTAACCATCCCCGTACCCTCTGGAGACCAACCTGCGACAGTGTAATCATTCTTTATTGTATGTAAGAAAATCTAGAATGATTTCTGAGTAGGGTCACTGACACGATGGTGTACATCAGCATGGTCATTACTGTAGGTGTGCAAAGGAAGAAATGTTCTGAATGCACTGAATCCACATTCTGACAACAAGCTCTCCATTAAACGTATTATATGCTTTTATTTTTTATGCAATGCAATTTTCTGTCTGTAACTCCAAACACAAAACTACAAAACTATCTGCTCTATATTCCAGGAACTACAGTGCCATTATCAATCTTAATACATTAGCAGACAATCAGTGCCAGCATGTAAAGATTAATCTCAATGCATAAGAGGTATTTATTGTGGGAGTATTATAGCTTCTGATATGTGTTAGAGATGTGGACTTTTTTCCCACCAGAAGATGCTCCAGTGGTGTTATACTGAATTTAAACTGTACCTATTGCATATACTAACAAAGACATTCTCTGCACTGAACAAACATTCAGTATAATAGTTTACTAAATTAAAAGAAACATGTAATGCTTATCAATTTAAATCTTCTGTTAATACCAATGTAGCTGCACATACAGATATCTAACTATATGGAGTATATTAGATTCATTGACAAAATACAGTCAGGTCCATAAATATTGGGACATCGACACAATTCTAATCTTTTTGGCTCTATACACCACCACAATGGATTTGAAATGAAACAAACAAGATGTGCTTTAACTGCAGACTTTCAGCTTTAATTTGAGGGTATTTGCATCCAAATCAGGTGAACGGTGTAGGAATTATAACAGTTTGGATATGTGCCTCCCAATTGGCTGCTCTGCTGTTCCATGGCCAGGTGTGTGTTATTCCCTCATTATCCCATTTACAAGCAGCAGATAAAAGGTCCAGAGTTCATTTCAAATGTGCTATTTGCATTTGGAATCTGTTGCTGTCAACTCTCAATTTGAGATCCAAAGAGCTGTAACAAACATGTCATACTTACCTGCTCTGTGTAGTGGTTTTGCACAGAGCAGCCTCGATCCTCCTCTTCTCGGATCCCCCATCTAGCATTCTGGCCCCCTCCCCCTTGCCAAGTGCCCCAATAGCAAGCTGCTTGCTTTTGGGGCACTTGCGCATGCTCGCTCCCGAGCCACCTCTCTGTATCCATAAGGCACACAGATTGTGGCTCAGCCCTGCCCCCTCCCCACTGGCTGTGACTGACAGCAGTGGGCGCCAATGGCTCCTGCTGCAGCATCTTAACCAATAAGCAGGGAGAGACCCCGGAGAGCCACTGCTGTCATGCACATCGCTGGATTGAGATCAGGCTTAGGTACATACTGGGGGGGGGGGGCTGAGGGGGGAGCTGCACACTGAAGGTTTTTTACTTTCATGCATAGAATGTATGAAGGTAAAAAACTTTCAGCCATTAGAACCATTTTAAAATAGAATGCATGAAGGTAAAAAAAACTTTCAGCCATTAGAACCATTTTAAAACAGGCTGCACACCTTCAAATACATCTCATGCACTATGCCTCCATCCCATTCAGGTACATTCAAAAACATCACTATTGCAACTAGCAGAGTTGGCACTATATTTCATTTTCATTTCAAGTAAATTTGCTTTCTTTATTCTTCTTTAAAATTCATCATCATAGATCATAGCAGATGAGTGGTGAACATAACAACCCTCCTTAAATCATGTTGGTTAACAAAGCCATCTTGTTGGTTTTACTAGTAAAATACTATACCATTGAATTCAATTGTACATTGTTATATTTTTATATGATACCCCTGTTCAAATGTTAGTATGTTTGTACAAATGCCATCGATAAAAGCTTATTGTTTAAAAAAAAAAAAATGGTAACTTGAAATGTTCTTCTTAGTTCTTAGATAAGACTGGTTATATAACTTAACCTCCATCTTAGACGTATAAAAGTATTTTACTATGTTATCTCTAAGCTCTCTATAGGCATGAGATGGCAGTTAGAAAATGTGACCAATACACAATCTTTCAATCTTTCTTCAGAACACTTAAGGCATAAACATGCTTGCTTATACTGGCTGAGCATGCTGAGTAGGAACCACTGGCAGTGGTTTTATTAGGAAAATGAGTGAAGTATTCTTCCCGGAAGTCTCCAGGATGTGTATACAGAGGTCACACACTGCCCCACAGATGTGTTTCCTGATTGCGCTTTAAATGGGCATTATCATTCATCTGTTAGAAGCGCAATATGTATACAAAATGGAGTAGCAATGCATATAAAAGTTTCTGTTTAATCAAGGATACTACTTCATCTCCATCCTGTCTATCAGAAAACCTTTTGACTGGTGAATCATTACTTGTAATATATAGACAGAATTGGGTGCTTGCTGATGAGTAAGGCAAATCTCTGATGTATAAAACGTTACCTTTTGCCATGAAAAGAGGCTATTGCTACATTTACTGGTGGTTATCTGCAATTCAAAAGACTTACCCTCTTCTAAATTGCCATTACTATTAAATCAAACAATGAGCTTGCAATGAGTAATGAAAAGGAAGTGTGTGTGTGTGAGTGTGTGTGTGTGTGTGATTTCTTAAAATATGATTATGCCTACAATTGAAAATTTGAATATGTAAACAGCAACAGGAGATTTTTCAGATTTAATATGTTCATTAACATTGACAGTTCTAGAAAATATATTAAAGACTGTAACTCATATTTTGATGATAATGAAATAAAAATCCAAAGAAAATGAAAAGTGGAAGAGTTGTCTTAAAATGTATTTGCTTGAATTGTCTATGCTGTTAAAAAATATGACAAACTGTAATCTTATTAGTGGCTCCTTCTGTGTCTCTCAGATGAAACATATGATATACTGTATATTGAATATATCCTTGCCCGGAAACATAGTCTTAAACAGAATAGTATATAAGCACAATCTGCTGTGCAGCTCAAGAGTTTTGTGAAATAAAACACTATTTAAAAGGTATCATGCAGATCAAATGTTTCCAAAGAGCAGCCAGTTCAACGATGTCATGTAGCTGCAATCAGTATTCAGTTTTATGTCCATTGTATTTAAATTGATTCCAGACCATCCAAAAAACATTCTAATCCCGATACATTTTATAAGTATCGTACTTTTTTAAATCATTTTTTCAGGCACCAGCTGTGGTTTTTATTTTACCTATAACAGTTTTTTGCAGAAAAAAAAAAAAAATATATATATATATATATATATATATATATATATATATATATATATATATATATATATATAAAAAAATCTGTTAGCTGAGAATTTTAAATGGAGGAAGCAGGAGATGGTTGGCAATTAACACCTTCACTAGAGAGTGGCTCTTCCGCTAAAAAAGAAGATGATTTCTTCCCCCCAGGGAAATAAAAATAGCACCTTTTATTCACTTCTCAGTGTATTCCATATAAATTTTTTCTTCAAAGAAACTTTCTTTCCCAGTAGAACATCTGCCCAGAAATTGACAATTAGTAGAAAAACAGCATGAACTAGCGCAGCTTGATGTACTAACCATTGCAGTTATTTTTGCCACCTGGAAGGCCATTTAAGAGAGAACTTTATTTTCAGTGAAAAGCATAAAGTGGATATCTTACTGGCAGCCTAACATCTAGGTGACTTTCCTTGGCAATGGAGTCTTCTGACAAGAGAACATGCCTACATTCTCACCGATAAAAACAGACAGAGTAAACAGAGACTCATCACGTCTGTAAATATTAACTCCATTCTGGATTTATTTGTTCACAGCATATGTCCTCATTAACTGTATCCACTAATTGCAATATAAGCCACTGGAAATTTTCAGCCTCTGCTGAAGGACAAACTGTGCAAGTGCCCAACTTAACAGGTCCAGCTGTCGAGGCAAGGAACAGATGAAATGCAATTACACACTCTTGGTGCTTTGCCAACCTTGACGCATCCTAGATAGACTGGTGGTTTATTTATTTATTTGAGAGCACAGCTGCTTTGGGACATGCCCAAAGCTCATTAATTGGAGCAGTATGGCCAGACATGGGTTATCAAAATTAAACTTGCCCTGTGCATTGTAATGGATCCAGCTGCAAAGCAAATTACAACTTGTAGCTTGACCTCTAAGACAGTTTAAGCTGTGATCATTACCACCATGTAAAGCCACAGTCAATCTATTCCCAATAAACCTGTAGCTTTAACAAAGCAAAAAAAAAAAAAGAGTCATGAGGTTTGTCTTATTCCAGAAAAATAGCTGTATTTTCACTGTGAAGCCTAAGGCTCGGTTCACACATGGGCGGCACGACTTGCAGGTCGCCTCAGCGAGGCGACCTGCAAACGACTGCCGGGGCGACTTGCGAGACGACTTCTGCATAGAAGTCTATGCAAGTCGCCCCAAGTCGCCCCCAAAGTAATACAGGAACCTTTTTCTAAGTCGGAGCGACTTGCGTCGCTCCGATTAGAACGGTTCCATAGCACAGAACGGGAGGCGACTTGTCAGGCGACTAGGTCGCCTGACAAGTCGCCCCAGTGTGAACCGAGCCTTAATCCTCTTAAATGTCTCCTTCTGTTTAAAACATTACACATAAACAACTAATACAACATATAACACTAGATCACAAAAGAAGATACAAATCCATTCATTTTGTAAGATTTTTTTTTTCATTTATACACAAGATGATCTCAGGTCTATGAATGTTGCAGACACAGCCAACTTACTGCTGTCAGGGCAATCATTATCTGTGACTTCATCCCTGTTAATGCTAATGCTCCTGCTACTGCTAAACTTCTTAGTCTTCACCTGAAGCAATGGATCCAGACTACTACTCACTCTGATGGCAAAACCCTTGACCTTGTATTGTCCTATCTATGTACTCCGTGCAACCTCTCCAACAATCCTCTTCTACTCTCTGATTACCACCTTATTAGTTTTGCCTTCCGCCTCCTCCCTCTCCAACCACCTAACAGTTATGCCGTGTACACAAGGGTGGACTTTTTGGCATCAAAGGTCCGACGGTCTTTCCGACGGACTTTTGACAGACTTCTAATGGACTTTCGGACGAACGACTTGCCTACACATGATCACACCAAAGTCTGACGGATTCATATGTGATGACGTACAACTGTACTAAAATAAGGAAGTTCATAGCCAGTAGCCAATAGCTGCCCTAGCATCGGTTTTTGTCCGTCGGACTAGCATACTGATTTTTCGACTGGACTCAAATCCGTCGGAAAGATTTGAAATATGTTTTAAATCTAAAATCCGTCTGATGTCCGCTGCAGGTCCAATGAAGCCCACACACGGTCGGATTGTCCGACGGATTCGTTCCGTCGGACCAGTCTGGTCAAAAAGTCCGCCCGTGTGTACACGGCATTATCCATAGAAACCTTCGCCACCTCAACCCTTCTCTTCTCTACTACTGACCACCTCTATGACAAAATCTCACCCCTGTCCTGCCCCAATCTAGCCACTTCTATCTGCAATAGCTCACTGTCATCCTCCCTAGACAAGCGTGTCTCCCTCACTACACACACAATCAGGCCCCGACCCTACAACCTTAGCAAAGAGATGACACCAGAAGTCTCAAAAAAATTTGCCTGTGGCGTAATAATAAGTCTCAGAAAGACTTCAACCAATATAATTCTGCCCTCAAAAAAAATGCAATTACTGCCTCCTCACTGCCAAGCAGACCTATTTTATCACTCTCATTAACACATTCTCATCCAGTCCCCGTTAATTCTTTTCTACCTTCAACTTTCTTCTTCATCCTCCGCTGCCTCCACCCACCAACACACTCACTGCCCAGGAGATCATCAATCACTTCAAAAATAAGAGTAATACAACTGGTGAGGAGATCTCCAATGTGTAGATACCCCCCCCCCAACACCCCATGCCCACTGGTACAATCATTACTTTCCTCATTCAACCCCGCTACCATAGAAGAGGTTGCTAAACTTTTTTATGCCCACCTAACCACCTGCCCTCTGTTGCCTTTCAAATGGTACAGTCACCCTCTGGCTCTATTCTACACTCTCTAGCTCACATCTTGAATCTCTCTCTCTCTTCTGGCATCTTCCCCAACTCTCTAAAACCTGCATTGGTTACCGCCAAAGCCCTCACTTGACCCCACCAATCTTAACAACCTACGCCCCATCTCCATAATCCCGTTTTCCTCCAAACTCCTTGAACATCTGGTCTACAACTGACTGAGCGACCATCTGACTGAGAACAAACTTCTTGATCCCCTTCAGTCCAAATTTCGCCCTCAACGCTCCACAGAAAGTGTTCTCCTTACAATCAATGGACACAATTCTGTACTCCTACTCCTGGATTTCTTTGCTGCCTTTGACACGGTGGACCATCCCCTCCTCCTCAAAAAACTCCACTCATTTGTACATTTTGCTGGTTCTCATCCTATGTATCCCACTGCACCCTCAGTGTCACTTACAATTCTACTTCCTCCTCTCCTCTTCCTTTCTCTTTTGAGGTCCCCCAAGGTTCTGTTCTTGGACCTCTCTTATTCTCAATCTACACCTCCTCCCTGGATCAGTTGATTGCCTCCCATGGTTTTCAATACCATTTCTATGACACCCAAATTTATCGCTCTACCCCTCAGCTCACTCCATCAGTCTCCTCACGCATCACGAATTTACTAAGACATATCAGCCTGGATGTCACACCACTTCCTCAAACTCAATCTTTGGAAAACCGAGCTCAAAATATTTCCTCCACCACGTGCCCTGACTTCTCTGGCAAAGGTAATGGCTCAACTATCAACCCATCCCCCCTGCCAAGGGTCTAGGTGTAATCCTGGACTCTGAACTATCCTTTTAGCCACACATCCAATCACTGCCCAAAGCATGCCACCTGAACCTCTGCAACATCTCCAAGATACACCCCTTCCTAACCAATTACACCACAAAGCTTCTAATTCACTCCCTGGTTATTTCCCACCTCAAGTACTGCAACTCCCTCCTCATTGGCTTACCTTTCAATAGGCTATCCACCCTTCAGTCCATCATAAATGCTGGACTTCTAATAACTTACAAAGCCATCCACAACTCTGCCCCCAGCTGCATAACTAACTTTGTTTCAAAATACCAATAAAATCCTTCTCTTTGTTCCTCTTAAGACCTCCTGCTCTCTATCTCCTTCGTCATCTCCTCCCATGCTCGCCGCTAGGACTTTGACAGAGCCTCTCCCATCCTCTGGAACTCCCTACCCCAATCTGTCAAACTATCTCCTACTCTGTCCACTTTTAGACGATCCCTGAAAACTCATCTCTTCAAAGAGGCCTGCCAGCACCTAACAACTGTACATTTATTTTCTCCATCAACCCCTTCCCCACAGTTATTACCTTTAGTATCTCTTGACCCTCCCTCTTAGATTGTAAGCTCTAACGAGCAGGGTTTTCTGAACCCTACTTTATTAAACTGTTTTGTCTGCCCTCATGTTGTAAAGTGCTGCATAAACTGTTGGCGCTACATA
Organism: Aquarana catesbeiana; assembly: GCF_042186555.1. Lineage (NCBI taxonomy): Eukaryota > Metazoa > Chordata > Amphibia > Anura > Ranidae > Aquarana > Aquarana catesbeiana. Next base: position 486,044,025 of record NC_133328.1, read on the forward strand.
ATCCTGTATAATAATAATAATCAACTGTTTGGATTAAACAATCAACTGGGCAGGTTACACAACCTCTTCCAAATGCAATCGTTCTCCTCTGTCACAGCAACAGCCTCCTCCCTACTACCCCCCTCCCCCTTTCCACTTTTCCATATTACATAAGTAAACAAGAACACTTAGCTGTTTAGGAGGCCCTCTGCAGCTCTCTACACAAACTTGAGTGTGAGTGATGTTTAGATTTCCAATGAACCACTAAAGTCCATAGGCACCCTAACAGTCCGACAATGCTATGTAGCCTCATAGCAGCCTTTCAGCTGGTTTGCATTATAACCTTCTGCATTACACCTTCTCTTAAGCATGAAACAAGGACTTGCATAATTTAAATATTCATATTTAATAGAAGGATTTATTGTATAATGCTGTTATCAAATTCGACACAATTGGGGTATCCTGGTCACACATTCTTCAAATAATTCCAGAATAAAACAAAATAAGAACATTATTTGAATATTTGAAATATTTGGGTCTTTAAATATATTACACAATTTGTTTCAGTTACCAATGTTGGGGTACTCTTATTATTCCAATTAACGGATATATATATATATATATATATATATATATATATATATATATATATACAGTTACAACTCACACCTTTAATCGCTAACACATGGGAATTACAAAGGTTTTTAAATGAAACTAAGAAAAGCACTGACTTATTCAACCTAACTACTGAGCCTGTATAACAGATATCTCGGTAATTAAAAGGATGACACAGTTAGTTAGTTAAAATTAAAATAGCAGGCCAACATGGCAGTGTTAATGTGGTTTTCTTTCACAAAAGGCACAACACAAGCTCAGTCATATGCACTTTTGTCACTGAGTTAATCTTCTATATTCTTTGCTGTCTCATTACCTGTGCTTTACAGTGATTCCCAACCTGATCACACTAACCCTCAGTTGTTGCTATCCAATGTATTGGTCATCACACGTTCCCAAATGACAGTCTTTGAGGATTCCAGTCTTTTTTTCTTTTTATTATTATTATTATTTTACAATACCCAAATTAAGCAAAGCTTTATAAAAGATTATAGTGCTACAGTATTAATTAACTTGTTCAGGTTGTGGTGAGAGTTCAGTTATGTGAATATTATTAACCACTTGCTGACCACCCCATAGCACATTTACTGCTACAGGGTTTACATATATATATATACCTGCACTTCCAGGTCAACTGTGATTTTACCCGATGTCCGGTGGCACCCGCTGATCATACACAGGCAGAATGGCAGTCTGCCTATGTAAACATGGTGGTTTGCCATTCTGTCAGTACAGAAGGCATGGATCCTGTGTTCCTGTAAAGCAGAAACACTGATCCATTCCTTCCACTAGTAAAAGAACCTCCCTTACTACACTGAATCACCAGCTAGGCACACATTTAACCGTTTGATCGCCCCTAATGTGCACCCGTTCCCTAATGTGGCACCCGCTGATCATACACAGGCAGAATGGCAGTCTGCCTATGTAAACATGGTGGTTTGCCATTCTGTCAGTACAGAAGGCATGGATCCTGTGTTCCTGTAAAGCAGAAACACTGATCCATTCCTTCCACTAGTAAAAGAACCTCCCTTACTACACTGAATCACCAGCTAGGCACACATTTAACCCTTTGATCGCCCCTAATGTGCACCCGTTCCCTGCCAGTGTCATTAGTACAGTGACAGTGCTTTTTTTTTTTTTTAGCACTGATCACTGTAATAATGTCACTGGTCCCCAAAAAAGTGTCAAAAGTGTCACAGTGTCAGATTTGTCCGCCGCAATATCGCAGTCCCGCTATAAGTTGCAGATCGCTGCCATTACTAAATGTTAAACCTAAAAAGAAAAAAATACATAAAAATTCCTTAAATATATCCCTTAGTTTGTAGAACCAAACCAAAAATATGTGGCAGAATCCATATTGGCCTAAATTGATGAAGAAATTAGATTTTTTTTAATTTTTTTTATTGGATGTGTCTTAGAACAGAAAGTAAAAAATATATATTTTTTTTTTGGTCAAAATTGTTGGTCGTTCTTTGTTTATAGCGCAAAAACTAAAAAGTCTATTTGTGGGAAAAAAAGGACATACATTTTATTTGGGTACAGTGTTGCATGACCATGCAATTGTCAGATGACCACTTGCCAACCGCCCGCTATCGATTGACGGCAAAAGAATGGCTCCCCTTCGTGAATCGCCGTAGCTGTATGGCAGGCGCTTTAAGGGGTATAGGGGGCGCGCACACCCGCCATGGTAATTAGGAGCTGATGCATGTGCCCGCGATGTCCACCGGGCACCCGCAATCACTCCTGACAGAGCCAGAATGACGATCTGTGTGCGTAAACACACAAATCCACGTTCTGGCAGGGGAGAGGAGACAGATAGTGTGTTCCTAGTATATAGGAACACCGATCGGTCTCCTCCCCCCAGGCTGTCCCATCCCCCCAACAGTTAGAGTATGCTGAGGGAACACATTTAACCCCTTGATCGCCCCCTAGTGTTAACACCTTCCCTGTCAGTGACATTTATACAGTAATCAGTGGCTATTTTTAGCTCTGATCGCTGCATAAATGTCAGTGGTCCCAAAAAAGTGTCAAAAGTTTCTGTTGTGTCCGCCGCAATGTCGCAGTCTCGATAAAAATCGCAGATCGCCGCCATTACTATACTAGTATATATACTTTATATATCGGCCTAAACTGAGGAAAAATTTTTTTATTTTTTTATTCAGGGATATTTATTATAGCGAAAAGTTAAAAATATTGTGTTTTTTCAAAATTGACGCTCTTTTTTTGGTTATAGCGCAAAAAATAAAAACCGCAGAGGTGATCAAATACCACCAAAAGAAAGCTCTATCTGTGGGAAAAAAGGACATCAATGTTGTTTGGGTACAGCATTGCATGACCGGGCAATTGTCAATTAAAGCGATGCAGTGCCGTATTGTAAAAATTGGCCCGGTACGGAAGGGGGTAAATCCTTCCGGGTTAAAGTAACACAGTGCTGTATCGCAAAAAATGGCCTGGTCGTGGAGGGGGAAAATTCTTCTGAACGTGAAGTGGATAACTGAGCATTTATTACACTCACATACAGCAGTAAATTAAAGTGGATGTAAACCTTCACATATACCCAGTGAAGTGATCAGGCCCAGATGATATACAGGGATGAAACAAATCTCCCTACATAAGTTTTACATGTAGCTTTATATATCCTTTAGATATATAAAGGGCCCCCCTGTCTCAAAGCATCCACCCCCCCCATGTTGAGAGCATGCAGCCTGGTACAGTTCAGGAGGGGGGGTGCTAGCTCGTCCCCACCCCCATTCCTGACCTGCTGGGCTGTGTGCTCGGATAAGGGTCTGGTATAGATTTTGAGGGGACCCCCACGCTGTTTTTTCGGCGTGGGGGTTCCCCTTAAAACCCATACCAGACCGAAGGGCCTGGTATGCTCTTGGAGGGGGAATCCATGCCTTTTTTTTTTTTTTTTTTTACATTGTGCGTGGAGTTCCCTTTAAAGATTCATACACAACAGGGCCTGGTATTGTTGAGGATCAAAGTCGGATCCCTGTTTATTGAAGTCGGATGCATGTCGGACTTCAAGTCGCAGGGCAAAGTTGGGTCCACAGTCGTACGACTGTCGTGTCGTACAAGTGTGAAAGGGGCCTAAGTGAAAGTTGTCACCATACAACAGGAACTATGTTAATGAATAAAGCACAAATGACATGAAAAAAAAGACAAAAACAAATGCTGCCACCATATCTAAAGGACAAAAGTTGTGTAAATAGCTCCTATTTGATTGTAAATGTAGTTGTGCAAGGTTTTCCATATTGGTGCAAATATTTAACAAATACAGTAACTATGGATCCTGACACTTTCTTCCTCAGAGGCCTTTTTTATTAACATGGCTGCATCTCAAAATGAGCTGTATGGGTTTTTTTTCTGGACTTCCTGTAACACCAACTTTTGCTGGACAGCTTGGCCAAGTAACAGATCTACTGGCAGGATCAACAGTTAAAAAAAACTATGTTAATGGGAAGACTCAGTAAAACAAACAATGTTTTATGAATCCTTTTAATAGACTGCAGTATATATGTATATTTATTTTTCCTTTTATTCTGAACACTACATGACATGTCTGTGGCTTTGCCAATCACGTAAGCAAAACCATTTATTCCATATAAAAAACTGTATTGTTCTTTGGATCATTGTAATTCAAGGTTATCATGCCTGCTACAGTTTATTATACTCTTTGTTATCTTTATTGCTTTAGTCTCGGTACACACATGTGCAATGCAGGAACCAGCGTGATTCCTGTGCAGGTTCCCGCATCGCATGTCACTCGCAGGCAGTTCACAATGCCCTCTGCAAAACCACTGCGGGTGTCAATAGAAAGTCAATGACACCCCCAGATCAGTTCACAGATCACAGTACAAACTGTAAAATGGTACAGGACTCGGATTGCATGGGTGTGAACACCCATGTGATTCGATTCCAGGGCGACCAATAAAAGGGTCCTGCACCATTTTGGTGTGAATGCGATGTGATTTCAGCCATACAATCTGTATGGCTGAATTTGCATTGCACAGAAACAGCAATGCTGTGTAAGTCACATGCAATGTCTGTGTTCACACCAGTGTGAACCCAGTGTAACTCCTGGCAAGATGTGTAACTTTTTTCTTAGTTTGGCTACAGTGGGGAGGGTTAGCACGTCTGTCAGGGTTTTAGTGTTTTGAGTATTCGCATTCTTATTGGACAGTAAAGCATTCCTGGGCAAGATTTCTGCTACAAAATCAAATTAATCTTTGTACACACCAAATGCATATACACTCTTTTGCAAAACATTTTGTAATTCAGTCTCTTCAGTTCACAAGTAAGAAAAGGTGAAACATTTACAACCTAGATGATAGTAGAGCTAGTGTCCCAATTGGAAGAGTTCTCCTCTATTACTGTTCTGGTGTTTACCCACAAATTGGGTTTTTCTTCTACTTTAAATGATAATGTTAAACAGGACAAATTGACAGAGTAAACCTCCCTAAAGGAGGAAAAAAAGCAAAAAAAAAAAGAAAAAACTGACAGGGGTTATAATCCCTCTCCACTCTATCCAAAACTAAAAAAGCGTTTGCCTTTAGTTACACTTTAAGTAATATCTTAATTTGTTTTGTAATCCCCGACATGAGGAAGAGCTAATTGTAAACCTGCAATCTTACACATGGAGCTTTCTGATTGGAGGAGAGGGTAAAGATAACTTCATGACTGAGCTGCTGCTTCTTCATTATCCAATCACAGACTTGGCCAAGCTTCATTTCTGTGATTTTAGTGGAAGATGGTAAACGATCAGGAATTTGTGTTTGGATTAGAAAACTGATTGAACAAAAATATACTTTTTGTCAGAAAGCATTTACAGATATATACTGTGTATTTAGATGTCCGCCTTTCATTTTAAAAGCATTTGGATACATGAAGGTAATTATATAGTACTACCTGAGAATTTACTAATACAGACATTTAATAAATGGTAAAAATAAATCTCATACCGTTTCTAACAAAAGGGGAAAATCTCCCTCACTCTGTCTATCTTTCAAAGACTAAAGGACCGTACACACGATACGAAAATCGGAAGTTACATTTTGTCCGACGAACGATCTGCCGATTTTCGGATCGTTAGTATGGTGCATTTGACAGCCAATTCCGTTTTTTCGCCAGACAAAAGCTGGATGTGCAGACTATAACATCTTTGTTGTACATGAACTCAACGTCCGATTTTCGTTTAATTAGAATGGTTTTCAACCGAAAAAAAAAATCGCAACAGCAAGACTACGCATGCTCAAAAATGAATGAATACATACAAAATTATTCAACACGTTACGTCACTTCTGCAGTTGAATTCTGTCGTAAGAGATTTTTCATAATAACCATGTCCAGGCTGGTCAAATAGGTACAGCTGATTAGGAGGGGATTTGCTCACCCTGTATATGTATATAAATGCATAGGGGTGAATTTATGAAAAAAAATTGCCTAGCTGTTTGTCGATAAAAAATGCATGTAAATTCATTCTGTGTGAATGGGGTAAATGGTTCTCAGGCTTTATCCTCTGCTGATTTATTTGTTATTTATTTTAAAAAAATGTGAATGGGAAAAATACTGCATTATAGTCACTAGATGGTGCTGAGTATCACAGGGAGTAATTAGGCTCCTATGTTCCATCCCGTGGCCATAATGTGGTATTTTCCCTATTCACATTGTAAATCATTGATTTAAAAATGGAAAATGCTGCATTTGGCCACTCATTAAAGTGGAGTTCCACCCAAAAGCGGAAGCTCCGCTGATCTGCTTCCTCCCCCCCTTACCTGTCGCCACTTCCGTGAGACGGCGCCGTCACTCAGAAGTTTGCCCTCCTCCATCCTCCACCGCCGGGTCAGTTAGAAAGCACAACGCGAAAGGCTTCATTGCCAGTTTCCCTTACTACGAATGGTGATGGCAGCACCCGAGAGCCAATCCGAAAAATGGCTAGGGTGTCAACACTGCAGGCTCCCAGGACAGATTAAGTGTCCTTATATTAAAATTCAGCAGCTACAGTATTTGTAGCTGCTGACTTTTCATTTTTTTCCCCCATGCTTTAAGTATCATAAGAATTTTCTATAATATTTAGCTCCAGCTAGTGGCCAACTGCAGTATTTCCCATTTTAAACCAATTATTTACACTCGAACATCACAGGATATAGCCTATTTTTATTTGCAATTTGCTCCATTTGCACAGAATGAATATACATGCACTTATAGCGGGTGAATGGCTATGCAGATTCTTTAGAAATGAACCCCTGTGCTAAATGCCACCATTGTGGCTGAAGCTTTGTGGCTTTTAGCTGATGCATTTAACATTTAGTGCTTGTACCCATGTACATTTCCTGCAGCACTTTTCTGCCTTTAAAAAAATAATTATAATGTCTGTGGTCTTTGGGTTTGGAGGTGTAAGGGAATATGAATTAATGGTCTAAAGAATGACTACTTCTAATAGCTCTTCATGTGGGTTCAATGAAGCTGCAGTTTATTTTCTGTTTAAGAATGGCAGACTCTTATCGGCGGCATACTCTTGTGTTACAATCCTTCTCTCATGGGAGACTCAATGTCACCCATAAACGGGACATACCAAAGAAAAGGAAATAAAAGGACCAGACTGCATACATATTCAACATTATCAAAGTGCTAACTATGTCAATAAAATACATGCATTAACATTTCCTCTGGTGGAGCAGTCTGCACTTTATTTCAAAAGAATTAAGATCATAGACAGAGTAACCTTTACATTGGTTTAAGGAAACACAAAATTGTGCAATGTGTTGCCATGGAGACAAACAGGACATCAACATTATAGAAAATGTATTTTTCATAAACATAATTGGAAATAGTTCCTCCACTAAACACATTATCACACAATTTCAGATAGTCACTGGCACTGGCAGTTTCAATCCTGACCAGACAATATTGATGCGTCTTCTATGCTGGATGCTGAACTGCTAATTACATAGATGCTTATAATACAGTAATGATGTATAACAGGCACGTCAAACTTTTCATCTCTGACTGCGAAGTGTTTGACTTTGTTAATATTGTGATGTACTATCAGGGCAGTCATCTATGCACATTTTGATCCGAGGGATTTATTTGACAGGAAAGGAATTAGGACATCCGCCTTCCTGCAACAATGAAAGCTGACGGTATTTCCTGGTATTGCTGGAACTTAAAGTGATTGTAAAGGATCTTTTTTTTTTTTTTTAATTTTTTTTAAATACCAAACATGTCATACTTACCTCCATTGTGTAGCTCGTTTTGCAAAGAGTGGCCCTGAACATCCTCTTCTGGGGTCCCTCAGCAGCTCTCGTGGCTCCTCCCCTCATCAGATAACCCCTAGGAGAAGCGCTCTCCCGAGGGGGTTACCTTGCGGGCGCGCTTCCGAGTCCAGCATTTGCGTCCACAGACAAGAATGCCGGACTTGGCCCTGTCCCCCAGCGCCCGGGTCATTGGATTTGATTGACAGCAGCGGGAGCCAATGGCTGCTCTGCTATCAATCTATCCAATCAAGAGCCAGGACCCCATGCAGAGAGGGACAGTGAATCCCCGCCGAAGAGATGAAGGGGCTCAGGTAAGTAAAACAGGGGTGGGGAGGGGGGCTGGGGGGACGGTGACTGACAGGTGTTTTTTCACCTTAATACATAGAATGCATTAAGGTGAAAAAACATGAACCTTTACAACCCCTTTAAAGTAGAAGTGCACCTTAATTCCACACAACATATACACGTATATCATAGCCGTTTCATCTGAACTAACATCCCGCTCTGTCTTTCTCAATTTGCCCAGCAGTGGCATTCAGCACAAGAAAAACAGGCACTATTTTGTTCCTTTTGTCTCTGCATTGCTGCACTCTTCAGCCCCGGGGATGGCCATGTCACATCAATCAGTATCAGTTTAATAGGCAGTCAGCTAAGTGAGTCACATGTTGCCATGAAGCCCTACTGCTGAACAAGCAAGAATCTACGGGGCGGGGGATCTCCGAGCCAGGTTCTGTTTATCAAAAGCTGCATAGAAATGTTAAGTACTTTAGGGCAAATAAGGATATGCAGGCTGCTAATTACAAATCTGCAGTGCTACATTATACTATGTAAAATTGCTGTGCAATTTGTAAAGGTTTTATTTAGGACATTATTGGGCTTACTCAGCAAAGCGGTAACAGTGGTATTCACACTGTGAAGAAAGGTGTTCACATTTCTGTTTACTGAAATCTGATTAATTCACGAGAAGTTCTGCATGGTTTCTATGTGTTTGCCGTCCCACTCAATAAGTCTTCAAAGAAAATATTTTTTGATTTACATGATACATTTTGTTCTTCATGTCCACATTCATTCCATCAGTGATGTTTAGTTTTCTAAAACACCCACTAAAAAAAGCGTGTCTTCTGTACTTCCAGATAGCGGCACATCTGTTAGAGCTGAACTCCAGCCAAAAACCATTTCTTGACATGTGAACTGTAAACATACACTCAATGGCCACTTTATTAGGTACACCTGTTCAATTGCTTGGTAACACAAATTGCTAATCAGCCAATCACATTGCAGCAACTCAATGCATTTAGGCATCTAGACGTTGTGAAGACAACTTGCTGAAGCTTAAACTGAGCATCTGAATGGGGAAGAAAGAGGATTTAAATAATTTAAACATGGCATGGTTGTTGGTGCCAGATGGGCTGCTCTGAGTATTCCAAAAACTGCTGATCTGCTGGGATTTTCACGCACAACCATCTCTAGAGTTTACAGAGAATGGTCCAAAAAAGAGAAAATATCCACTGGGTGGCAGTTGTGTGGACGAAAATGCCATGTTGATGTCAGAGGAGAATGGCAGACTGGTTGGAGATGATAGAAAGGCAACAGAAACTCAAATAACTATTCATTACAAACAAGGTATGCAGAATACCATCTCTGAATGCACAACACATTGAACCTTGAAGCAGATGGGCTACAGCAGTAGAAGACCACACCGGGTGCCACTCCTGTCAGTTAAGAACAGGAAACTGAGGCTACAATTCGCACAAGCTCACCAAAATTGGACAATATAAGATTGGAAAAACATTGCCTGGTCTGATGAGTCTCCATTTCAGCTGTGACATTCAGATGGTAGGGTCAGAATGTGGCATAAACAACACAAAGGCATGGATCCATCCTGCCTTGTATCAATGGTTCAGGCTGGTGGTGTAATAGTGTGGTGGATATTTTCTTGGCACACTTTGGGCCCCTTAGTACCAATTGAGCATTGTTTAATACCTGAGTTTAGTACCTGAGTATTGTTGCTGACCTTGTCCATCCCTTTTATGATTACAGTGTATCCATCTTCTGATGGCTACTTCCAGTAGGATAATGCACCATGTCATAAAGCTCAAATCATCTCAAACTGGTTTCTTGAACATGAAATGAGGTCACTGTACTCCAATGATCTTCACAGTACCCAGATCTCAATCCAATAGAGTAGCTTTGGGATGTGGTGGAACGGTAGATTCACATCATGGATGTGCAGCCGACAAATCTGCAGCAACTGTGTGATGCTATCATGTCAAAATGGACCAAAATCTCTGAGGAATGTTTCCAACACCTTGTTGATTCTATGCAATGAAGAATTAAGGCAGTTCTGAAGGCAAAAGGGGGTCCAACCAGATACTAGCAAGGTGTACATTTACACTAATGAAGCGTGTCCCATGTGTCTAGGCTGCAGCGTTATGTGCAACCCCATATAGAGCAGTCAGCGTGTCTAGCGCTGAGAGTTACAGTCACGCCTGGAGTACTCAAATCTCACTCCAGCTCCTCATTCAGTAAACATCTTTTCACTCATTCTTTTCAATCAATGTAAGGTGATCTGTGATTGGGGGGGGGGGAGCTGAACATCACAATCTCCCCTCCTCCATTCACAAAGTGCCCAGTATAGGGATGAGTAAATGTCATAGACTTCCCCTAAACACAGGGGACAGATTTCATTAGCCTGTATTTATTTGTATGGTGTACATGTCAAAAACTGTTTTTGGCCAGAGTTCAGCTATATTAACCTGTGCAAGACAACCTCACAACATTTTCTCATCTATAAGGCTGTGAAAATAGCTGAAAAATATGAAAAATATTAAGGGGTCTAAAGCAAGCAAGGAAAAATAAACATGTAAAATGAAATCATCATTGAACAGAAGGCACTCTGTAAGATTTACAAGTTCATCTGAATAGATTCTAAAATACCCCGAGACCCTGGAAAGCCTTGAGAATAATGAGGCCATCCAGCAATCTTTTGGACTCATTAATGCTCTCAAGACTGTTCCAATTTTTCAGGAATTTTGCCAGTAATGAATCAGTCACACAACATGTAAAAATGTGGGCGTCTTTAAAGCATGCCATTTAAATGTGCTTTGGATGACCAGGCTGTTTGTTAACAGCGAAGGCTACCTGTCATTATTTTCCCATGTCTGGAACCAGAGTACAAATCAGCCACATTATGTAATATCTGAAAATACTGTTTCTGATAACCCTTTAGCACCCAATTAGCTTCAACCTTTTAAGTTCTAACCTGACCTAGAAAAAGTAAATGGAAAATTTCAATTGGTTGCTAGCAGGGAAATGTGGCCAGTGACACATCTGGGTTTATTAAAGCTGGAGAGTTCAAAATCAGTCCCACTTCTGTATAAAAAATCAGCTTCCAAATTTTATTGCCAAAGCTTAAAAGGGTTGTAACAACAGAAGGTTTTTTTTTTTTATCTTAATGCAGTCTATATGCATTAAGATAAAAGGCCTTCTGTGTGCAGCAGCCCCTTCAGCCCCCTAATACTTACCTGAGCCCCATCTCTATCCAGCGATGTCCATGAGTGTCTCAGCTGTCCGAGATTCTCCCTCCTGATTGGCACCATTGGCTGCTGCTGCTGTCAAAGTCAGCTAGCCAGTAAGGAGAGAGAGGGGGTGGGGCCGGGTCGGGGCTCCATGTCTGAATGGACACAGGGAGCTGTGGCTCGGGTGACCCCATAGAAAGCTGCTTGCTGTGGGGGCACTGCACAGGAGGAAGGGGCCAGGATCACAGAAGAGAGACCCCAGAAGAGGAGGATCCGCGCTGCTCTGTGCAAATCCACTGCAACAGAGCAGGTAAGTATAACATGTTTGTTATTTTTATAGGATAAAAAAAGAGACTTTACAATCACTTTAACCACTTAAGCCCCGGACCATTTCGCTGGCCAAAGACCAGAGCACTTTTTGTGATTCGGCACTGCGTCGCTTTAACTGACAATTGCGCGGTCGTGCGACGTGGCTCCCAAACAAAATTGACGTCCTTTTTTTTCCACAAATAGAGCTTTCTTTTGGTGGTATTTGATCACCTCTGTGGTTTTTATTTTTTGCGCTATAAACAAAAAAATAGAGACAATTTTGAAAAAAAAACGCATTATTTTTTACTTTTTGCTATAATAAATATCCCCAAAAAATATATATAAATTTTTTTTTTTCTCAGTTTAGACCGATATGTATTCCTCTTATTTATTTTCGGAAAAAAAAAAAAAATGCAATAAGCTTGTATTGATTGGTTTACGCAAAAGTTATAGCGTCTACAAAATAGGGGATAGTTTTATGGCATTTTTATAAATTTTTTTTTTTACTAGTAATGGCGGTGATCAGTGATTTTTATCGTGACTGCGACATTATGGCGGACAGATCGGACACTTTTGGCGCTATTTTGGGACCATTCCAATTTATACAGCGATCAGTGCGATTAAAAACGCATTGATTACTGTGTAAATGTGACTGGCAGTGAAGGGGTTAACCACTAGGTGGCGCTGTAGGGGTTAAGTGTGTCCTAGGGAGTGATTCTAACTGTGGGGGGGAGGGGCTGTGTGTGACACGACACTGATCACCGCTCCTGATTACAGGGAGCAGTGATCAGTGTCAGTGTCATTAGGCAGAATGGGGGAAATGCTTGTTTACATCAGCATCTCCCCTTTCTTTCTCACCGTGAGACGATCGCGGGTATCCCTGCGGACATCGAGTCCGCGGGACTTGCGATCACGCTCACGGAGCTCCCGGCGGGCACGCACGCGCAAGCTGCCTCTTAAAGGGCAATGTACAGGTACATTAATCTGCCTGTACGTGCCCTTCTGCCGCAGTATATCTGCGTGAGGCGGTCGGGAAGCGGTTAATTGAACAAACTGAGGTTAGAAGCTGATTGCTTTCTCTCCAGAAGTGAGACTGATTTTGCACTCTCCAGCTTTAGTAAATAAACCCCAATGTGCAAAATGCCTGATGTTTAAACTCCATGTTTTCTGTGAGTCTGCAGGAGACAGTGCTGAAGAGAGGTGTACTGCACTGAAATCTTTTTTTATTATTATTATGATTTTTTATTTTTAAAGATTCTTTATTTTTATTTTGCAAACTGTTAACTGCATACCATGCTAAGCATATAATAAAGAAAAGAATAGACATTCAATTACATCAGCCTTGACCTCTGGATGTGACCACAGAACTATGAACAAATTCCGTGCCCTGGGATGAATATAGAATGATATCAGTATGAACTATTATCTATAGATTTAAGTATTTGTAAAAATACCGTCTCACCGATAATACTGTCAGCCACTCCATTTGTACAACCTGTTATCCTTCACTGGAGTTGATGATTTCAACTCTCAGCTATGAGATTTCTGGTAAATGTCAGAAAGCCCAGATTACCCGTGCCCACTCGCTGTCTGCCTGCATTGTCTAAGGGGGCTGGGGCTGGAGATATGCACACAAGGAATTTCACATGTAGATAGTAGAAAGCACAGAGAAGTGCCAGGAAACACTGACCCCGGGCATAAGAGCAGAATGGCCATTGTAAGAATCAGCACATAAACATTCTACATCTGAAACACCTCAATGACAAATGTCTCTTCACAATACTGAATGCCTAACGTATTACACTTGCAAAACTCCCATCCCCATGTCGTCTCCATCCAACTCTGCTCAGTGTCTAGCCGTATTAAGGGATTTACGTTTTTTTATTCTCTTTAGCTGTCTAAGCTTTTTCTTTCTTAATGTAAACATCTTTTTTTGAAGGTTTACTTTGACATAAAACAGGATTTAAACCCAAACTCTTGGCAAACAGCTAAATACACAGATAAGATACATATATGACAGCTATTTCACCTTCAAAAATGTGTATGTCTGCCGTCCAGTCCTGAGATTTACACTGCTCTGCCACAATGCATAGTCCAGAATCTGATCATTCTCTGCAACAATTTTCAATGTCCTTCCCACCCTATGAAAATGAAAGGATAAACCACACTAAAGAGCTCATCCCCTTGTCACTCTGCTCTCTACTCCTATCAGCATACTCTGAGTACTCCAGTATCCCTGACTGGCTCCCTGCACAACTTTTCCCTCCTCCTCTCTGAGCTCCGCTGTGCAGTAGACAGCAAGAGACTAATACCACGTGTAATTCAAGTACATACACTGCTTGCATTAAAATAACTACAATTATTGGTGTATTGATAATTCCAGAGCTACAGTATGTCCTTTGTGCCTTTTATATCTCACCCTTGGACCTTATGAGCCTGAACTACCTTTTATCCTGTAAGTGTTACTCATCCTTGCGCTAATAAAGCATTTTAATCTCTGCACTAAGATAGTGTTTTCCCTTCTTCTCCTCCCTTCGTGCCTGGAGTTCAGCTTTAAAAAAGACACATTCATATGATATATGTTATTTGTGAGCTACATTGTAGAGTGAACCTGAAGTGAACACAAAATACATTATAAAAGGCAGATATTAAAGCCACAAGCTAACAGCATAAAGTTGAGAAGTGTTTTGATTTTAAGTTGTTTCATAAAATACAGCAAATGTAGGGACTCAGAAATTCAATCTGTTTTTTGAAGAATCATACTTACCTAGGAGGACATCTGTCCCCTGGAGCCTCTAACACTGGGAACCAAGCGATCAAACACTGACGATCGTTTGGTTCTCAGAACTCCCTGAGCAGAGAGCTGGTGACTGTCAGTCCTCACTGTCTGCTCTGCCCCTCACTGGAGCGCTGGGCTGCGGAGGGGGTGGGAGCGGCCGGCTCAGGCTCTCAGCTGCTCGCTAAGTGGCTGAGCCGGGTGCCAGTCCAGACATGTGGGCGGATCCCAACTCCATTGTCATGATCTTGCCTGAGCCTGGACCTGCTCTGTGACTGCTGAAAATGGGTCACAGGAGTATAGAACTAACTGCACTCCTGTGATCCACAGGAGAAGTACAGCCAAAAGAGCTTTGGCTGTACTTCTCCTTTAAGAGGAGTGTTCTGGAAATTAAAGCCTAAAAAATATAAGATATAAAATTTAGTACAGAGGATGACAAAAAAAAAAAATCTGCCCCAGTTGCTGGTTTGATATAGATGTAGCACACTTGTTCTAAACAGGGCTGCTAGTAAATTTAGTTGTGCTAGGTGGTATTTAGCCTCGCTAATTTGTAGTCGTTGATCAAATGGGTTTTTTCTAAGCTTGGTTTTAACTGTGATTCCTTCCTTTTGTCAATAGGTGGCACTCTTAACGTTGGCATTGGTATGATAAATTACAGTGAATTCAGTTTATGAGTGAGTATACTTCTCTCAGCCAATCAGCAGAAGTTTCTTTGGCCGCTGAGACGGCTGGGTAAAGGTATTTATTCAGAGAGGGTCAGGTGATCGGGGTTCTTTCCACCAGGGCTGTGGCCTGGGTGGGTGTGTGTGCAGCAGCAGGTGAGGGTTAGGCCTGAAGCCTGGGGCCTAACCACTGTAAAGGGGCTTGGCCTGAGGGGAGCCTGATTGCTGCCTGCAGGCAAGGGAGAAGAAGTTGTCAGAGGGTCAACCACTTTTGTTGCCAGAGGCAAGTTTGAAGGGATGGAGTTCTGAAGGAGTACCAGGGGAGACTCTTCATCAGCCAGGGACTGTGAAGTAGCTGGGAAAGCTTCAAGAGAGAACTCATCCAAGGAGTACAGCGGGTAGCTGTGAGTAAAGTTTGAAGAGAATTACAGCGGGTAGCTGTGAGGAAAGCTTGAGGAATCCAGCAGGTAGCTATGAGCTAAGCTTGAGGATCTATAGTGGCATATGTGAGTAAACTTGTTGCTATAGGAGACATCAATTTGCTATGAAATACAGATTGCTGCATTCAGCTTAAAGGCCCTTTTTCTACATAGCTGTCTGTCTAGTTCTATTTTTGCCCAAAGGAGTCTGACAAGTTTGATATTGCATTTGCCTATGGGGGTCTTGTGCCCTAATACAACTCTCTTTGTTCATTTTTAAAAGTTACTGGCGCCCATCTTTCCACCTTGCACTACACCCACCATGCCTAGTAACCTGTACCCTGAGGAAGAATGTCGGCCCTTCCGGCCTCTCCACCAGGCCCTTGGAGGTTGAGGAGGGCACTACAAAGATCTAATAAAACCAGTACAAGGTGAAATGGGGCTTAAGGACTGACATGTTTCAAAACTCTTCTACCAATAAAGTTCAGGACTAGTCATATATAGACCAAATGTGGGAAGATTTACAAATATTTTTTAACATCCTTGGAATATTCAGTGAACACAAATAACATTGCAGCATTCTGGGTAAAGAAAAAAAAAATAAATAAAAGATAATTGACGACACATACATGGAAGATATCCATCAAAGGGATCTTCCAGCTTGTTGTAAAATCACAGTTTAATTAGTACAAATAACGGTTTAAGACAGCGCAATCACAGTCTAAAAGATATTTGCTACTGTTCAAAGAACAACCAATTAATCATCGAAGTCAAATAAAACCATTGTAAAACCCATTCCAGTCATCAGTTTACTCACAATCATTTTGATAAAAGAATATTCAATGAATCTTTGTAGATTAATCCCAAAAAACATGCAATGAATGGAAAGACTTATTCAGAGTTTCTTTTGTACTTAATGCCATGTTTATGTTGGACAGGTTACCGTGGTTAACTAAATTCAGACTCATCTGGATTTTACCAATAAAAGAAACTGTGTTGTCAATATGTAATGGTAATAACAGGGATGAGTTGGCAAGCCCAAATTTAGTATAATATGTAGCCTGCAGTGGCAGCAAAATTTCCTGAATAATAGATTAAATGGCTCCTGTCTAAATTGGCCCTAGTATGTGTATGTATGAATGTGAGTTACGGGCCCTAGATTGTAAGCTCCTTGAGGGCAGGAATGTACAATATTTATGTAAAGTGTTGCGTAAATTAATGGCGCTATATAAGTACCTGTAATAAATAATATTGACATAGAAACAAGACTTACATGAACCATTCCAACATTCTAAAGTCTAAGGCACCATGTACACTGGACGTTAAAATAACGTTATAAAAACGCCAGTAGCTTTGCAGTGAGTCTTTCAATGTTTTTTTAATGTTTTTGCAACAGCGTCTATTAGCGTTTTTAGCGTTTTTCTGCGTTAGTGTTTTTTTTTTTTTAATGGATCAAAAACGTTAAAAAACGCTGGTGAGCCACGTTTTTGAGCGTTTATCGATGTTTATCAGTGTTTATGAGCGTTTGCCATTTTTTGTGGTCAGAAAAACTACTCCTGAATGCAATTTTATGGACACATAGGATAGCATAGAGGGGAGGTTATGGGCTGTTATAAAAAACGCCCAAACTCCCAAAAACTGCCTTTTATGAGCTTCAGTGTGCACGGAGCCTAAAATTTAGAAGGCTATGATTTTTCCCCTCCCTGCATGTAATATACCCAAATATATCAACCATGTCTATATTTCATCAGAACCTTCCTTTTTTGACTTTATTTCAATCCCTGCAAGTATTAGACATCTAAAAAAACATCTAGACAGCATCAGTCAAACTACTAAGTTTGGAAACATTTTAAAGTGGTAGCAAAGCCTCAATTCTGAAAAATTGCTGACAGACAGGACATTTCTGACAGAAGAGACCTTTTCGGTCTCTTCTGTAATAAAAGCTTCCTCCTGCCTGTCAACCGTCATGTACACGGAACTGCGCATGTGCAGCTCCGTGAACACTTGTGGCCCGGATCTGTGCTGTGACTCCCATGCGCATGCGCGGGAGTGATATCATTGCAGCCTGGCCATTAAAACGCACCTGGAATATATTTAGCTAATTAAAAGAGAAATTTGTCTGGGCTTCAAGAAAGCTGAATTTTTGCTAGCACACGCAAGGAAAATTCAACTCCAGCAACCAGTATATTCATAAAAAATCATGTTCCATTCAAATATGCTCACTAATACATATTTATGAAAGGAAAAGCAGGTTCTCATAAAACACAAATCCAGAGTATAAAATGTAAAATATTAGCAATGGCTTTCATAAGCCTAGAGCAAAACTTATGCAGTTTGCATTTTCACAATACAAAAGTAGCAACAGAGAAAAAGACACCATTAGCCTGATGGGGGAAAATATGCAACTGCATTTTTAACATTTAACTCTACAAAATACTATAGATATGCTAATTATATGAAACTGTACATATTATTTGCACTTTGGTTTTATTATTTTTTTACTTTATTTCAGTTTTTTTTTTTTTTTTTTCTGGAAGGCTGGTGTGCAACTACAAGGTATAGTTGCCTGTACATGTCCCAGCAGGGAAAATCATTTCTGTGGTCCACTTATATCAACCCAGTTGTAACAAATGCAGGGTAAAGATTTAGTTACTTATAAGTGTTAGCTGAAGTCAGGGAAAGGGTGCAAACTTTTAATTTTTTAAATGCAGGCCATTTACCAAAAATAGCTCCACATTGCCAGAGTTTAATTTCAACCAGCAGGGATTCACTCAGTCCTAAAGTTCTTTTAGGCATGGTTGATGGTTAATGCTGGATCTTACAAGCCTTGCTAATATCCACATTGCGCTGGTAGTTAATTTCCATAATTTCCATGCACTGACCGATTTTGGCAACTAGTTGTATGAAAATTGTAAACAGTAATAGTAAGAGTGCTGAACCTTGAGGGACACCATAGAAAAGCAGTACTGGGCTGCAACAGTGGTTTCCTAAACATACTCTTTTTTTTAAATCAAATAATTTTTTTTATTTCTTTTATATGCAAACATCATAAACAACGATAACAACATACAACCCAGCATGCATAGAGAGGGAACAACAAAAGAAAAAAAAAAAAGAGAAAAAACCCTCACCCCTGGACCCCATGCCCCCCCCTCTCTCCCCATCGCTCCCACATTTATCCGGCCCCCTCTCATCATACATCCAGAATATCAAACCACTTTCTCCATATTTTTTCAAATTTTCTAGACTGCCTGTAAAAAGGTATATTTTTCTTTAAATATGGTTTCCCTCACTTGCATTTTCCATTCTGCTACTGTAGGTGGATATGGTGACAACCATTTTTGTGCTATAAGCTTACGAGCCTGAAATAAACTTCTATTTATTGAAACCAAGTATTCTCCCGGAGTTCTTAGTTCGTCCATGATACCCAGGAGACATCCCCCCCGGTTCTATAGACATCTCAATCTCAAATACATTATTAATCATAGATACCACCCTGTACCAATAGCGATGGAGTTTAGGGCATCTCCATATCATGTGTATTAAGTTGGCTGCCCTCCCTTTACATCTGGGGCATTGGTCTGTATCCCTCCATTTCCATTTAAATAATTTCTCTGGTGTATAATGTACCCTATGTAGGATGAATAGTTGTGTTAAATTTTGAGTTGGAGATAGAGAGGTGCCAAACATACTCATACTAGAAATGATTTCTATATTGCACACACACAAAAAGTCCTAAGACTTTTCAATTGCATTATTATGTTACCAATGCTTTTAAAGATTGTAGTGCTCCAATCTTCTGGTAACACAATTGGATTGGTAGACCAGGCCAGTTCCCCCTTCTGCTCACACAGGTATTGGGACTTTGGTGTCGTGACTAGCACTGCATTTTTTTCCCCCGATCTCTCTGTAACTTATATTACTATTACTTGAAGAGAGAATGTTTTAAATAATATCAAGACAAAAGGTGTAGGTCTTCTTTAAATTTCCATCAGTATTCTAGCCAAAAAAACTCAATAAGCATGCAATACATGTACTATTTTCTAAGGTTTTGTCTCTGTTATTTATCTGGCTTCCTGAGTCAAATAATCAACATAAAAAAATCAAATACTTTGAAACCAGAGAAGTCACATAAAAGTGACAGCTTATTTTCACAGCTTGTATAAAAAGCACAAATATTGAACTTCTCTATAAAACTTGCATTTACTCAGGTTTCTTGAAACAATGATTTTCCAGTAAATTTTGTATATACCCAGACCTGAAAAAGAATGGGAGGAATGTCACTTAGCTGCAAAAGACAAGGTTGAAGATTTTATGGCTGCCTATTTGAAGTTCAGACTGGAAAATGAGCTCAGCTGGAACTATGAACAGGGGAGGGCTACAGTCTACCGTACCTGAGTGAACTCCTGAAACTCACAGCTAGGTAATAAACAAGGCCTTAGGATGTGCTTGGCTGTTCATCCCTGAACAAGCTTTCCTGCACTTTTCTTTGATAAAATAGGTCAGTAAAAAACAAATAGTTACCAGCAATTAAAATGGACAGTGTCATCCCAGACAATGCCCATGCAACGATAATACACAATAAAGTTGAATTACTAAAAGAACAGAGGCTATTCACCTACCAAATTGAATGTACAATTTTGAAAGTGTGTATTTGCTTTAGCCTCTTGCCGCCCACTGCAGGGTGCGTGCGGCACGCTCTAGGATCAGCAAGTACATGAGACTCGGCTATCACAGATCGGAGTAAAGGGACGATGCCGGCCCCTTACCATGTGATCAGCTGTCAGCCAATCAGTGCCCATCAGTGCCACCTATCAGTGCCCATCCGTGCCACCTCATCAGTGCCTCCTGATCAGTGCTCACCAGTGCCGCCTCATCAGTGCCATCTACCAGTGCCCACCAGCGCTGCCTTATGAGTGCCTATCAGTGCCCATCAGTGCAGCCTATCAGTGCCCATCAGTGCAGCTTCATCAGCGTACATCAATGAAGAAGGAGAAAAATTATCTGTTTGCCAAATTTTATAACAAACTATCCATTTTCTGTCTTTTTTTGTTTGTTTAGCAATGTTTAGTGATTAAATACCACCAAAAGAAAGCTCTATTTGTGCGAAAAAATGAAAAAAATTTCATATGGGTACAGTGTAGCATGACCGTACAATTATCATTCAAAGTACGACAGCGCTGAAAGCTGAAAATTTTCCTGGGCAGGAAGGGGGTTTAAGTGCCCAGTAAGCAAGTGGCTAGATTAGCTAAATACAGGTGCCCCAAAACAAAAGGCATTCAACGTCTAACAGTTATTTATTTTTTTTGCCTAAATAGAAAGCCTGTCCCTTACCGGCATACTCCGGAGAATGAGAATGACCCTTGCTCTCTGTGTGGAAGCAGTGGGCTCCCTGAAGATGTCTGACATGGGACGGGCACCCCAACTACCTCGCAGAGTTATAGCTACAACTCTTCAATTAGCAAAGTCCATGCTACCTGCTGATTGGAGAGCACTGGCTCTGACTCAGCAATGGACATGTCAGACATCTGCAGAGACACTGCTGCTTCCACAGAGACAGCAAACTCCTTCTCTAAAAAATAGGCTGCTGTCGCTTTATAAAGAACATCTTTGCACATATTTGCTCACCTTTTATTTTCATGCACCTGGAATATATTTAGCTAATTAAAAGAGAAATTTGTCTGGGCTTCAAGAAAGCTGAATTTTTGCTAGCACACAATTTAGTAATCAAAGTGATTACAGCTTCAACTTATTCATGAAAATCCACTTTCCAAAGTAAGCATTCCATTTGCTAAGTCAAATGATTCCTTTAGTAAATCAATCTAATAGTGTCCACCAAATAATTGTTTTACTTTCTCATTTACTACAGAAAAAAAAACATTGCAAACATATAAATGACTACAATGTGGATAGTACAAAACCAATGTTCTAAATAAGCCCTATTTAAGGCCACAGGATTGGACATTTCTAAAACCTGTTGTACCAGAAAGGGCGGCATACAAACACATACGTGTACCATCTGCAAACAACACACACAGACCTAACATAAAGTTCAACTTTGCACGCTGTTAATTAAAATATACTCTTTTTCTGTGGCAATAACAATACATGTGTCACTCCACTGTCTGCCCAAAAAAAATGGCCAGCAAAATAAATTGTAAAAATAAAGACATTAAGCACCATACAGCATCCACTACATGAAGAAAGGTTGACACTTTATTTAAAATGTAAAGGGGCAAAAATCAGACCCAATTTCAGGCAGAAATTTTGGCAATGTTTCCTGCAGTAACCACTCAGATACTTCCTTTCAGTTTTAATCTACACAAAAAGTGACAAAAACTTGATTGACTGCTGTGAGTATCTCATTTTTATAATAAAGGGCCACAAATTATAATATTTGCAGTAGTGTATATACCTGACTTGGACAAAATATATTTCCAACTTTGTGCAGTTTACTTATATTTATATGATATTCAGCTAAGAAACTAGAGTATTTAAAAATGTATGCCAGGTTCCTCTTGCAATGAATATTTTTCTTAGCTGCGGCTGTATGGATCCAGTATCCATAAAAGAAAGATATTTATGGTGATTAAGGAGAAACAAGTGTTAAGTCGTTACTGTTCATTTACATAGTGCTAACCTGAATTCCCAACTATGCTGGCAATCATCTATCCTGCACACTTCTGCAAAAAGACAGCTCTTCAATATGCCAGGAAGAACTTTCATATTAAGGCCGTAGTTAGTGGTTTATCGTTTGCTCAGCCTTGCCATCGGATATTTAAGCATGTGTGCAATGTAATAAAATTACATTAGGGCTAAAGCCTTGCAGATCTCATCCTATTTATCTCCATGCCCTCAGCCACAAATCTAAAATGTGATTTGTTAAATAACAGAATAAAACCACATTATGGGCCTCAAATCTTTTTTTTTCGCCAGATCAATTGATCATAGTTCAGTGACCTTCCCTTCTACATAGCTCACTTACATAAGTACAAACTAGAGCATTTATTTTCAGCAGAAGTGCCACTTAGCAACCCACAAAACAATCATCATTAAGGGTGCTACTTAAAAACATGCTGAACCTGAAACAAAGTGAAAGCTCTTCATTATACAACAACCTCTTCATCACGTCTAACATTTGTTTTAGAAATCCTGATGGATTTAACACTTATTTTAATTTCAAGTTGTCACTTTCTAGTGTGAGATTGTCATGAAAAAACAAAGAAAGAAATGAAACAAGAAAATAAAACCACAACACAAACTGTTTTTTTTTTAATAATATGGTGCAAAAAGCAACCTTGACCTGAAAAGTGGAGGCAAGAGAAAAATGATTTGTGATTGGCTCCTCCAGCTTGTACACTATTAATGGTGAGCATACAATAAAAAGGAGTCCTAGTATGCACCATCACTACGGGAGGAAATCTTGCTCTGCTAGTTTTCTAGATCAAAATTGGTTACAGCAAATGGAATTCAAGGGACTGAAATAATGGATATATATTGGAAAGCACTACAATATTCTGCTGGAATTAAACACAAGAAAATAAACCTATTAGGAATGATTTACTTGACAGAGCTAAAGCATTTTTAATGCAAATACTAGAAAATTGCAAGTTTAAAATAGCATATGCATGCATGCTGATAAAATGATGTGTTTTGTGGCTTTTCCAGGAGGTTTTCCAGCTGCTGTGCCAAAACAGTGCAAGGCATTGGATTACTCCTGGCTTTAGCTCTGCTGGCAGAAATACTCGGGCCACAGAATTTCCACACCTCCCTCTTAGTACGTCATTATGCTCCTACATATGCATAAGTGGCAGAGACTATCACCTCCAAGCCTCGCTCTATGTTCTCCCTTTTCATTTGATGGACAGCAGCATCTAAAAAATGAGTAACAAGTGGCTGATGAAATAGCGGGATCATTGGGAAGGTTAAGTCTAGTACACACTATTAGATAATCAGACGAGTGGTCATTTGCATTTTTACATGTCCTCGTCCCGTGTTGAAAATGAGAATGCCAAAAGGGTACATATGTAGCTATGATCTATGTCTATTCTATGGTCCTATTTTGTTTTCAATCATGTGCAGACTTGCTCATTACATTTTCATAGGCTAAATACTGTACTAATTAAACAAAATCAGACCTTATAATAACTAATGAGAAAACAATTTCAGCGTGTCCCTTTCCGAAATTTTCATCTGAACAGGTCATATCAGCTCTCGAAAGCGGTGTACTAATGAACATAAAATCAAATGATTGTTCTGAATACAGATATTTTTCCAGTTTACTAATAGTGTGTACTAGGCTCTACTGGCAAAGAATGAAAGTTTTACCTACAGAGAACTTGGAGTAAAAGAATAAATACATCACTCTCCCCAGACAATAGTATCACCCTCATCTCCTTCCACTAATGCTCAGAAACAGACTCAGCACAGGAATTATATATATTCTTTAGCATATAACTTACAACATATTGTACACATTTCACCTTTTTTTTGTTAATTTTAGGTTAAATCCATTTATTTTGCCTTTTTGGCAAAAATAACATCATCAGGTGTACAAAACAAAGGGGAAAAATTAGGAGGGCGGGACATAACAAGGGACTGAAAAAGAAGTAGCCCTAAAGCGAGAGAAGACAGTAAAACTGGGTTTCCATAAATCAGCATAAAATTTAGGGAACAGCAAGTTCACTGTAACGTCTCATGTCTTCAACTGGCCTGACACTACTAGTATGAAAAAGATCACACCCATTGTATGAAAACTGTTTTTGTTGTTAGTTTTGGCCCAACCAATGCCAACCAAGAGCAGAACAAGGACAAGCACTGATCTTTAGTCTATAACTAACTTTGCATTTTCTGTTTTAAATAGTATTTCTAGTGGAGCTCACTAAAACAGTTCAAATATCAGCAAAACATGTAAGAACACAAAACAACGTTACCATTTAACTGTATTTAAAAAAAATAAGCCCCTGGATGTTACCTAGAATTTTTTTTTTAAATGCTCCAGAATCCTGCATTGCAAATGTGACAATTTGTAATGTAGGACTCGCTAATCTATCATCCAATGTTACTATGGAAACAGCCATTGTTTACTGAAGCTAGCTTCTTCCCACTCCCTCTTAGAAGCAAGCAATGCTCGACCTTCAAGTTTTCTAATTTGAAGTGCTTCATTGTAAAGACTGGAAGCAAGTAAATCATTTTTTTTTAATAAAGACGGCTGCTCCCATTTGAGTTCCTGCCAATGTAGAAACAATATATATATATATATATATATATATATATATATATATATATATACTTATCAGTATATGATATATGATATAAAATGACATATAATTCATTTTATGGCATTTTTTGAATAAACATAAATGTACAAATCATGAGAAATATATAGTGCATTCTAAAGTAATTTCAGAGGCATTGCTAGATTATTTTTTTCTTGTCATATGTATTTTCCTGCTGCTCCACTTAATGTTTGCATCACTAATAACAGCCCCCAGCATTTGGTGTTAGTGACTAAGGCGCCATTCACATCTGAGCATACTGAATCGCGACAAAACACTGGACAAGTTTGCAATGCCATTCTTTCTAAATAGCACCCCAAGCGTGGTGCGATTTTGCCGTGATTGCTGTGAGGTAATAACTGGTAACAGTACTTATACCCCATTGGTAACAGTAAGTAATACCCCATTGGTGTCAGTTGCTGCAATAATAACCACCAGCATGTCAGTTCTCACAATAACAGCTCTCAGCATCTGTGCCAGTGATTGCAATAACAACCCCCACATTGGTAATTGGTGGCAATGATTTTAACCCCCCTAACCCCCTCCTTACATTGATGGGCAGTGGCAGTCTTATTTTACACCCCCCATACACACACACGAATCAGTGGTCAGTGGGAGTGTTAACTAACCACCTGCCTCATGCACTGATGTTTAGTTGCAGTTCTGTTTGCCCCCCAAGAACATAATATACATTTAATGGTCAGTGGCAGTGTTAAATGCCCCCCCCTCCCTGCAGTGGTGATTAGGGACAGTTCTGTTTACCCCCAAACACATACACATTAATGGTCAGTGGCAGTGTTAAATAGCTCCTTCCTGCACTAGTGGATAATGGCAGTTTTGTTTTACCCCCAAACATATACACATTATTGGTCAGTGGAATATCTCTCCTCTGCTTTGGTAGCAGTGCTGTTAAACTCCCCTTTACAGTAGCAAAATCTTAATTCTAGTGTTGGGTGTAGAAATGCAGAGAGTGTCCTAACATTCAGCACTGGAGTTAATTTAAAGAGGACCACCACCCAAAATTTGTTTTAAGAAGAGAGTAACTAAGACAAAGTTGCTACCATGTGAACATGCCTAGGTATGCTTGTTGTTTTTGTTAAGCTGTACAACAGAATAAGCAACATCCCACCCCAGTCTCCCACATGCAAAACTGTTTCTACACCTTAAAACTTTAGATCTTAAAACCTTAAGACTTAAAACTAGTGCTTCTTCTGGAAATGGTGAACCTACCTACACATTGTGCCATGAGCTGTATAACTATTGGAAACTCTGGTGGCCAATGCTGGGGTATAGCAGCTGAAAATGGTGAGTTTAAGTTGAATCAACTGAACTAAATTTGATCTTTGCATAATAGAGCACCTAGGTTTTTGGGGTTTCAAGAATGCCCTGGAAGATTACGAAATGTAGGTTCAGACACATGTGAGTACCTAATATAAAGTCTTGTTGACAGCTAACAAAGCTTACAATGGAGGCAAAAGATAATTCAGATATTCAGGAACAGAGGAAGCAGCGAGAAGAGGAGATCCTCAGAGGAATCTTATTAAGGGGCAAGAGACACCCTTATCTTAGTCTCCTCTTTTTGCAACTTCTCATTCACTCAGTTTTCTGCAAATGGGAGTAAAGCTAAATTTGTATTTACTTTATTTCCACATTTATCTATTTCACCATAATAATCGTATTTCATTTCATAAGCGTTTGGCTTGTAAGTTACTGTGAAATAATTCTTTGAGACGATTGTATGACAAAAACTCTTAAACAGAAATAGTGATTGCAACACACTTTTCCATCAATGATGACAACCCAGAGTTCTAGCTCTCTTTATTCTTTTGGATATTCTTTAGGTTATTTAAAGCAGCTGAAAAAGTAAAAAAAAAATGACAAAAGGATTTGTATGTTAAAAGACATGATAAAAAAAAACAAAAAAGCAAAAAAACAAAGAAAAGCATAGTATAATGGATAAGCAAGCAACATGGTACCTTCTATACCACGGTTGTTTAATGGTGGCCCAGGGGCAGCCTCTGGTTCTTTAGCAGAAGCCTTGCAGCCTGCAGTGTCACAGGGAATACTATCAGTTCTTTTTGACAGAAAATGAAAAGAGCTTGCAGCTTGTATTTAAACCTGCTAAGTTCTATTCTAGTTCTGAGGAATGTCTGTAGAGATGTTGGAGTCCCTGAACTTTGTGTATGTTACTTAGAGTTACCCTTTAGAAACAATTTTTAAAGGCTCATAGGCTAATGTACAAAAAATTATTTATTTTTCAGCTAGAATTGCAATTATAATACCCTAGTATTTAGAGAAATCTAGAAATAGAACTAGGTTGGACAGCTGGATCCACAGGCATTGAAGAGATTAGATGTTAGGAAATGACGGAACTGCCAGAAATTGCTTGCTCAATAATTGCCTAATTATACCTGTGGCCTACGAGTGTGCATGGTCTATTGACTGGTTTGGCTATCATAATTCCCAACAAAGCCTTGTTTTGACCAAGGTTGCCAACCAATGTATTAACAAGGGCACATACTCTTATGCCCCGTACACACGGTCGGACTTTGTTCGGACATTCCGACAACAAAATCCTAGGATTTTTTCCGACGGATGTTGGCTCAAACTTGTCTTGCATACACACGGTCACACAAAGTTGTCGGAAAATCCGATCGTTTTAAACGCGGTGACGTAAAACATGTACGTCGGGACTATAAACGGGGCAGTGGCCAATAGCTTTCATCTCTTTATTTATTCTGAGCATGCGTGGCACTTTGTCCGTCGGATTTGTGTACACACGATCGGAATTTCCGACAACGGATTTTGTTGTCGGAAAATTTTATCTCCTGCTCTCCAACTTTGTGTGTCGGAAAATCCGATGGAAAATGTCCGATGGAGCCCACACACGGTCGGAATTTCCGACAACACGCTCCGATCGGACATTTTCCATCGGAAAATCCGACCGTGTGTACGGGGCATTAGACTTTAGCAAATGTACAGATTTCCTAATGATGACCATGGATGGACTCATATCTGTGTATGCTTTTTGGTATTGGTAAACTGTGTAGCTAAGTAGCTCCCATCTAACCACAACTTCTAGAAAACAAAGGTAGCTCTGGATTCCTGCCTGAAACCAACTTTCTAATTTATAAAAGAGTCATAGGAGACCCTTGTTTACTGTCTAAGTTTTCTCAAGTGGTGTTCTCATCTTCATGTTTTTCTATTCAAACACACACAACTGTCAGGATAGCTTAACATAATCATAACGATTAATTTAGATGCAGTTCTTCTTTAATATGTTTAATTACACTAAAATATAAATGTGTGTTTGAACCCTAACAATTAATGTCTCGTATTTGCTCCCTTTTGGCCAGTTAAATATTCTTCAGAAAGTATTTCGTTTTTTATGGCTGATAAATGCCAAAAAATGCCTGATCTTCCAGAAATCTAGTGGGCTGATCATGCCATAGAGGTAGTACAGTGAGTAACTTAATGGCAGGAAAGAAAACTTATGGAGCCAGCTCATATAAGGACTTGTACTCTGCAATATATTAAAGTGTATCTAAATCTAAAAACAAAAATGTAATATAGTGCAGATTACCAGTCCTTACACGAGGTGGCTATATTAGTTTTCTTGTTTCAAGATTTTTTTTTCCTGGTAATCCTGTGAATAACACTCTTCTTTCAATATGGTAGCTACGCATACTTTGCCACTGTATCTATGGAGGGAGTGCCATGGTTGCCACGCAGGCAGGGCTTCAAACATGGCTGTCTTTGTTTATCTGCATTACACAGGGATCGGGAGAAAAGTAGTTTATAGAAGGAAGATATGATTGTTTTATGCTTCCAATTCTGTTCACAGGAAGTGACAAGGACACTGTATTTTGGCACAATCGATGGGTTTCTTCTTTAGTTTCTAAAATGTTCTTAACTTGAAAAATAAAAAAACATGAAGCCATTATATCTAAGGACTAGTGGAGCTGCAATATATTAAACATTTGTTCATGTCATATTCTTAATATTTTTGTTCTATTGTTTAACCCCAAAAGCAAATATATATTATATTGCATCCTACCAATTCTTAGATGTGGTGGCTGCATTTGTTTTAATTTTTAGGCTTTCTTTCCCTTATTTTCACCTGGCGATTTGAACAGTAAGTCTGTTGGTTTTGAAAAGAAAAAGTTATCTTGCAGATATAATAGTGAGAGGGTTGAGACAAATCATTTACTACTGACAGGGGGACTTACAATGGATCAGTTTTTATTTAAGTAAAAATTGTAACCCACAAGGAAAAAAAGTGGTTGCGGTAACTGCTTATAAAGTGTGAGCTGGAGCTTTGCTTCAATTTGTTAGTGTATCAAAATCTGGGTGAGGCTAGACGTGACATCATCACGCACAGCCGCCAACATGCTGTCACAGCGGTTATATGAATGGAAAGCTCCCAATCACAAGTATGCATCAGGAGCTTTCCGGTTTGTGCTGGAAACTGTGGAAACTGTGCTGGGAGTGTGCAGGGCATGCGCTCACAGCACAGAAAAGCGTTTACATGCGGCCTCTCTCCATTATAGCCCACCTGCCAAGAGGCCGCATATATGCGTACCATCGGCGGGAAGGGGTTAGTTACACTTTAATGTTGTATATTTCAATGTGTACATCAGGTGTGCTTTAAAGTCTATGTAAACTCCATCATATTACCTTTAAAATGTTAAAGTAATTTCTAAAGTTCTTTTCAATATTTTTACATTTGCAGCTTTCAATAAAATAAAACCTGGTTATCTGCCATGAAGGTCCTTACGGTGAAGCTGTGTATAATAGGGTGACAACCCTTTGTGTCTGTCTCCAAACTGTTCTCCCGTCTTGGTACCCTGTCACTCACTCTCCCAATGGAGATGCACATTCCATACACAAATGTTTTTCAGTTATGGTTTACATCTACTTAGGTATGATAAACTGTACACCCAAAGGTAAACATGAAAGACTTAAGTATGCAGATTCTCCGCAAGCGCGAAGAACAATATTAACATTGCTGCAAAAACAACTGATTATGCAACGCATGACCAGATTTAGTGAAAGGCAAAGAAGAGAAAGCATAATTGCTTGCAGTTTACATTATCATCACATAGGCGTTGTTTTCAGTTGCTGTATGAATTGAGTGATATGTGATTAGGGACAGACAACTTGGCTGTCAACTTTAATTATAAAGCTTTAATGATGCGACTTTTGTGACTTGTGGTAGAACTGTTTAACATGCAGGGATATTTGCAGACTTTTCTTTGCTGTCTTTTCTTTGCTGTCTGAATCCCACATCTCAGCTTCACCACTGCAATGCACCTCCCTTTGTAGGAATGCAATTCTCAACTTTGATAATATGTTTTTGTGCTGACTTCAGGTTGGCTAAAATAATGATCTACTGCCAATTTCTGCTGTGTCTACGATTTGAAGGCTGGAAACCAAAACAGTGTACCTAATGAAATCTGGATTCCATATAATCTGATGGTTGCTGATGTACTGTGTTATTATGTATCAAAATGTAGCACCCATTTTATTTGACCATTGTTTCCAAGGATTTATAATGCTCTTTTAATGAAAATTAAACAAAGAAAATTCTTGAGACTATAACGATTCCACCCGTCTTTAAACACCAAAGGGTTCTGTTTCCCAATGAATGTATTGTTACTTCTAAACAAAATCACATATTTTAAAGGTAGTAAGCATTATTTTGTTGTTGGTCTGACGAGAAATAATTAATCCTGTGGAATGTGTGTCCAATGCCCAATGGTTCTCCAGAGACTTGTATTAAGTTTTCAGCGCTGAAAAAGTAAAAGATTAACTCTACTGAGATTTATTTCCATCAGCACAAAGCTGAATAACTCCAAAAGTTGTCACATTTTACTATGACTGCCTCTGCATGCAGAAATCAAAACTGTAAATTTGGTGCATGCTACAAAGACTGTGCGGGAGTTGTGTCACCTTCTTCATCCAGCACCTGTGTATACAAGTCTCATTACTGCAAAACACTTCCCTTTATACATATGTGGGCTTTCAGTTTTCCTGCAGCCCTACAACATATAATACAATTTTCTGAGGTGTTTAACCACTTCAATACAGGGCTTTTATACACCCTTCCTTCCCAGACCAAATTTTAGCTTTCAGCGCTCTCACACTTTGAATGACAATTACTCAGTCATGCTACACTGTACCCAAACCAAATTTTTATCATTTTTTTCTCACAAACATAGCTTTCTTTTGGTGGTATTTAATCACTGCTGTTTTTTTTATTTTTTGCAATATAAGCGAAAAAAGAGAGAAATTTTTGAAAAAAAAACACTTTTTTTTAGTTTTTATTGTAAAATTTTGCAAATAAGTAATTTTTCTTCATAAATTTGGGCCAAAATGTATACTGCTACATATCTTTAGTAAAAATAACCCAAATTAGTGTATATTATTTGGTCTCTGTGAAAGTTATAGAGCCTACAAGCTATGGTGCAAATCATTGAAAAATGATCACATCTGATCACACCTGATGTACTGAAGGCCTATCTCATTTCTTGAGGCCCTAACAAGCCAGGAAAGTACAAATACCCCCCAAATTACCCCTTTTTGGAAAGCAGACATTCCAAGATATTTAGCAAGAGGCATGGTGAGCTTTTTGAAGTTGTAATTTTTTCCCACAATTCTTGGAAATTTTTTTTTTTTTTGCAAAAATTGTCATAATAACAAGTTATTTCTCTCACACAGCACATGCATACTTGCAATAACACCCCAAAATACATTCTGCTACTCCTCCTGAGTATAGTGATACCACATGTGTGAGACTTTTACACAGCCTGGCCACATACAGAGGTCTAAAATCCAACTAGCACCGTCAGGCATTTTACGAGCATAAATTGCACATCTCATATGATGACAACCTATCACACTTTTGAAGGCCCTGGAGCACCAGGACAATGGAAACGCCCACAAAATGACCCCATTTTGGAAAGCTAACACCCCAACGTATAATCTATGAGGCATAATTAGTCTTTTGAATGGTTCATTTTTTTCCCGAAGTTTTTGGAAACTGTGGAAAAAAAATGAAAACGCATTTTTTTTTACACAAAGTTGTCAATTCATAAGATATTTACAACACATAGCATGTACATAGCAAAAATGACACCCCAAAATACATTCTGCTACTCCTCCTGAGTATGGCGATACCAAATGTGTGAGACTTTTACACAGCCTGGCCACATACAGAGGCCAAACATTGAAGTAGCAGCTTCAGGCATTCTAGGAGCATAAATTACACATCTCATTTCTCAACCACCTATTACAATTTTGAAGGCCCTGGAGCACCAGGACAACGGAAACGCCCACAAAATGACCCCATTTTAGAAAGCTAACACCCCAACGTATAATCTATGAGGCATAATTAGTCTTTTGAATGGTTCATTTTTTTCCCGAAGTTTTTGGAAACTGTGGAAAAAAAATGAAAACGCATTTTTTTTACACAAAGTTGTCCATTCATAAGATATTTCCAACACATAGCATGTACATAGCAAAAATGACACCCCAAAATACATTCTGCTACTCCTCCTGAGTATGGCGATACCACATGTGTGAGACTTTTACATAGTCTGGTCACATACAGAGGCCCAACATCCAAGTAGCACTGTCAGTTGTTCTAGGAGCATACATTACACACAAATTCCTGCCAACCTATCACATTGTTGAAGGCCCTTCATATTTCTAACACATAGCATGTACTGTACATACCAATTACAAACCAAAATACATTCTGCTGAGTAAAGGGTAAAGAAAAGATTACCTGCAGTTTTAGTAGTGCAGTGGTCCACAGAGAAGAGCATCGGTCCAGGCAGCAGGCAGGAACGTGGACAGCGACAGCAAAACAGGCAGCAGGCAGGAATAGTCAGTACAGGTAGAGATGTCAGCACAGCCAAAGCATTAGTCCAGATAGCAGGCAGGGATGTGGTCAGCAGCAGCAAAAGGATCAAAGGATCGTCCATGCAGCAGGCAGGAATACTGTCCATAGTTAGTACGTGCAGCAGGCAGAGGTATGGTCAGCACAGCCAGAGTATTTGGCCAGGGAGCAGGCAGTATCATCAAGCTTAGGGCATTGGTCAGGAAAGAATGGGGACAGGGGTAGAGGCTTCTCCCACCCAAATCGCTTTGAAGCCTCCGGGCAACCAGACCCTGTTATGGGAACACAGAAAACCAAAAACTGTTTTTCTGAACTCCGAACACTATTCTGGAGCCCCTCACATATGTGAGACCCCTGTGTAGCAGGGTGAAAGATCAATCCAAGGGGCAGGCAAAAACATGGTCAACAGGCCGAGGTCAGTGCAGGTAAAAGGCAGAAATAGACGGTAGGCAGAGGCATAGTCGATACAGTCCAGGGTCAGTTCACGTGAAAGGCAAAAACATGGCGGAAAAACAATGCAGACGGTAGGCAGAGGCATAGTCGAGAAACAGGCCAGGGTCGGTTCACATGGAAGGCAATAATATGGTTGGTTGAGGAAGGTAAATATTCAGAACAGAAATTAAAAACGGGGAAATGGCAGTATTAGAAATATGGACTAATAATTTTCCAGAGTGTGATATCGCCTGAAGCATTCTCCGATGCAAAGGCCAGGTTGGGAGGGACAGTCGGTACAATGGAAGCTCGTATCTTTCCTAATTCCTCTTTTGGTGCACACCCGACATTTTTTTTGGCGTCGTCTTCCGGATCCTGTTGGTGGAATATGGTCTGGGAAATGGCGCTCATGTAGTCTGCTGACAGAATCGGAGCGAATGCTTTCTGGGGGGGATACTTGCTGATAAATCAGGGCAGTGACAATGTCTTCAATAAACTTTATGAAGGTGGTGGGCGTTTCTGTGGATTTTTGGTATATTATGAAAGAATTTAAAAGGGCCAAATGAAAAAAGTAAATTGCGACTTTTTTTTTACCAGAATAAGGTTTTTCTTGTTGAAAGATAGGGCTGCAACAACTGATCGTTTAAATCCACCCCCCCCCCATGTATTTATTGTACTCAGTGATACAGGTTGGCTTGCGAACGGTACCGCGTCTTCTGTGAAGTTCCACCGAGGTGTCATCGTGGATGGTGGACATGATGTACACGTCTTTTCTATCCCTCCACTTCACAGCCAACACTTCTTCGTTCCTCAAGCTTGTCGATTCCCCCCTTGGAATGTTTGTGGTGACAAGACACTGTGGGAAGCCCTTTCGGTTTTTTCTAGCTGTACCACAGGCCAAAGTTTGTTTGAGATATAGGTGGCGGAGAAGGGGCAAACTAGTATAATAATTGTCCATATAAATATGGTACCCCTTTTGGAGGAGTGGGAATGCCAACTCCCAAACAATTTTCCCACTTATTCCCATGTACGAGGGACACTCAGGGGGCTGGAGCTGGGTATCTTTCCCTTCGTACACGCGGAATGCGTACACATAACCGGTGGCACTTTCACAAAGCTTGTTAAGCTTCAAGCCATACCTCGCCCTCTTACTGGGTATATATTGTTTGATTCCCAGCCGGCCTGTGAAATGCACCAGGGATTCGTCCACAGATATATTTTTTTCAGGGACATAAACTTCGGCAAACTTCTGGGAAAAAAAATTAATTAGGGGGCGAACTTTATATAATTTGTCAAAGTTTGGGTGATTTCGGGGGGGGCACTGTGAGTTGTCATTGAAATGCAAGAAGCGCATTATGATTTCGTATCGGGACCTGGACATGGCTGCTGAAAAAATTGGCATATGTTGGATGGGTTTGGTCGACCAATACTTATGAATTTCATTTTTTTTTGTAAGCCCCATGTTCAGGGTTAGGCCTAAAAACAATTTTAGCTCCACTACTGTTAGCGGTCTCCACTCAAAAGGGCGGGCATAGCTGGAGCTGGGGTTGGCTGCAATAAATTGTTGGGCAAACAGATTAGTTTGGTCCACGATGCCTTGAATCCAATCGTTCGGGAAAAATAAATTAAAAAAATCCATTTGTGTAAATCCTGCAGTGTTGACCTGCACACCTGACTGTGCTGTAAAAGGGGGGATCGTGGCTGACCCTGTGGTAGAAGGCAGCCACAATGGGTTTGCCAAGGAATCTGGAAGATGGGTTTGGGCCCTACTTCTTTGGCGTCCACTTGTGCTGGGTCTTTCCTCCTGGGGTCTAGCAGCGCTTGTACTGGGCCCCTCCTCCTGGGGTCTACCGCCGCTGGCACTGCTGGTAGCTGCCTGGTTTTCAGACCGTCGTCTTTTTGGACGGACTACTTCCTCCTCTAAATCTGATCCGGATGTGCTGCCTTCGGGGGGCTCATATTCCGAATCAGAACCAGAATCTGAACTGAGCGGTGAGAGCTCCCCGTTGCTCTTATCGGTCAGACTCAGGATCTGGTATGCCTCTTCTGGGGTGTACATCTTTCTGGACATAGTGGCTGACTGGCTGTATGTACTCTGGTGGCAAGTGATGAGGTGGCGGGTACTCTGGTGGCAGATGATGAGGTGGCGGGTACTCTGGTGGCAGGTGATGAGGTGGCAGGTACTCTGGTGGCAGGTGATGAAGTGGCGGGTACTCTGGTGGCAGGTGATGAGGTGGCGGGTACTCTGGTGGCAGGTACTCTGGTGGTGAGGTGGCGGGTACTCTGGTGGCAAGTACTCTGGTGGCAGGTGATGAGGTGGCGGGTACTCTGGTGGCAGGTGATGAGGTGGCGGGTACTCTGGTGGCAGGTGATGAGGTGGCGAGTACTCTGGTGGCAGGTGATGAGGTGGCGGGTACTCTGGTGGCAGGTGATGGACAGGTACTCTGAGATGACAGGTACTCTGAGGTGACAGGTACTCTGAGGTGACAGGTACTGAGGTGACAGGTACTGAGGTGACAGGTACTCTTTATTTAGGAGGGGCGATCTGGGCACAGTAGTACATGTAATTAGTAACTCACTGTTAGCTGATCTCTTCTCCTCACACTGGATCGGTGTGTGAGGAGAAGAGCCCAGCAACAGCAGTTACTATCTGACTGTGTGTGTTTTGTTTACATTAGTGACCGGCTGTGATTGGACACAGCCGGTCATGTGATGCAGAGCCATGCCATTGGCTACAGTGATCGGGGCTGAGCTGTATCCAGGGGAAAAGCCTCAGCCCCGATCACCGCCCTGATCACTCCTCTTCCGCCGGAAACCGAGTAGTACACGCTTCCCAATGCCGCTCTGCATCCGCCGTTACCGACGCTCCGCCGCCCGCCGCACGCCGTCGCCGCTGCTTCAATACCCCCATCGGGGAACAGCTGTGTCCTGAGGGACACAACGGTACCCCGATCGCCGCTCTGCGGGCCCCCGGGGACCCGCAGTAGCGGCGGAAAGCCGAGGCCGTCATATGACGTCCACCCAGGATGGGAGATCCCATCTGTGGACGTCATTTGACTATGGCCGGGTATTGAAGCGGTTAAAGAAGAAGTTTGTTTGTTTTAGATAAACATTCATACTCACTTGTATGCTACAGCATCGGCGTGATGCTGCAGTTGTCCCACATTGGCTCAAAGACAGAAACAATTGAGTACTGCCCGTGATGCTGTTTTTATTTGCACTAACATACAATTTTTCAGGACAAGCTTTCAGGATATGTCCCCTTCTTCAAGATCTGAGCAGTACTCAAGTCCCGCCTCGGACCTTGAAGAAGGGGACATAACCTGAAAACGTGTCCTGAAAAATTGTATGTTAGTGCAAATAAAAACAGCATCATGAACAGTACTCAATTGTCGCAAGTGCACTAATACAGCTACAATGACCTCAAGCTCAAAGACTGACTGCTCAGTTTTCAGTGTGCTCAGAGTGGAGAGCAGTGAATGTCAGTTACCGCTCTCTGCTCTGCTCCTTCCTTGGTTTTCAGCCATGTGCTGAAGGGGGTGGATATAGTTTGCAATTAGGCAGCTTAAAAAATATAAG
The DNA here is from genome assembly GCF_042186555.1 of Aquarana catesbeiana. Classification (NCBI taxonomy): domain Eukaryota; kingdom Metazoa; phylum Chordata; class Amphibia; order Anura; family Ranidae; genus Aquarana; species Aquarana catesbeiana. The sequence goes on from NC_133328.1 coordinate 486,080,751, forward strand.
TAATATAGCGCTGTGTAGAAAATTGGAAGTAAATAGCAGCCAACACACCTATAGACCCAAGTGTTAGAAAATATACAAAAAAGTGTAGCGCTATAGACTCCGAAAATTAAATATATGGTGTTCAAACACAGTATGAAGTGTATAACATACAATTAAGTGTTAGCATAGAGAACTATAATGTACTTTATAGGGTACAAATACTGTGTACATATTATAAACAAAGTGGGAAAAAAACAATGCAATATTAGTGTAAACTAAATATGGTACACTGTGTACATATATAAAATGCAAATAATAAAAACTGAAAATAGTAGTATAAATATAGTAAAGTCCAGAAAGTCCAAATGGGGTTGACACCACTCAGAATTCTTTTAAAGAAAGTCCACCGATGTTGTTGAAAAAATATGAATAAAAGTGAAAAAGCAACCACCAAGGGTCTTAGGGGGCTTACCGAAGGCAAATGGCTAGGAGGGACCTATGTCCACCTAGACGTTAAGATTAAGGGATCAACTGGATCAAACAGGTAAGTGGAGGTATGGAAGCAACAAAGGTGAGCAGGAGAGCTGTTGGGGGTTCAAGAGCCATCACCGAAGGCATCGAGAGGCTTACCAAAGGTTGTTGACGTCTTCTCAGATATCCTCAATGACTTCCAAACAAAGATGGCAATTCAACCTCCACAGTTATCCACACAGCATAAAAATTATAATCCAATAGAAGGCCACAAACGAATATTCATATATCATGTGAGAAATGGATAAAAAGACTCACATAGTATAATAACATAAACACTGGTTTATTTTAAAATTGTCAAAAATAGACTCACATATTAGAAGATCATCAAAGGCACAAAATTCAAATAGCGGTAATTGTGAGGGGTCCACCCAACGCGTTTCTGCTAAAGAGCCGTCATCTGGGGTGCGGAACCCCCCGACCTCACAGCTTTATAAAACAATAATGACCCCTCATGAAAGTGTCATAATACCGGAAGTGCAACAAAACTGCATCACTTCCGGTTGGATAAAACTTCTAAATTTAATTTGGCCCTTAAGTATGCAAAGGACTAATACCTCTTGTGCCTTTGATGATCTTCTAATATGTGAGTCTATTTTTGACAATCTTAAAATAAACCAGAGTTTACGTTATTACGCTATGTGAGTCTTTTTATCCATTTCTCGCATGATATATGAATATTCGTTTGTGGACTTCTATTGGATTATAATTTTTATGCCGTGTGAATAACTGTGGAGGTTGAATTGCCACCTTTGTTTGGAAGTCATTGAGGATATCTGAGAAGACATATCATCTTGACCAGTTGGTCATTAAGCCCTTTTGACTTGGATGACATAAGTAAGCCTCTGGTAAGCCTCTCGATGCCTTCGGTGACAGCTCTTGAACCACCAGCAGCTCTCCTGCTCACCTTTGTTGCTTCCATACCTCCACTTACTTGTTTGATCCAGTTGATCCCTCAATCTTAACGTCTAGGTGGACATAGGTCCCTCCTAGTCATTTGCCTATGGTAAGCCCCCTAAGACCCTTGGTGGTGGCTTTTTCACTTTTAGTCATATTTTTTCAACATCGGTGGACTTTCTTTATAAGAATTCTGAGTGGTGTCAACCCCATTTGGACTTTCTGGACTTTACTATATTTATACTACTATTTTCAATTTTTTATTATTTGCGTTTTATATATGTACACAGTGTACCATATTTAGTTTGCACTAATATTGCATTGTGTTTTTTTTTCACTTTGTTTATAATATGTACACGGTATTTGTACCCTATAGAGTACATTATAGTTCTCTATGCTAACACTTAATTGTATGTTATACACTTCATACTGTGTTTGAACACCATATATTTAATTTTCGGAGTCTATAGCACTACACTTTTTTGCAATTAGGCAGCTGCCTGGATCCCAACAATATTGTCATGATCCTTGATGTGGCTCTGCCATGTCAGCCAATAGTGGGCAAAAGCCTGCTATTGACTGATTTTGGGTTACAGGGGATTAGATTATTCTAACAGACATCTAATAGATGAAAGTGACTGCATTCCAGGGTAAAGCAGAGGTCTGTTTTCCTCATTTTACTTTGATGCATGAATGACTAGCTACAATGTCCCACAAATTATCAGCTTAAAGCAGACCTCCAGGTAAAAAGCTAAATACATAGTTTGAAAAATGTTATGCTGTACAGGCAAACGTATGTCCTGGTTCTGCAATTCACCTTCATATGTCACCTCTACAGCTTGAAACTATTTACTGGACAATAAATCAGCGTGATCACCTCAGTCTGGCTAGCACAAAGTGATCCAGGAAGCACTACAACTAATCCAGGAGGCTTCCGAGTGATGTACTTGGCTGCACAGTGTGTCAGAAGTGTGTAAATCAAAATAATGGATGAACAAAATTACATATCCTTAGGCCAGTCTTTCTCAAAGTCTTATACTGAAAATAATTTCCGATCTCAGGGAACCCCCTGCTAATAATTACTATATCTACAGCTCCCACTACATTGGCATGATGGTCATTAAGTTATTAGAATGAATGCCCCCCCCCCCCCCCCCCACACACACACACACACACACTCAGGGAATCCCTAGCAACTTCATGAGGAACTCAGGATTTCAAGGAACCCTAGTTTAGAAAGGGCATTAAAAATATATGTACTTCAAGTGTTTTTTACCTTTGTGCTTTGAGTTCTAATTTAAACGGTCCATTCAAACTAAAGACTTTGACTCGTTTGCACAATTTTTATTAAATGTCTGTTTTTTTCCTCACCATGAAAATAACTCACAAATGATACAGTTCATGGCCTGGAATATGAGAATAAGTGCTGCATGGCGCAAACCAGTGAAATCTAGCAGTGACATGAGAACAAGCTAAAAATGGATGGCTTATGCTGCTTGATTCATAGACAACTGGGTGCAGTGACTTCAGTCTTTAAAGGTTACGAGCAATGGCAAAAATGTCTATTTAACAGCTCATAATTACTTTTAACACATGGTTAATACAGTTATTTAATACGCTACAATAACCTGAAAACCAGTTATTATGGTGTTTCCAGAACTTTTTGTTTCCACGACAACGATCTTTTAGGTCAGAGCTCAGAAACTCTTTAACATTTGCCTTAAAATACAATTTGTTAGCTGTTTGACCAAAGATACATTTGGAAAGCTAAATTAAACATGGCAAATGAAAGTACTCACTCGTACTGTCACTCTCGCATAGCTTGAACCGAGTCATTTACCATGTGAAAGCCAGAGAAGAATGCTTTCAGCTGTTAATTCAAGCTCTAGTAGCCAAGGCATTGATAAGAAAATCCAGCAGTTAGAATATCTTTGAGACATTCCTGAACACTTGCTGAGTTAACAGAAAAGCAGCTAGTTGCAAAAAAAATAAATAAAAAAAATGTAATGACCCTGCACAGAAGGTTTGCTAACTGTACATGTACAGTTTATATAGAAAATAATCCCCCCCTTTTAAAATAATGACATTTTGTTGCTTTGCAGATATACCGCCATGTCAGAAACAAATAAAAAAAGATATTCAAAAATAGAATCACTGAGTTGGAAAAAGGATCACCCCCTTGTGTCAGTATTTTGTTGGACCCCATTCTGCTTTAATTACAGCCCTTAGTCTGTTGGAATTTGTCTCTACTAACTTTGCATATCTAGACTTTGCAATATTTGCCCACTCTTCTCTGCAGATCTGCTCAAGTTCAGTTAAATCTAAAGGTGACCGTTTGTGGATAGCAGTCTTCAAGTCATTCCACAGATTTCCAATGTGGTTTAAGTCTGGGCTCTGACTAAGCCATGCAACCTTTTTTCCTTCAACCACTGTGTGGTCATGTTAGCTGTGTGCTTTGGGTCATTGTTATGTTGGAATGTAAACCTTCTTCTCACTGACAACTTTCTGGCAGAGGGCAGCAGATTTTCCTCAAGAATGTGATGGTATTTTGCCCTATCCATTTTTCTTGTATCCTGACAAGTGCACCAGTCCCTGCTGCAGAGAAACATCCCCATAACAGGATATTACCACCTCCATGCTTTACTGTAGGAATGGTGTTCCAAAGCACACAGCTAAAATAACCACACAGTAGTTGAAGGAGAAAAGGGTGAATGTCTTTGCATGGCTTAGTCAGAGCCCAGTCCTAAACCACATTGAAAATCTGTGGAATGACTTGAAGACTGCAGTCCACAAACAGTCACCATCAGATTTGAATGAACTTGAGCGGTTCTGCAAAGAAAGTCAAGATGTGCAAAGTTAGCAGATACATACAGTATAACAGACTAAAGGCTGCAATCCTTTTTCCAACTCAGTGATCTTGTTTTTGAATTATTTTTTCGGACATGTTGGTGTTATATTTTGCACTTGGATGTTATAAGTTGCACTAGTAAATAAAGCTGGATAAAACAAAAACGGTCTGTCTTCATTTCAGGCTGCAAAGCAACAAAATGTGATTATTTTAAAGGAAGGTGATTATTTTCTACAACCACTGTATGTATGGCATTTAAAGTGGACCTGTCATTTCCACTTCGTGGTTCACTATAGTATATTAAAATAAAATTTTGCTGTTCTTTTTGTCCACAAAACTTTGCTTTTACATTTTTTGTTTTTTCTACACAAAAACTGAACAAATGGCAGAAACCAGGAAGGTAATTTGTATTTCCATTTAAAAAAAAACAGTTTTAAGGTTAATTTATTTGTGCATTTCCTTGCCATCAAAATCAATATTGTGAGGCTTCACTTTAATTTGCTGTTCTACAATAAGACCCATATTTTCAATTGTTTTAAGCATTTCTAGCATATAATTTGATGTTTTGTACGTTTTTTCAGCATCTAGAGTGGAAAAAAGTTCAAATGTTTTCCTGTTTTTCTGTAAAAGAGGATAAAAAATATTGTCAGAAGTTCCAACCCTTCCCTCGAACTACCAATACAGAGTAATTTTGGCTGTCTCTATTAGAGAGAATTCCCATCACTTCCTGCCCTGAATTTCCCTGTAGCAATCCATATGATGTTGGCTGCCCAAAGAAATAGTCATGTTACTTAATTTTACATAGATACCATTACTAAAATTGATTTAATTGTTAATTGTTATTAAATAGTAACTATTAATAATTATTTGGGATAATTGGGATTAGTTGCTCTAAGTGTTAAAGCCACTTTATCAGCCAAATAGCCAGGCAAGTAGCATGAAAAGAACATACTGGGGGTTATTTACTACAAGTGCAAACTAAAAGTGCAAAGTGCACTTGAAATTGCACTGAAAGTGCACTTGGAGGTGCAGTCGCTGTAGATCCGAGGGGAACATGCAAGGAAAATAAAAAACAGCATTTTAGCTTGCACATGATTGGATAATAAAATCAGCAGAGCTTCCCCTCACTTCAGATCTTCCCCTCAGATTTACAGCGACTGCACTTCCAAGTGCACTTTCAGTGCAATTTCAAGTGCACTTTGCACTTGTAGTTTGCACTTGTAGTGCAAAGTGGATTTGCCTTTCGTAAATAACCCCCACTGTGCCCACGTTTGGCAAATATATGTAATAAAAGTGTTTTACTGCTATATAACTGGTTTTATCTCGTATAAAAAAAATAGTACAGAAAAGGTTTTCCCTCTGTTCTTGGCTATTCTCACAACCTAATGTTTTATCGTTTTTAGTAATTACATTCATTGGCAACAGTAAGCTTTATAACAACCCCTGTGGCCATGGGAGTGAGTGTATTCTTTTAGAATCAGGAAATACCCTCTGGCACTATGAAATTATTTACCTAATCAACAAAATACAATTATGGAGCTAGAAGATGCTCTAGTGGATAGCTGTAGTTGATAAATACTTTAGATCATTCCTTTCCAAACATGTCCTTAGAGAAGTACTAAAAAGTTGTATCTTATAAGCACTGGAGCTAAAAGAAATCAGCCAAGCATCGGGCTGTTTGTGAGATCTTGCAGATTCCAATTTCTGCTGGTTGAAGGGGACAGATGAAGAAGGGTCAACACAGGTTAAGTAATGTACAGTGTAGCAAAGTTTGTTCAACCATAAACTATAAAAATTTAGGGAGTAACAACGTTAATATCTATAGGCAAAGTGCCAAATTCAGGTAAGACTGTCATCAATTTGGTTATTGATCACAGAAAAAAATTAGTATGCAGCTTTGGATGTTGAATTCTTTATTTCATTTAAAGTGTTACTAAACCCACAACAGTAAAATCAGTCTGTATATGCAGTAAAGCTTGTTATACTCACTGTGGAACCTAAGGGGTTAATCCTCTACAGTATTTATAAAGACTGTTTGATCCTGTCTTCTCTGATCCTCTTCTTCTTCCACTATCTCAAAAAAAATAACCTGATATTTACAGCACCAGTGGATGGGCTGCACATGCTCAGTTTGGTGTGTATTGCTAGAGAGTTATTTGTTTTGTTTCTTAGGAGGATGCATGTGATCAGCACAGGGCCAATCAGCACTGTCCAGACAGAGGATCAGGGGAGAATGAAAACTCCTCCTACAAGGTTTACTAGGAACTGATAGAAGTCACAAGGCTGCTATATACTGCTGATGAGAAAATGTATTTATCAGTTTATATTTACTAAACTAATTGCATTTCCATGTTCTGTGTACTGTGGGAGACCAGATATAGTGAATGCAGGCTCCTGGGTTTAGTAACACTTTAAAGTGGGGTTCCCATTAAAAAAAAAAAAAAATTAAGTCAGCAGCTACAAATACTGCAGCTGCTGACTTTTAATTGGACACTTACCTGTCCAAGGGTCCAGCGATGTGGGGGATCAAAGCCCCGCTCGTCCCCCCCTCCGCTTGGCGGCGCTGGCATTTTAACTGTGTGCGCCCTGCTGTGGCTTCACAGCCGGGCACCCACTGCGCATGCGCGAGCCACGCCACGCGCCGTCACTGGCCCCGTAATCATCTGGGACAGGTCACATGTCCCAGATGATTGACAAGAGGGAGGGGGGAGAGCTGACCTCCCTTCCTGCGCCGAGGAAAGTGATGTCACCAGCCCAGGCACCAAAGGAGGCAGACTACGAGGGACCACATAGCAACAGCCATTTAGAGGTGAGTAAAAAAATTTTCTCTAAATGTTTTTTATTAATTTTTTTTAAGCACATTACTTATTTTTTTTGGGGGGGTGGAACTCCACTTTAAGCAAGAACACATACAGTAAAATATCAAATTTGTCGGAAACGGAAACAGAACACACAAATCATTATGCTGCTAGGTGTCTATATGTATAAAAGCTAATTATTGTATCCTATGCTTTGATGGAAGACATGTAATTTCATAATTTCAATTTTATGTGACTGCTGTTAGGTTGATTGGCATGCTAGCTTTTTATGTGTCTACAGTACTCCAGTGGTGAGAAATGGCCACCAAATCATCCAGTACCACCCAGGGTGTAAGATAACTGAATATTGGTGTTCTCACCTGTTATGGATTTTCTTTGATGAAGAAAACACCAAGAATTGATGAGTGCAACAACAAGAAAATAACAATGTTATTCTGGACTTGGGAAGGGGAAGATAAACAAATTAGCCTACATATTAGATAGTTAAAGAAACATTACTTTTGCTATTAGCCCACCCACCCTCTCCCCCTAAAACTACATACTTATTTTCACCACCAAGCCCAGCCATAATATCTGTCCTTTGGGCAGCTTCCCCATCCCAATGTTTGTTCAGGCACAGTAGAATCCCATTGACCTATATGGGGCCATTAAGTAGAGCAAATATGGGGTTCCTAAAACACCGAACAGCTATCAGCAATGTAACTTTGGAGGTGAGGTGGCTTGGTGCACCACAGCTTTAAAGTGGTATAAGGTCCAACAGCAAACATTAACTATGTTGCAGCTTACCAATTCTTAGATGGGGTGGCTGCATTAATTTGCTTTTTTTGGCTTTCTTTCTTCTTCTTTAATCTGGTGATCAAACCAGTAAGTCTGTTGTTTTTCAAAAGAACAAGTTCTCCAGCAGAATGTATCAGTTACAGAAATGTGTGGTGCTTACAATATTCAGCGTTTATTTATTTATGTAAAACTTTTATCCCAAAAGAAAAAAAAAAGTTGTTTGTGGCTTTAATATGTTAGTGTATTTAAATCTGCTAGTACGTTTAACACTACCCTCCCCCAGACTGACAAGGCTGCCTTCCAAAGGTGCCCCCTGTGTTCATTCATCCAGAGTAGGGCTTTGTAATACAGGAGGTGTGTTACAGACCAGATCACTAGGTGAAAACAAGGGAAAAAAAGCCTATGAAAAGAAAAAACGGATGGAGCCACCACATCTAAAAATTGAGTGACTACATTTATAGTACATTTTTGGTTTAGGGTTTAATACCACTTTAACCGTTTAAAAAAAGAAGCCCTGGACAGATTGCTTGTCTATATACATAAGATCTTTTTTTTTTTTTTTTTTACTTAGCTCACTTTGACCCCCTAAGTGCTACCCATCTGGTCTTGTACTTACCTTTAGATTGGATCGAGAGATATTTACTGGGTAATCACTCTCCAAGCTGTACTGCCTTTCCCACCAAAAATGGGTGCTTCATAGTGTGTTTCAATAGGTGCTTCCTATGGAAAAGCCACACTTGTGGCAGCCTCGAGCAGTTGCTCAGAGACAGGCTTTCCCATAGGAAATAATGTGGCTGCAGTGTGCAAACACAGGACAAAAGTGGACATTTTTGTAGGAAAGGCTTGGTCCCTCAGCATAATGCCGCGCACAGACGATCAGAATTTCCAACAACCAAACCGTGGATTTATTTCCAACGGATGTTGGCTGAAACTTATCTTGCATACACACGGTCGCACAAATGTTGTCGAAAATTCCGAATGTCAAGAATGCGGTGAAAGGAAGTTCAATAGCCAGTGTGGTTCTTCTGCTTGATTCCGAGCATGCGTGGAATTTTGTGCTTCGGAATTGTGTACACACGATCGGAATTTACGACAACGGATTTTGTTGTCGGAAAATTTGAGAACCAACTCTCAGATTTTGTTGGTCGGAAATTCAGACAAAAAATGTCCGATGGAGCCTACACACGGTCGGAATTTCCGCCAACAAGCTCACATTGAACATTTGTTGTCGGAAAATCAGATCGTGTGTACGCGGCATAAGACTACACAGTGCGGATCGCTGTATCGCAGCTAAAGGTAAGTATAAGATGAAGTAGGCAGCACTCAAGGGGGTGGAAGGAACTAAGTAAGCTGTACATTTGTCTTTCAATTTGTGGCTTTGTCTGGAATGTACCTTTAAAAACATATCTTACAATGTTTGATGTCACTGTAACCTCAAATTTCAGGTTGACAGAAATGAGGTTGTTACACAGGAGCCATTTCAGCCAGTATGCTCCCTAAAAAAAAATAGTCCTTGAATTTTTGGAGCTCTTTGTACTCTTATCAACAAAAGCACATGTTCCCTGCTTCCTTGAAATTGTCAGATGGCTCCTGGGTTAAACTGAATAGCTACTAAATTCTAAATCAACTTTAATACCCATTTTAGAAGACTGTGCAGTTCCTACAAGTCAAGAAAAAAATGCTCAGTAACCACAAACCAAACCTATTTATGAAAAATTCAGTGACCCTATTAGCATTTTCAATGATTGCAATAGGCAATTAGCATTGACCTTCAGTAGATCACACCGGATTGGAATGATCAATGAAACGGAATGTTATCTCTAGTAAAGTTCAAACGCACATATTCTAAAGCTATCCGCCTTCATAAGCGATCAGTGTTTGTTTTCTGTCAATACCATTGAACTTGATGGAAAGCAATTTGTTCATTTCTTCTCAAGCTTTTTGTACTGCCCAGGTCTGTTTAAAATGCTTTATTGATTGCATAGATAGGGTTTTAGCTACAAGTACTTTTAAAATGCTATTAGTTACATTTCGGTTCTCCCATGAAAGTTAATAAATATAATTTTATTGCTGTGGTTTAGAAAGGTACTGTCGGCATGGAAGTCGTGTGCTGCTTTTATCAGTAATTTGATACATTTTACATTTTTTGTAGATAATTAAGGTTGCTATTATTTCCAGAACATCTTGTAAAAAAGAATATTCACTTTTACTGTTTTACAAGAAAGACTCATGGCAGTACAAGTGAAATCACTTTTAAATCAAGTAAAATTACACTTGAGAATTTAGAGAATGGTCAATTTCACCTAGACATCCACCCACAATAGATCATTTTGTTAAAGAGAAAAGGTAAACAGGGAATAGTCACTAGATTGTTATATTTACCACTAGCTATGCATCTTCAAAATAAAAGTTCCTCCTACATTTGCAATTTCTAGTCTGTTATCTCTGACTTAGGCAGCTCAAGAAGAAGTAAGGTAGAAGAATGGCAAAACTATAGTAAAGTGAATCTTCTAAAATCCACACATTCTTCTACTTATGAAACATAATATCCCTAAAGTAAACTTATGAGTAATTTAAAAAAAAAGTAAAAGTTCAGCTTAAAGTAGAACTGAACTCAAAAATTAGACTTGTTGATTGTTCCAATGCAGTACACTGAAAAATCTACCCTTTGTCTTATATAACTCCAGAAAAATAGTGGTGCACTTCCTGTGCTTAAGTACTCCTGTGCCTTAAGGCAGGCCAAAGATGATGCGATTATGGTAGCAGGAAAGAAAATTGCTTGATTCCCCCATCAACACAGTCAGTGTTGATGGGGGTATGCCTTCCACTGGACTATTGTGTTCTCCTGGTGGGGGGCACGAGGAGCTGTCCCTGCCAGGAGAACACAGAGATTACTGCTAGAGGCTATAGCTACTGGCAATAATCGCATGTAAAAATGCTGGTTATACCCAAGTCGATCAATGGAACGACTTGGGTACAATCAACCTGCCCATAGATGGTTTGAATCTTGGCCGGTCCCTGCTGAACCGGCCAAGATTAAAACCATCTCTGGCCAGCTTAAGCCTCATAGCTGTTGATCTGCAATGCAAGATCATCAAAATCACTGTGCTTCTGATTGCTAGTCTCATTTCGTGATGTCACTGCTCTCCTACTCACTGCTCTCCTACTCACTGCTCTCCTTGCTAGAGTGGAAGCTGTTCCTGATAGACAAAAAGACTATGTTCAGTATGGACGTCACGTAATGTGGCAAAGCCCTGTGACCCAGCATTATTTTTCAGTGCTCAGAATTTAAGAACTGGAACCTGTACAATCAACCTGCCCATAGATGGTTGGAATCTCGGCCGGTCCCTGCAGAACCAGCCGGCTTAAGCCTCTGATGATCTGCAATGCGAGATCATCAAAATCACTGTGCTTCTGATTACACAGATTTAGTGATGTCACTATTGTCCTAGTCACTGCTCTCCTTGCTAGAGAAGAAGCTGTTTCTGACAGACAAAAAGACTATGACCAGTATGGACATTTTGCGGCAAAGTTTTGTAACCCAGAAGAAGCCATCATTTTTCAGTGCTCAGAATTTAAGAACTGGAACATTAAATATGATATGCATTAACACACACTTTGTAAACAACTATATTTTGTCCAAATTGCAAAATACACACTTAAAATAATTATATCTGAACAGTTTTACAATTGAAAATATGCATGATTCTGTGTTGCTAGTTTTGTAATTCACACATCTCTTCCACGATACATAAGAAGATTGTATAACCTTCTTTATTACATATAGAGCATACACTGGCATCAATTCCCTGGTTCCAGCCTTCTTCAGTGTGGGGAAACTGATGAGGTCAATTCAGGACTCTTCTATCCTAAAAGCTTGATCCCTGTGTTAAGACTAAAAGTACTGCACAAAGTGGAAGAACACAGCGGGATTTCAGTCTGACATAGGAAAAATTGGGAAAATTGCAGAAAGCTCATACAAGAGCAAATTCAGATACGTATACCTGCATATAAACATACACATTTTAATGACAATACAGTGTAGTTACAATAAAGGTTTTTTTTCTTTATAGCTGTATAAAACTCAACTATAATTCAAAGGCTTCTTTGTGTACATTCAGTACAATTTAAAAATGCAAAAATGCCAGAATGTGGCAGGAAAGGATAAGACTAGAAACGGTTTTGGTACTGTTTCAAACACTCATTTTTCACCAAATGTGTTGTTGTGCATTAAGCCTGGAGAAAACAAATTGTATTCAGAAGGACATTTTGAAATATGTTTGGGAAAATTCCTATATCTTGCATTTTGGGTCCCTTGGCCTACAAAAAATGAAATGGTGTCCTTCGATAATACAAAACATCTGAAACGCATGGCAAGGCAACTTTACGCAACACGTGTTAATGCCTGTGTTTTCAAGGGCATCTGGTTGGAACAGCCACTTGGAGGGGTTTTTCTCTTAAGAAACAAAATATTTGGAATTCTGCACCGGATAAAAGGTAGAACAAAGCCTTCACTAAACTGGTTATGTATTCACATTTTATTCTGCCAATTACTTTGGACACTCAGCAAAACATCAGAGCCGCTGAACACAAAGTTCCATGACGTCACTAATGCCAAAACAACATAGCAGAATTCACTCAGATTTGTCATTCTTTTTATTTTTCACATGACCTGGTTTCCACAAAGGGCCGAGGCAAATCAGAGCATTCCAGGCATAATGCTAAAAAGCAGGCCCAGACCATTCATCAGGAGATTTAGAAACAATAGCTGACTCGTAACGGATCATCTCTGAGCGGAGCAGACAAGCCAGGAAAGCTCTAGCGCGTTTTGATTCACAGTGAAATTACAGTGGGAAACAACAGAGAGCAGACAAGAGACCTATACATTCCCAGCACCTCCACATTATTCCAAGAAACATACTGCTCAGCCTTTAACAAATTCAAGCTACCAATTGGCTCTTAGTAACGCTTCTAACAAAATGATTTAGCAAAATCAGAAGAACTTGTTTTTCTATTGAAAGTAGGTTGAAGTCTGCCCTTCCCAAATGCATCTGCCTGTGTAATTCAAGAAGCATGGCATTTACATAAAAAGGGAAATAAAGATGGAATATATCACACGCTGCCCAAAAAAAAATTGTGTTCACTTCATACACCCCATCAGATTCATGCAAAATTATCTGTTTTATAATTTACCTACAGGTGATCGGTCGTTTGTATTTACTAAGAAAAATACAACATACTACGTAAATTAGTCAATTGTATAATGTGAGACACCATTAAGGCACTACAATTGGAAGTGCAGTCGCTGTAGATCTGAGGGGGACATGCAAGGAAAATAAAAAACAGCATTTTTACTTGTACATGATTGGATGATAAAATCAGCAGAGCTTCCCCTCATTTCAGACCTTCCCCTCAGACCTACAGTGACTGCACTTGCAATGCACAGTGGATTTGCCTTTAGTAAATCAACCCTTAGGGGACTTTCACACCGAGCCGCCTAGGGCATCAGCGCTAAAGCGGCGCTATTTTTAGTGCCGCATTACCGTTCTTTTAACGTTTTAACCCCCCACTAGCGGCCAAAAAGGGGTTAAATCCCCCCCGCAAAACGCAGCCGGAGCAGCATTTTGCTGGCGGTATCGCATCGCTCCCCCATTGATTTCAATGGGGAGCAGCGGTGAAGGAGTGGTGCGTTCACTGCTCCTTCACCGCGCCAAAGAAGCTGCTGGCAGGACTTTTTCTGATGTCCTGCCAGCGCACCGCTCCAGTGTGAAAGCCCTCGGGCTTTCACACTGGAGTGAATGGAGCCGATTTTTGCAGGCGCTATGCAGGCGCTATTTTTAGCGCTGTATCGCCTGAAAAACGCCAGCAGCGTGAAAGGGGTCTTAGCTGTTATACTCATTGACAGTGCTCATACATATGTGACCAAGTTTAGGCAAGAGCTGTCTAAAAGATAAAAGGCTTGATTTACTAAAGACAAATAGGCCATGCTCTTTGTAAATTTGCTCCAGAGCTTAGTAAATGAGCAGAAGCTCTGATGACTTACATCATCCAATCATGTGCAAGCAAAAATGCTGTTTTGTTTTTTTTTTTTTTATTTTCCTTGCACGCAATTGAGTACTCTTTGCAAAGTGAAGCCTTACCTCATTTACTAAGCTCTGGAGTAACTGCACTTGCAGAGTGCAACCGCACCTGTCAAAGTGCACAGTCTATTTGCTTTTAGTAAATCAACCCCAGAGAATTTGGTATTTTAAATAAAAAAGTTCACCAATAAAACTTAACCTAAGCCCAGGTTCACACATATGTGGGGGCGGAAACATGTGTAAATCGCACACATCAACGCACCCACTGGCACCAGCAGCCAAAATGCTTTTTTAGCAGAGGCACAGGGTGCCATTAATTCCTAATAGTGCCCCCACACATCAGACATCAAACATGCTTTTCTGTGCAGCCACCCTGCAGGTTCAGTTTGGGTAAAGGGTCAGGGAATTTTTTCCTGCATTTTCCGCAGGTGCAGCAGCCCATTCAAATGAATTGGCTGCTGTGCCCAAGCAGACACATCCACACAATATGCAGAGATATCAACCTAGCCTAAAGGAGCACTAAAGACCCATAAATGTCTTCCAGCAGTTCAAAAGACAATTGTCCCCAAGTTTAGAGCCAGGATGTCACATGGAAGCTGACAGGACAAGCCATGGCAGTTGTGCCTATGGCACATCTATAATCCACATGCATTTGAACCTTCTTATTTCTGATTTGAATCTCAAATATGGTATTCTTTGTTTATATACATGCTCAGTAGTGCTTGTACACATTAGTTATAATGGTCGGACTTGTTCCTGAATGGGAAATGTTTGGTGTATTGTATTGAGCCAAATGATTTACTATGGATGGACACTCTGCATCCCCTTTGCACTGCTTAAGAAACAATACACACTTCGGACCATGCTGCTGCTGCCTTTCTTCTTCTCCCTAGGAGGTCCCTTGGCCTATATAGCTTATGGATGCTAATCAATAAAATGTTTTTTGTTGTTTTTTTTCATGGGTCGGAGGGTCATAATTTTTTGTGCAACTGATCATTACACAGGCTTAAACTAACCCTGTCACTACAGGGTCAAAACAACAAACAGAGATACCTGCAGAATATAAAGACAACATCTTTACCTTTCCTATGGATTGAACTTTGAAACGCTGCCATAATGCAGCTCCCCACCAGCCTCATGTATCAAACACTTCCAGGTGTGTGAAATTCTCCTATCTGCACCACATTCAATGGGTCCTCCTGCTGGCTTGCAGATCATTACAGGACGTAAGAGCCAGCAGGGGAAACACATATCACCAGGGCCGTCTTTAATATTGACTGGACCCTGAGCAAACATTTTCCATGCAATTTCACTCTCCACCTGCTCTGAGACATACAAACAATAGCAGCTAGACTCAAAATCAGTTTACTGAATCAGATCAGCGCATAGAGCAGCCCATTGAAATGAATGGGCTGCCCTACACGTGACCTACATCTTTATCCACCCTGTCAGTACA
This sequence comes from Aquarana catesbeiana, assembly GCF_042186555.1. Lineage (NCBI taxonomy): Eukaryota > Metazoa > Chordata > Amphibia > Anura > Ranidae > Aquarana > Aquarana catesbeiana. The sequence continues at coordinate 486,096,138 of NC_133328.1, forward strand.
CTTCATCCTAAAACCCCTACTAACCTCTGCACCCTAAACCTCCCCTATCCTCTTCACCCCAAACCTCCCCCATCCACTCCACTCCAACCCTCCACCCCTTTTACTCTACCTGCCTCCTCTGTTCATCTTTGCACCCACCTTCCTTACCTCTACACATCCTCACCTTGCTCTCCTGTGCACCCAAACTGTAATTCCTTCTCTGTCTACCTCTGCACACCCCACACTACCCTTTTCACTGGTTGTCAGAGAGAAAAATTCTCCTTACAATGGCAAAAAAAATCCTCCTCACAGATTGCCAAACTGATTTTTTGGTGTTAGTGGTTTCTTGTCTAAAAGGTAGAATGTGTTAATTGTTCAAAGAACCCCTAGCAACCTCTAGAGGAGCCCTAGGGTTCCATGGAACTCTAGCTGAGAAGGGCTGTTCTAGAGTGTTTTAGATGTAAAAAAATAAACAATGTTTAAAAAATATGGGTCACAGCTAATAGATTTTTTTTTTTTAAAGAAAACTCATAAAGATTTTATAAAGACAGCTTTACATATTAGTCTCTCTTGTACACTCTTATGCCTCCAGATCATATACTTTATTCATCAGGGTCTTCCTCATCCCTCTGTGCCTGTTGATTTTGGTTATAAGACTTGCAAATTTAGAAACTGTATGGCATTGTGTAAATTGTGGGAACCTTAACATACTGGCCAATAAACACAACTGTGACACAGCCAGGCCTTTTTGGGACCCGCTGCAAAACACAATGGCAGTTTAGCTGTCACACATTTCAGCTTGCTACACAAGATATGTAGGTTAGATGAGCCCCAGTGGTGGTCTTTTTCCCTGTGGCTGAAGTTGCTCTGCCTTCTTATACATGTCAATTTGAATCTTATTTCTCAGCCTCTGAAGTAAAAGATGCAATACACCCACACCAAGAATTTATTTGCTACACACCTGGCATGTATTTATACAATACACTTACAGGTTTTCACTCTCTTTAATGCCAATCTGTTGAATTTATCTAATTAGCATGATTAAGTAGAACAGTATGTCACACAATAACCGCAGCCACTACTGCCGCTGTACAACTTCTGTCAGAGTAGCAGAAAGTAACATATTTACAAGTGATTACATTATTCTCATCTCAGCACACTTCTATAGAAGTTAATTTAACGAAGCTCTTGGTAAATGTAAAATAGTCATATATTATACCCCAATACAATTCCAGAAAAAAAAAAAACAATAGCACTTTCTGAAACAATACTCCTTTGGCCTATTTCTAAAATTCACATTTTAACCCCCCCCCCCCCGTGTGACACTTTTCCTAAGTAAATCAAAGCTCAGTAGGTCTGAATCTGTAAAATAAGAAAATGTAGCTCCATGATGCAACACAAGCTTTCCAGACAGTAATCACTTGCCATCCAGAAGATTTACCCCTTTCATAACCAGGCCATTTTTTGCTATGCAGCGCTGCGCTACTTTAACTTACAATTGCGCGGTCATGCAACCTTGTGCTCAAACAAAATGTATATCTTTTTTTTATGTCACTAACTGACACTTTGTAGGAACTAACTGCCACTGACATCACCAGTGACATTCTTACAGTGATCAGTATTAATAATATGCACTGTCACTGTACTAATGACACTGGGCAGGAAGGGGTTAACATCTAGGGCAGGGGTTTCAAACAGGCGGCCCTCCAGCTGTTGCAAAACTATTAGTCCCATGAGGCACTGCAAGGCTGACAGTTACAAGCATGAATCCCACAGGCAGAGGCATGATGGGACTTGTAGTTTCGCAACAGCTGGAGGGCCGCCAGTTTGAGACCCCTGATCTAGGGCAATCAAAGGGGTTAAATATGTGCCTAACAAGTGTTTGAGTGTGTGCTGTTTTTACTGGGTGTCTAGTTGTTTTCATTCCTTGCTTAGCAGGGAATGAAAAACCAAGTGAATCCCCTGTCACTGAACACAGCTCTGTGCTGTTTACACCCACAGAGCTGTGTTCAGAGCCAATCGCCCAGTGCTGGCGATCAATCACTGGCCGGGACCCAGTGATCGGCACATGCTGTAAAGAATCACAGCACAGCTGGGCGGGGTGGTGCATGTGTGCCCCCTACCCGGAAATGCCGAATGACACATATATATGTGATTCTGCTACATGGGACCGTCGGGTATTTTAGGTGATAGAAGGGGCCAAATTACACAGCACAAGCACTGTCCTGTTATTCATGCTTTAAAGGAGCAGGATCCTTTTTTTTTTTTATAGGGTGGCAAACGCTTTGATGCATTTTATGCATTAAGGTAAAACACCTTCTGCATGTAGCAGCCCCTCCTAAATACTTACCCAAGCCCCATCTCCATCCAGTGATGTGCACAAGAACAACAACTCTCTCCTCAGTGGACAGAGAGGCAGGAGCCTGTCAATCAAAGCCAGTGAGGAGAGAGTGGGGGGCAGGGCACAGCTGTGTGCTGTGTGTCAATGAACAAACAGAGCAGGCTCAGGAGCAAGCACAGACAAGTGCCCCCATAACAAGTGGCCAGGGGAGGGGCCAGGAGAATCAGCAGGGGACCCCAGAAGAGGGGAATTGGAAATGATTGCACAAAGCAGGTAAGTATAACATGTTTGTTATTTTTTTTTTAATAAAAATATTTCCTTTAGAATCACTTTAACTATGTTTAACTATCAGCAGGATTTAACAAACAAAACAGTTTAATCGTATTAGACACTGACTGCATAAAACACATTGGTTAGTCATATTCAATAACCACAGCTTTTCCTGCTTTAAAAATAATATACTGGTTTCTAAAAAGAAATAAATTCTTTATGCATTGCATGCCATGGTGGTGGAAGAGTTACTATTCACCATACGAGCTTACAACTGTTAGATGAAATAAAGAGTAAGGTGAGATATTGTAAATGTCCATTTGTTATATGATCTGAGAGAGAGGATACACTTCTGTCTCTTACAGAGAACGGTGCTAGAGAAATAGAAGGCGTACTTCATTACACAGTATTGATCTCACAAACAAAGGGCTCCCATGTTATTGATCGCTTCACACAAATGCCCTTTTTGCCAACTCAGGCATAATTCTCTGTGAGTGTTGATGCACCGTAGATAAATGTCAGATGGTAACATACTGGACTATATGTCATTACAGGTATGACTACTAGCATTTGGAGTGAAAGGACAGAAAAGCCAAATGTTGATCTAAAATCAATATCAGATACTAAACAATGCTGACTGTCTTAGTATTATTTGTGACCTTAGAAAGGGAGGATTTACTAAAGAACGACCAATTGTGCTAGACCAATAAACTGGTGTTCATTTTAAAGACCAAATTGGGTTGCGATAATATTAAAAATGCAGTCTTTGCCCTAACCTTTGTATGTTCAATGTAGGCAGCACGGGTTCAGTATGTTAGAGTGAAAACGTGTCCATCACACCACTAATATCAGCTACAGCTAATGACTGTGTATAGTTCACATGTAGACAATCTAGTCTATTTTCCAACAATGGCTAGCAATCATCTACTTAGTGAATGATCAACCGATTCCACAGAGGATGCTGTGTCTTTTTTTTTTCTTTGCATATGATTTGTCTTTAGTGATCTAAGTTATAAGTTATACAGATCGCAGTAAAATACTTGCAATGCTTTCTTGAATGAAACAATGGAGACTTTGCTGACTTCCCACTTTGAAAATGCTAGTTACCTGGCTGTCCTGGTGACCCTCTTTCTTCAATACTTGACCTGGAACAAGTATGCAGATGAGAACTTTGCAATGATTTTCTCTGCATGCATCTTCCAGCTCAATACTTAAAGCATTAAATGCACTGGGTCAGGGTAAGTGACAAACATCTAGCATAATCTCACGGTAAAGGTTTACTTTAAAGCTGTACTTTAGACAAAGAGCTATATATCCAAATGAAATACATATGGCATATGGAAACTGTTTAACTGCCAAAGGATTCATTTTTATGCCCATCCAATGCTGAGATTTTCACAGCTCTGCCACACAGGACAGCCTTGTCCGGAAGAAGACTTCAGTTATCTTTCCTGCAGTTAAATTCAACATTCACCTATTTAAATCCATATGCTGCTAACATTAGTAAATGGATAAGAAAGTATATCATATTTACATATTAACCATTTTTTAAAATTATTTTTCACATTTCTTCAGTTACTTCCTGGTTTCCATGCCTAGGCAAATGATGTCATACATCTCAGGAGTCTTCAAAAGGGTAGGAGGGGTTTTCTCAGCTAAGCACACCCTTCTTCATGCACACCTGAGCTAAGGGCAGATGGATTCCAGGAAGTAAATGCTACATGAATCACCTGCCCTTAACTCAAGATGACCACAGCCAGAAATGCTAGAGGTTTTTTTTTTTTTTCCCAAAGTGATTTCCCAGTAAAATAAAGCATGGAGACATGGATGGATGGGGAGTTTGCTTTGCATATTAAAAATTAATTAAAGTGATTGTAAAGTCTTGTTTTGTTTAAATAACAAATGTGTTATACTTACCTGCTGTGTGCAGTTGGTTTTGCATAAAGCAGCCCAGATCCTCCTCTTCTCGGGTCCCTCGTCTGTGTTCCTAGCCCCTCCCTCCTGTTCAGTGCCCCCACAGCAAGCAGCTTGCTTTGGGGGCACCTGAGCCAAGTCACAGCTCCCTGTGTCTATTCAGACACGGAGCCATGACCCACCCTGCCCCCCTCTCTCCCCTGATTGGCTGACTGATTTTGATTGACAGCGGAGGGAGCCAATCGCCCCACACCGCATTGCTTGTCTTGACAATGAGGAGGGCAGCTTAGGCACTCCTGCAACATCACTGGATAAAGATGGGGCTCAGGTAAGTATTAGGGGGGCTGAAGGGGGCTGCTGCACACAGAAGGTTTTTTTATCTTAATGCATAGAATGCGTTAAGATAAAAAAAAAAAACTTATGCCTTTTCAATTCCTATAAATACTGTTTGGTTTGTAGTGCTCAAATGCAGTGTAGTTCTGCTTTAAGTAACACATGTCTTTGCCCCAGCCAGTGACTGGACAGTGAAAAGAGAAACAGCAGACTGACAAGCTCATCTCTCTGTTCACTCTTCCTCTCAGCATACTCCTTTTTAGCACGTAAATGTTGTTTCTCAACTAATTTGCTCCTCACGCTGCCTTTCCAGCTTTCAGTCTGAGCTCCGGTGTACAGGGGCTGCAAGAGGCTGATAGCATGTCAGATTCAGGAACTTGCACTGCTTGCATTTAAAACAACATTTAACAAAGTATCCATCAGTAGCTGTAGCTGTATTCATTTGTGTCTTTTATGTCTTTCTGAAGTTTAGCTTTAAAAAGAATGACAAGTGCTAATTGCTGCTGTGACTTCCACTTCTGAGGTGAGATGTTAGGTAAGTATTTGTTGTGAAAGTCTGGTTTTCATTTTTTCTCTGGGGAAAGGCTAGGAACTGAAGACTTATCACACAAGGCTTCTGGAAAATAATCTACCAGTTCTGCTTGATGAACAAACTCATCCACATTTCACTGCGGAAAAGTGAGGCAAGCCATAGATGAATCGATTTTCTTTCCTGAATCAATTTTTGCCAGTACTAGCCTTACTTGTACAGTGACTCCCAATACATTTGAATGGGTAAGTACCCCTGTACTGTATATTAGCTTGGGATGGTGGGCTAATAATGGATATTAAAGATGAACCCTTGTCAGTTATAAAAGACACAATTTAATGCAGCACTGTAATAATTATTACATAATTCAATGTATTTGTAAATGCAAACAAGTACCTGAATTAGACCTGGAATCAGGCTCCTACATTTCACTAGTATAGCAGAGTTGGAGGAAGAAGCAGCACAATAATCCAATCAGTTCAAGTGATGACAGGAAGCATTCTGATAGGAAGAGAAAGCAGAGTGACAGAGTCCAGGACATCCTGTACTCAGAGGAAGTGGGTTACATGATGCTGGCCATCAGACTGAGGACATCCAGTGGCTGAAAAAAGTACTGCAGTGAAAATCTCTGGATTGAGGGTGAATACTACACATTGAAAGCTTGCTTATTTTTTAATAAACTATTTATTTTTATTTTGTTATCCTTGGAATGTTGGTTGTTATGTTAGAATCTTGCTTTAAATCTAAACTTGTTTGTTAAGGTTACACTTGTTTGATTAAGGACAAGTAGGGCAAAACATTAAAGTATATATTTGTATTCAATATAAAACATGGTCTATATTATATAATATATATATATATATATATATATATATATATATATATATATATATATATATATATATATATATATATATATATATATATATATATACGTTTGTATGGTAATATTACATTGTGAAAGTGAAATATTGTTACACACCCTTAGGGCCAGTTCACACCATAGAAACGCAGTCCTGATGCTTTTCTGTATGCACGTTTTCACGCATTTTTGATGTGTTCCAGTGTGTTTTTGATGCGTTTTTAGTGCAGTCCAGTGCATCCCCCCCCCCCCCATTTTTCTTCATCTTAAGTAAAGACATGTGCATTCCAGTACATTTTTGGTGCGTACTGGTGCATTTCAGTGTGTTTTTGATGCGTTTACAGCGTTCCAGTACAGTCCAGTGCAGGAAAAATGCAGCATGTACTACTTTTTTTTCTGGAACTGGAACGCACTGGAACTGCAAGCACTTGTGTGAACTATGCCATTGGAAACCATATAATCTGCTTTTAATGCGTTTTTGATGCAGAAAAGAAACGCACTGGACTGCATGTGGTGTGAACTGGCCCTTAATGTTAGCTTTTGATATTTTGTGCTATAAATGAATACACATGCCACTTCCAACACACACTAGTATCATGAAATAAGGGTGTTCTAACTCACCCAATTAACACCTCAAATCCAGTTTTAAGTTAAGCTTCAGAGGTTAAGGTATGATGATAAGTGTTACAAGTGATAGCACTTTTTCTCTCCTCAGATTTTTAAGTTTAGGCATATATGTCATTAGTAATCAGTATTATCAGCAGCATGTAAGAATATACTTCATTAACCATGACAACAACAGCCCTGCAAACAGTGCACCTAGTGCAATTAAAACAAACCTGTTATTTTAAAAAAATGAATACTGAAGGCAGCTGAAGAGATGAAGACAATTTAATGAATTGATTACTTAGGGTCCTTTTGGATGAACGGCAGTCGCTCGGATCTTTTGTGACAGCCATGTTCAAGTTTTCCCTGCATCTTGTAATAAACCCATGTTAGGTCTATGGGCAGGCAGACAGGTGGTTGTAAACATATGTGCATCAATTTACATCCTTTTACCTCCAATCCGTCCTTTTTTTTGTGACCTTGATGGACTCTAAAGTAGTCAGGTGTAAACAGATGCACATTCATTTACATCTGCCTGCTCAGAGCTTCTGTTCAGATCCACCCGAAAATCTGATCAGAACACTCATCTGAAGGGACCCTTAGGGCATTTTACCTTATGCTTTTTTTTATGTCCATATTGGTATTTGCAATCATTAGTATAACCAACAGACTGGTGAACATACATTATATTGTTGATGAACACATGTTAAACTGGATATGCAAATCAAACTATTACATTACATTTGTGCAATAGATCTACACATTAAAGGAATAGATATGGATTGCTTTGCTTATTGAATAACGTGAAGCTGCATTCACTTCAATCATACCAATTACATGCAAGCAAAAACCCTCTCCCTAACACATGACTGGCTTTGAACACAGTTTTACCTTATTTACTAAGCTAAATGAACATTCTCTTTTTCTCTATTTTTCTAGTAAATCAACCCCAATATACAAAGCAAGTTCCAGTATAAAATACTTTTAACTCATATTGGAAATAAAATAATATGCTAAGTTTGCCTTATACAGGGCATTCTGCCCAAAGGTCTAGTAATATGAATATTCATGTGGTGAGTTAAAGTGATATTAAAGTGGTTGTAAAGGCAGAAGGTTTTTTATCCTAATGCATTCTATGCATTAAGTTAAAAATCTTCTGTGTGTAGCATCCCCCCTAATACTGACCTGAGCCCCATCTATATCCAGTGATGTGTACGAGTGCCTCAGCCGTCTGGGACTTTCCGTCCTGATTGGTTGTGACACAGCAGCGGCACCATTGGCTTCCACTGCTGTCAATCAAAGTCAGTTAGCCAATCAGGAGAGAGGGGAGTGGGGCCGCACTGGGGCTCCTTTTCTGAATAGACACACGGTGCTGTGGTTCGGCTCGGGTGCCCCCATAGCAAGCTGCTTGCTGTGGGGGCACTGAACAGGAGGGAGGGGTCAGGAGCACCATCCAGGGACCCGAGAAGAGGAGGATCTAGGCTGCTCTGTGCTAAATCATTTCACAGAGCTGGTAAGTATAACATGTTATTTTTAGAGATAAAAAAACAAGACTTTAGTAACACTTTTCATTATTGGCTTTTTTTTTCCTTTAACAATAGTAAACATGTTATACTTCCCTGCTCTGTGCAGTGGTTTTGCACAGAGCAGCCCAGATCCTCCTCTTCTCATGTCCCTCGCCCCCTCACCTGACCCTTCCCTCCTGCTGAGTGCCCACAGAGCAAGTAGTTTGCTATGGGGGCCCCTGAGCTGAGCCAAAAATACAAATAAAGAGTGCTGCGCTGCTGTGATATACCAGTGGGTGCAATGAAAAATACCATATATACACATCCAAAAAGTGAGAAGAAAAGAACCATTTAAATAAAGTTCTAATAATTATAAAAAAACTCCAATAAAAACCAGTGATCCTAAATAAATACAATAAATGTCCAGTACTGAAAAGTCCAAACAATACTGTTGGGTAATAGTGTATTGAAAATGTTCAATCGGTGAAATATTCCACTGTACTCTAATATACTACTCTAATTTTCTACATCCAATATTCTACTGGTGTTTAAAACCCAAATGCCAGTGCTGTAAGTACTTGCTCTATCTTCTCCTGTGCTCCATCAGCTAGTGAAAATATAAGAGTGTCCCAGTTGCCTAGATCTATGCTATAGGTCTAGAAATGCCTGTTCCCCAATGTCAGGGGTAATCAGTTGTGTAGACTCCTTTAAGGATAGTCGCCGCTCAGACGCCGTTTGGTATCTCCTCTCTTCTTATCCAGTTAATCTCATGGATCTCCCCGTGGTAATCTCTAGACAGAGCTCATAATCACAGGGAAACTACCATAGTGTATTATGTAAAAACTCCAAAGATTTTATTAAAACTATGTATTGCACTCACATTAAAAACACTTGTAAAGTAGCATTTCAATATAGGATCTGGCACAAATTGATTAACCACTTGCCATCCAGGCCATTTCTGACATTTCACTCCTACATGTACAAATCTTCATTACTAGAAAATAACATAGAACCCCCAAACGTTATTTTTTTTTTAGAAAAGACCCTAGAAAATACAATGGCGGTCACTGCAACTTTTTATCTCGCATGGTACTTGCGCAGCAATTTTTCGAACGTGTTTTTTTTTTGGAAAAAAAAACTGTTTTGTGCTTTAAAAAAAAAACAAAAAACAGTAAAGTTAGCCCAATTTTTTTGCATAATGTAAAAGATGAAGTTTTGCCGAGTAAATAGATACCTAACATGTCACGCTTCAAAATTGCACACGCTCGTGGAATGGCGCCAAACTTCGGTACTTAAAAATCCCCATAGGCGACGTTTAAAAAATGTTACTGGTTACATGTTTTGAGTTACAGAGGAGGTCTAGGGCTAGAATTATTGCTCTCGCTCTAACGTTCGCAGCGATACCTCACATGTGTGGTTTGAACGCCGGTTTCATATGTGGGCGGGACTTACGTATGCGTTCACTTCTGCGTGCGAGCACACGGGGACAGGGGGTGCTTTAAATTTTTTTATTTTTTTATTGTTAATTTTACTTTTTTTTTTTTGTTTGACACTTTAAAAAAAAATGATCACTTTTATTTCTATTACAAGGAATATAAACATCCCTTGTAATAGGAATATGGTATGATCGGTCCTCTTTACAGTGAGATATGAGGTCAATTAGACCCCACATCTCACCTCTAGGCTGGGAAGCCTGGAAAAAAAAAAAAAAAAAACCTATTGATCCTGCCAGAATCTTGTAAAATGATACCCTCCTGCGCACTGTACATATGCTAACAACGTCCTGTGTGCATTGCCTATGCTGACTGTTATCAATAGACAGTGTACCTAGCTCTTTAAACTATAAAACACCTCCCTTCATGTTACATCCGAACACATTTCCTGTCCCCTGTCCTAGGTTAAAAATGCCGCTCCGCCACAAAAAGAGCACAGTGAGTTAAAAGGGTATTATGGGGCCAAATGAAGATAAAGAAAATAAAGAAAAAAAAACTGCAGCCACCACATCTAAGATCTGTAAGTTGCAAAATGTAACTTTTATTCTCGCGTTTTGATAGATACACTTTAAGGTCCCCTTTTTAGTTGCAATCACCAGAGCATTCAAGAATTTGAACAGCCCAGTGCAGAACATGCCCTCTTTTAACAGTTTTTGCTGGCACCACAATGCTCCACAGATTCCTTATTCTTAATAGTCATATGCAGTTCACTGTAACAGCTTTTGACATGGAATTTGATGTTTTAAGAAAGGGCAAACATTTTGTAGCTGACATTTCACACAAAAAGTAGGCGGTACAGGAAAAGAAGTATGAAGTTCAGCTTTTAATCTGGCTACAGTAATAATGGTATATTTTGAACTTTAGAAGTTTCCTCTCTGTTAAAAACATTAGAATAGGATACATTTGTAACCTATTTATTTAAATAACGTCTATGTCAAAAAAAATTATATATATATATATATATATATATATATATATATATATATACCGTATTTATCGGCGTATAACACGCACTTTTTTCCCCTTAAAACCAGGGGAAAATCGCAGGTGCGTGTTATACGCCGATCCCCTGCGATCCTACTCGGCTAGGTTCAGATAGCTCCGCTCGGGACTACGAGTGGAGCCGAAAGTGAACGACAGCCGCCGGAAAGAGCCGAGGACCGGCTCTGTGTATTTCGGCGCCGGCGGCGCCATTTTCAAATCGCGATCGGCGATTTTGAAGCCCAGAATGGCTGGGATCACTGGGGAAGGCTGCACTGGGGAAGGCTGCACTGGGGAAAGCTGCACTGGGGAAAGCTGCACTGGGGAAGTCTGCACTGACAAGGCTGCACTGGGGAAGTCTGCACTGGGGAAGTCTGCACTGACAAGCCTGCACTGGGGAAGTCTGCACTGGGGAAGTCTGCACTGACAAGGCTGCACTGGGGAAGTCTGCACTGGGGAAGTCTGCACTGGGGAAGTCTGCACTGACAAGGCTGCACTGGGGAAGGCTGCACTGGGGAAGGCTGCACTGGGGAAGGCTGCACTGACATGGCTGCACTGACAAGGCTGCACTGACAAGGCTGCACTGACATGGCTGCACTGAGAAGGCTGCAATGATGGGCGTTTAAATGTAAGTTTTTTTTCCCTTCAACTTCCCTCCTAAAAGTTTTTTTTTCCTTAAAATTCCCTCCTAAATTGGGGTGCGTGTTATACGCCGGTGCGTGTTATACGCCGATAAATACGGTATATATATATATATATATATATATATATATATATACATACACACTACATACATACTTTTTTTCAGGGCTGTTCGGAAAATACATACTATTATGATTCTCAACTTTAAGGTTATTTTTTTTTAAATAATAATAAAAAAAAAACTTTAGAAGTATACTAGCATGTTGTTTCAAAACAGCCCTAAAGTATTTTGGAAGCCTTTCTGAAAAATAAACTCAGTTCGTACACACTGTGACCAAACCACATTTCCACATCCTGTGACTGGATAGATATCCTGTTTAGATGGAGTGGGAATAGGGAGGCTGAGAAATGATATAAAGGCAACACAGAGTGACACAATATTAAGGCAACAGACCTTGTAATCATGACAACTATGTTAAACCCTTTTCATAATACCTAGATTACAGCACTTAGCTTGGACATCTCTCGGTCTCTTCAATAATTATCTTTGTGTTCATAGGCAATGGCTGTGTCCCCTGAACGTTTGCCAGTGGGAAATCAAAGTATGGTAATGCTGTATAAACACACTGTGCTGCTAATATTTCGTATCCCCATTTTAGATAATTAGGTATTTACATAAAATTTACAAATATCATTATTGCAGCACACAAACATTTAATACAAAATCAGCAGTCATCTGGAGTGTAATTATGAACTGTAACCTAAATTAGAGGAATGCAGATACACTGGTTCAGTTTCTTCAGCATAAAATGTATAAATTAACTAGAGAAAAAGAAAATGGGGATTTTGCCCATGGCAGCCAATAGGATTCCAGCCAACATGAAAATTAAGATATTAAATGCATACACACATACACAGCTTACCTGACCAGGACTTGTGTTCTTCATGTATCGAAGCTCTATTTAGCCGTGCCTCACTAGCAACAGTCCTACTGTTGGCAACATAAAGCTATGGGAGCCCCAATAACTGGGCCATCTGAACGTCCTGGTTAGATATTTTCATCCCCACCCCTAGGAGAGTCCTATTCTTTCACACAGCACTGAGGAACCCCTGTTATGTCAGGCCCTATGCTCACAATCTGACTTGTCTTTTTCTCCACACCCAACTTCTCCACTGTCATTCAAGGCTGTACATCACCCACTGCCATTCAAACAACAAGGACTGGCTATTCAAGCTTGTCTTCCAATAAAATCTGCAAAATCACAGTATCTGGCTTAAACCTAGAGATTAGAGACCCAGTGGAAGCTCTTTGGAACCCTAAAGATTATAGCTGTAAATTAAGGGGCAATAAGGCTTATCGAACATTAACACCAAATGTCCTCCTTTATTCCTCATTGTAAGCTGTATCATTTTTTTATGTATTTTAAAGTGTCACTAAATCCACAACAGTAAAATCAGTCTGTATATGCAGCATAGCATGCTTGTTATACTCACTGTGGAACCTAAGGGGTTAATCCTCTGCATTGTGTAAAAAGGCTATTTTATTCTGTATGCACAGATCCTTCCTTCCCTGCACTGTCTATCTAGGGGAAGGTCAGCTAACACAGGCAGAATAGCCGACCTGCACATGCTCAGTTGTGTCTTTTATGCTGAAGAGCATATTTACTTATTGATCAGAACTAGCCATGTCACATGATATTGACATCACACATGTGGGTCCGTATACAGGCTGAAGTGGAAATCTCCTCCTTCCTGAACTCTCAGCACTGGAGAAACTCTGCAGTTTATCATGTAACCGTGGTATACCAATCATCCAAAAAGGTATATAGTGGCAGTATTTTTTAATGTAAAAAGATGATTTATAAGCTGTGGGCACTGGGGGGAGCGGATGAACTATTTTCATATTACTGGGTTTAGTAACACGTTAAGGTTGCGTTTTCTCTATGCAATTATTTTTTATTGGTTGAACTAGATGGACTTGTGTCTTTTTTTTCAACCTGACCAACTGTGTAATTGTTATCCCTTTTGGATTCTCTCCAGAATGGTAGCCAGAGTGTCACATGTTGCTGACATAGGCAAGCCTTGTGAAAACTACATTCCCATGATCCCCTACAGATGGCCACCATGCAAAATAAACCTTGAGAAACTTTTGGGTGGATATATAGAAAGTGTTCTGCGTGCACACATTGTGGCTGTGTTTAACTACACAAAAGAGTGTAGGTCACTAATCTACAGATTACAAAAGTAGCAGCAGTGGCAGGCCACCAGCTCCAGAAATTGAAGACAACCTGTTTTCATCATCAGAATGTTACTATTTTACCTCCTCGCACAACCATTACATACATCAGTCTAGGTATGATTTTGTAATAGCCTTGCATTTGTGGACCCAAATTTCAGCTTTAAACATGTTAAAATGATCGTCAGCTTTATTTAATAAATTATCCTAATTCCTAAATACTGAAACCCACAGCTACAAACTACTGAGCTTTAGAATTCACCAAGCTGAATTCAGATAGAGACAAGAGGAAGGTGTGTGACATATGTGAGAGATATGTTTTACAGCTCTGCAGATACAGAAAGATGCTATTAATAAGGCTTACATAATTACCTGTGAATAACCTGGGGGTAAAGGAATTTGCAGGTACAGAACATGCTCATTGCTTTTAGAACATTCAGAAACAGCAAGCATCAAAGACTTGCATTTGACGTGGAAAAATCATATGACGTTGAGTGTATTAGCACTTAGTTTACAGGAAAATAGGACTGAGGAATTAATTAGCTAATATAGCTTCAAACCTTTTCCTGCATGTTATTTCCAAAAAAATAACTGAATTGTGGAAGCTGTGCTCAAAAAGGGTAAACAGAGGGCAAAGATCATGTCTCTCCATGAAAGCAGCCACCATTGTTAGAGGCCGGGCTTTGCTTCCTCATACCAGAGCCTCCAGCATGGAGAGCGGTGAGCAGCACAACAGGGACATCACTAAATCTCCTGGGACTAGTAGTCAATGGCAACAGTGTCCTAGATCTCACACTTCCAATATAAAGCAATGAGTCTGTGGGCTCAAGTATACTACTCTCACATATCAGAAAGTGCACTGTTTTTTTTTTAGGATTTCTACAAAAATGGTAAACGCTTTTAAGGCACTGTTTAGGCACAATTAAATTACCACTTCTAGATGCTTACTTTTTGACTTGAGGGTCACCTAAAAGATGAAATCTAATTGTCTGCTAGGGACAAGATCTACTTTTCCCCCCTTTTTTAATATAATTTCATTCTTCGGAAATAAGCACAGAGGTCAGTAAAACATTACATGCCTGTATCAGTGAGGAATAACATTCCAATGAGGGACAAACAATTCCCAAGGGAGAATGTTGGTGTAAAATTATGTAGCAATTTCAGATTTCACTCAGCAAGGATTTAGTAGAAAAACATTTTTGTTCTCATGATTTAAATGAACATTGTGACCCTTTGAGTGAAAAAGCAAGCAGGCTAAAGCTTTCAAGCCAGAATTAGGCAAAAATCAAGTACAAGCACAGCACTGATCTCTACAAGTTCCCCAAGGCCAGGTCAATGAGCTCCAATTTTGTGAAAAGTTATGTCAATGACTCAGATGACTGCCTGGAAAATTAGCTTTGCTATCATACTAAATGGTGCAATGTAGGTAATGACCTGCAAAAAAACATATGTGCTGATAACATATGCATTAAAGAAACCAGTCATGTATACGTGGGTTTCTGCTTAGCTTCATCTGTCGAGAAGCAACAAACACTAATAAGCAAATGCTGCACTTCTCAGGAAAAGCTCTTTTTTTGTGTATTAGCACTTTTACAAGCAACATCCAATAAAGGGAAAGTGCAAATTATGTAACAACAGAAGGACAGCAGTGCATGTGGTATATATATTGTAACGAGCCCCTGCTCGCTCAGTTCCACTCTCCCGACACTCCTCTGCTGCTATTGGATGAGATTGCAGATTGCAACGTCTGATAGTTTGGTCGTTTGATGCTCCGGGATTCCATCTACAACTATGTGCCATTCTAATTCAGTTGTTATAGCTCAGAACAAACACCAGGCAGACTGTATGTAAGTTCAAACAGGAATCTCACGTTTATTGGATGCACACAACACACTTTTATACATAGCAGTTTGAACACCCCGCCCAAACAACCACTTTCCTATTGGTCAATTGTAAGGTACACTCTAGTCCTCACTTAGGTCCTCTTGGCCATGCAAATGAGGACTTAAAACAGAGTCAGCAGGGATTGGTCCGATAGCTTGAATAGGAGGGCTGATATGTGTAATGACACAGAGAAGTCCCAGGAGATAATTAAAGTACATAAACAAATGGTCAAACACAGAACAATGCCTTCCTTCCAGACCACGGAACTGTCTGGAGGGGGTTAGCTTTAAGACAGGGCGGAGGACCCACCATACTTCAGTATTCCAAGGATCATGACATATATTTTTTATATATTTTTTCCCTATCTGTGTAACAGTAATAAAGGAATACCTCGGTCACCACTGTGACCTAGGAAATTTGTGTGTACCACTCAGGCTTGGTGGTGAGGGTGTATGTAGTCAATGCTTCCGCAGCTGCTGCTAGAGTGCCGACAGGGTATGGAACCCGTTGTGGTTCCTGTAGAGCTTTAAAGAACAATGGGGTAGAAGTCGCACATCTAGATGTTCTGGAGTGATTTAAAGAGTGGCAACCTCAGCCTGGACTGCAACCAGGCCACACCCCCTTGATCACCACTCCTGGTCAAACCCCAAACATTGGGGTTGATTTACTAAAGGTAAATCCATTCTGCACTACAAGTGCACTGCAAGTGCACTTAAAAGTGCACTTGGAAGTGCAGTCACTGTAGATCTGAGGGGAAGATCTGAAATCAGGGGAAGCTCTGCTGATTTTATCATCCAATCATGTACAAGCAAAAATGCAGTTTTTTTATTTTCCTTGCATGTCCCCCTCGGATCTACAGCGACTGCACTTCCAAGTGCACTTCTAAGTGCACTTGCAGTGCACTTGTAGTGCAAACAGTATTTGCCTTTAGTAAATAAACCCATTGTCTATGGCAAGTTCTAACCTTATTAGAACCCATAAGTCAGGGTGATTCCCCTACAATTTACTATATATATATATATATATATATATATATATATATATATATATATATATATATATACACATACACATATACACACACACACACACACATATAAACCCATATTTATCAACAATGGCAAATCATTTGAGCAACACACAAGATAAAAGTAATCCAGGGGCTTTATAACATAACATAACAGTTTTCTATGTATTGCACATTTGTAACTGGAATAATATTGCAAGACACGCAAGTGGGATTCTTGACACTACGCATTGCAAGTGAAGGCTTTTTAAGCTGCAGTGAGAACATATCACAAGACACATTGCCCGAGAGGTGTTTTCACATATAACATTTCCTTACTTGCTGTGAAAATAGCTGGTAATCAGGTGGTGTGCTGGAATGTTTGCCAGCTCAAGGCTTAGACGCACAAACATTACTTTACTGTCATAAACCTCCACTTTCAAAATTTCTAGAAGTGCGCTGAAAACAATACAGCCAGGCTTTTTTTTGTTGCCAGCCTCTGTAAAAAATGGATGTTCGGTCTCCCTGGAATTGAAATTAGGAAAACAGCAATCACACTCATTTTAACAGGCTTGAGTAGAGACTGTTCACTTAGCAAAGTGTATGTAGTAAATAAGGTGAAGCTGTGTTTACTTTGAATACCCAATCATGTGCAAAGGAATACAAAATGTCTTGCATGCAAATGATTGATTTTAACATCATCTTACTCACTAAGCTAACATTCACTTTGGTAAACCAACAGTCATTCCATTAGGAAATCAGCACCACTTAATTCTTTATTCAAACAGTGGTGAATAAGCCCAATAACACCATCCATACATTTATGCAGACTCTAAGGCTTGGTTCACATATATGCAAATTTTAATTCATTTTGAACCACATCCAATTCCCATGACATGAGAAATAACATTCATTTCCAATGAAGCTATTCACATATATGCCATGATCCGCAGTACAAATTTAAAAGGAGTCCTGTGCATTTTCTGAGCACTGCGGTGCGGTTCAGGTGCAAATTCCAGGCTCATTGAGTTCTATGGGAACATTTCTGAATTGCACATGTGTTCAGTTGTGTTCAGGATTTCAGCACGAATTGCTCTCCTACTACAGGAGTTGACACCCTTTATCTACTATGTATTGGCCAGCACTGAAGACACAGCTGTGACAAAAATCCTAATTCTTGCAAATTCGCATCAGAACTGCACCTGAATCACTGAAAAAATGCTTTCTTTATTCACAGTGAAAACTGACATACAATTTGCACTGGACAAGTGTGAACCCAGCCTTAAAGTATTTACTGTATCTAATAAGACATGTTTGGTCACTGTCATGAAGGGAATGTAGGTACAAATTTCTACGCCATACCCAGACATTAGGGTTGACTCACTAAAATCGGAGAGTGCAAAATCTGGTGCAACTCTGCAGAGAAACCAATCAGCTTCTAAGGTTTATTGTCAAAGCTTCATTGAACAAGCTGTAGTTAGAAGCTGATTGGCTACCATGCACAGCTGCACCAGAGTTTTAGTAAATCAACCCCATTGTGTATGTCAATTTATAGAACAGTGTTTCCCAAGCTGTGGCAAGACCATCATGGGGTACACATCCTGGGGTAATCAGGGCTTTTGTCCACAATAAGTTTGTGGGAGCTTATAAACTAGTGTCACCTACCAGTGGCAGTGACTAGAAGTAGTATGTTTTGCTGGATGTGTCTGTGACAATTTCCTGGTTGAAGTCAGGATATCCAGTTATATTTACTAGTAAAAGTTAGTGATGATGGTACACCACTGACCGGGTTTGACAAATGTTGCTATAGACAAAGCAGTTTTGAAAATCTCCATGGCAACAAGTGCAATTTGCAAAATTCATGCTAGCTACAAGAATTCTTTAAGAGTTTGTATATGCATAAGAGTACAACGAAGTGAATAAACAATAATACAGATCCTATTGTCTGTGTTCCATTGGGGAGCTTTCCCTTTTCTTTCTGTTCAAATTCCCTCTGACATAGTTGTCTTCAGAACAGGTGTCCCCATTGGAAGAGTTCACTATTTCTTTCTGAGACAACCATAACATTGTGAATTTCCAATCACTAATGGGTTTATTCATCTAGCCGTTTATGGATGTACACCACGCAGATCATTTAAGGAGTGACTACATATCTGGGCATGGACTAATGGCCCTGTATGCAGACTGCTTGTGTTTAGCGATGTTCATCTGTCCCTAACTGGTGGTGAACACTCCATATTAGATTACATGTAGACAGCTGCAAAGCCTGTCGGGCTGTCATTGATTTGTAGGGGTTCAGTGGCAGCAGTTAATAAAAAACATCTGGCCAAACAAAACACTGATCTGGTGCGGTGTACAGCCGGGAATGTGAATGAGCACTCTCTGTAAATGTAACAACGCTCACCAGGACATGTGAAGGAAGGTGAAGCACCCCAGCAGGGACACAATAAAAGTTTACTACTCTTACCTCTTCTGTTTAAAACTCAACTTAAATATTATAGGAGAAACAATAATACTGGTTGCTTGGCTGTCCTGCTAACAATCCACCCTCAATACTTCAGGTCACTGCAACAAGCATTCAGAAAAGAACATGTCCATCTTTCCTGATCTGCATATTTGTTCCGGGCTGGTAACTCAGAGAGTACTGAAGCCAACAAGTCAGCATTCCAGCCAGGCAACTAGCATTCTCAAACAGAAGTCATCAAAGGCATTGCCTATATTTCTCTCATTACAGATCTACTTTAAAGACTTCCTTTGCATGTGCACAAAGCGGATTTTGTTAAAATCATTCCGTTTTTTTATGCTCCTGACAACCTTAACGCTGTCAGAGAAGATTAAAGTGTGACAGAGCACCTATCTGGAAATAAAATTTCATTAAACAAAAGCAGGAGGAAGAGAATTGTGCATGTGAACTTCCTGATGAACAAGCAGATTACTATTTGTTTAAACAGAAATAATCTTGAGTGTCCTGGCATGAGGTAAACGAGAATATCTCAACCTGCAGTGATGTATATGGCGGTGACATTGTAATCTTGGTTTTCATGTAAACTAGCTGACTACAATTACTTTCTGCAAGCACCAAGAACCCCCCTATGGCTTTCTCTCTCCTCCCCCTTTCTGATCTATCCCCTTTTCAAGCTATTGTTTTGAAAGGCTGAAGACACTCATTTCCTAGTCAGCAGGTGTCTGTTCATAATAGCAGTAAAGTAGCCTTTATTATGTTATTGGAGTGAGAGCTTCATAATGATTCTGCAATGCATTCAAGGTAGTCTTATTCATACAAGGACATTTTTTTACAGGTTTCATTTTGAAATTTAATGAGAAACAAGCTATTCACTTAAAAAAATGCAAAAAACTGACTGACGACACACAAGCTGAAAACACAGCAGGAGATTTCTAAGTCAACAAGTGTAAAGGAACAATATACAAACCATTCCATTACAAAACTGTGTAGTTAATACACAGAAATTAAGTCAAACTGAGAGAGACGATCAGGAATTTTTATAAAGAAAAAGTAGAATAAGCATTAAAAATGTTTCATTTAAAAAAGCGGACCAGCAACAGCAGGATGTTTAAAATAAAAATAATAATAATAATAAAAAACTTTATTTTATAGAGCGCCTTAAAATATAGCTTCTCAAAGCTGGTTGGTATAAGTGAATCTGTGTTTTGCCAATCTAAGCCAAAGCAAAAAATTTGTGCTTTAACACTAGCACTGCCATTCCCTTGACCCTTGATTTCCTCACTCCTGCATTCACCCAATGGTTTAAGGGAAAAGAAGCCCTGTGTAATCTCCAAATTGATTTAGAGCTTGCACAGGGTTGAGGTCCTTCTCCCACCCCCCACATGACAACCAACCAGCAAGCAACAACACTCAAGGAAGGCGAGTGTGTCAAATGCTTCCCCATATCTAGAAGCATTGCCTATGTCACTTTGCTTCCCCAAGTGAACAGATTGAAGGGGAGTGAAAGGATTTAGGTATAAGCAGCTGCAGAGACCAGTATTTAATGAACCTGTTGATTTGGTCTTTTATGCTTTCGCTCAGTATCTGTCCTAAAGGCAACAATCACTTCAACCAAACTTGGGTATGGCTGTCCCCAGCATGGTTACAGACAGCAATAAAAAACAGAAATGTTTACCTTTGCCCCCTCTATCAAAAACTAAAAAAAGGTTTTGGCTGACCTTCACCCAAAAATAAAATTCGTCATTCTCTCAACTCCCACCTGGTGTATTTTTTTTTTTTTTTGATACTCACCTCCACTTCTTTATTTTTCGACTAGGCTAGGGTGACATTCCTTCCACCTCTACCATCCTTCCCTGGATCCTGGAATCGTGTCACACACCCTAGGAGATTACAGGACCAGTCTCCCTGCAGTCTGAATCTCACAGGTGTGCAGTAGGGGGCAGCCAGGAGTGATTGGGAAGTAACCGCCGCCTCCTGAAACCAAATGGTGGCACGAAGAATCAGAAGCCCTGCAAAAAACTGGGTGCATGGAAAACAGCGCTGGACTTCATGGGCTGGTAAGTATGTGTGTTTCAAAAGTCAAAGGCTACAGTACTGTAGCTGTTGACTTTAAATGTTTCCACAGCTAAGTGAAGTTCTTCTTTAAGTCAAAATTTTGACTGCAGCATAAAAAAAGTACTTACCTGTGACAGACCTAGCCGGGAGAGAGACTTTTGGAGGGGACTGAATGCTAGCCTCTTGCCGATCGATCGTGGGCCCTGGCATTTGGGGGAACGGTCCTCTTTGTGAGCTGTATGCCTGGGGACCCTTGAGGTGGTATTACAGTGGACACACATACTCTGGGGACCCTGGATTTGCCATATTAGAAATACTGGCTGATTCATAATGCTGGGACAAATACTGTTAGGAGATGTTGATGTCAATTCCAGCCACCTTTCTGTCTGTTGCCTGCTAGAATGTGTATTGTAAATAAGTTTAGTATGGGATCTAAGAGTCATTAGATCCCCATTGTTGTTTGTGTTAATTAACTCTGCTATTGTGTTGATTTGTGATAATGTTGATTGGGTTTTCTGAGCTACAAGATGGCCAGTCTGGCCTAAAAGTCATGTCTGAGTCATCTAGGCTGTCTAAAGGGATTAGTTAATTAGCCCATGTTAATTAGGTTTCTGGTCACAGGTGTATGTTCGGAGTAATATGAGCAGGGGGTATACACCTCCTCTTTTACTGTATAAAAGAGCCTGTATTCCTTGCAATAAATGAGATTCTTGGTTGAACTTACATACAGCCGGCCTGGTGTTTGTTCTGAGCTACACAACTGGATTAGAACGGCACATAGCTGTAGTTCTAGTCCCGGAGCATCGGATGACCGAACCATCAGATGTTTCGATCTGCAATCTGATTCTATAGCAGCAGAGGAGTGTCGGAAGGGGGAGAGTGAGCGAGCAGGGGCTCGTTACATTGGTGGCAGCAGTGGGATTTGCTCTCCAGTTACTAGGACACTCCAAACCAGCCTGCAGGAGAGCCACGCTGAAAGACTTACTTGAGAGCCGTGGAGGGAATTGTGGGATCGTGCGTCCTTGCCGTGAACACATCCAAACCATCACCTGGATCCAAGGTCCAGATAGCAGGAGAGGAGAGGTACAGATACCAGCCACCATGGAAGAGGAATTCAGAAGGAGGTTGCGAGAGATGCAGATACAGCACAGAGGACCAGTATCAGAGCAGGTCCTGCTAGGATGATTTGATTCTATCCGCTGCGAACTCTGGAAGGAAGCGCTAGCCCGTGAGCAGCGAAACCAGGGAAAAGTTCTCCCCTCCATCCATGTAAGGTACTGGTCGCAGTATGAAGTGCGAATGCTGTTATTGGGGGAACAGCCAAACCAGGAGTGGACAGCTGAGTTAAGCAGGCTGATCCGGGCAGAAATGCGGTTGGACGAGAGCTACAGAGCCCTCCAGTGGTATGTAGCCCAAGTGTGCCTGTGGACAGCGGATGACAGCCCCACGGAAGGCTTTGACTACGATGGCCTGGGATTGTTGTACTGGAGGCTGTCCAGGGACCTGGACTTTGGGAGTGATTTGGAGTGGCGTTTGGAGGAAATAATGGAGCACAGAAAGCGAAGACTGAATGTCTCGGAAGTGCACTGGGCACAGGAAGATTTGGAGTTTCTGGCCGTTCAGGAATGGAAGCTTGAGATGGCCTACAGACAGCTGCTAGACTCCACTCAGCAGCAGGGTGAGGCTCCCTTTGCCTGGGACTATCAGGAAATACCAGTTGACAACTCTGAAATCCTGGTTCGGTCATCCCGGAGCATCGGATGACCGAACCATCAGATGTTGCGATCTGCAATCTGATTCTATAGCAGCAGAGGAGTGTCGGGAGAGTGGAACCGAGCGAGCAGGGGCTCGTTACATTACCAATGCATTGGAACCTATCTAATGACAGAACTGCCTGAAATCCTAATATAGATGTCTCCTCTTCTTGCCTGTGCAAGACACATGAACCACCAGTGAAAGAAACAGCCATATGGGTGGTTTGCTTCACTGAATGACTATATCAAGTCCTTATCCTCACAGAACAATCTTCAGTTTTGACCCTTATGCCATCTGGGTTTGCATCATTGCCACAGCAGAGGCTAAATTCTGATAAAAAGTTTGATAAAGCTTTGCAATACATGTGTAGGACCTGAAAAGGGATTTGTTTTAAAGCAAAACTGCAAATGTATACATTGAGCAAATAAATATGCATGACAAAGGCATTTATGATAAAAGAAGAGGCATATTTTGATCCACCTGAAGCCTTTCTCTCAGTATTAAAACTGATTTGAGACTTGTTCCTCTTCTGACCTGTTTACCTTGTAAATAGCTTTTATAGCATAGTCAGCTGCAGAGAAACAAAATAAAACCGTTGAAATAACACTTTCTGCTGCTATAAAATGCAAACTTCAACACGATTTTAAACCAAAGAGGGCTTTGTTCATATACACAACACAGCAGTTCTGGGCCTAATAACTACCTAAATGGAGGCTATGATTTGGCTTTTAGAGCAGCTAAACATACACAGATACCTAAGTGTGCCATCGGAGGCAAATGAGCATAAAAATGGATCTAACCTTTCTTAAGGCAGAGACATACAGCAGCTGCCTATATTTCAAAATTCTGTGCCTGTCTTGTGCTGGGAAGTACACTAAAATACTAAGCGGTATTGTACTGTTCCCATATATTTCCCAGCGGCCTATATTACCCAAAAGGATGAAAATAAAAGAAAAAAGAAAGCTAGCCTTACACCCCGCAATCCTGCCATTTTTTAGTAACCTATCATTAAATTTGCTAAAATAAAAACAAAAAATATTGATTGGGCAACATCAAAATGTATCACTGGATTCTTACACAATTAGTTTTGCTAAAGTATAACTTTAGCCAAATATTTGTCATTCTGTTTGCAAAGATTTCCTTCATGTCCTGTCCTAGAAAGAAAATTAAAAAATATTTTTTGCCAGAGTTTCACTTTAAATACAGATTACATGGTTGTTAATAAAACTAGTTGAACTAACCAGTCACATTTTGGCTCTACAGTTAGAAGTATACAGATCAGCAGCCTGAGTCATCTTTATCTGTATATGGTGTGATTATTAGGAAATCTAAATATAGCAAACAGAGGTGTTTGAGATGATTTGGTGTAAGTTTGTGATGCACTTACCACGAGCTTGTGATGCATTCACATTGACTTGTATGGAGAAATAAAACAAAATGGTTAAGAACTTGCCCTCTGAAAAATTTAACCTCCTACATGACCAGGCCATTTTTTGCTATTTAGCACTGCGTTACTTTAACTGACAATTGCGCGGTCATGCAACGCTGTACACAAATGAAATTTATATCATTTTTTCCCCAAAAATAGAGCTTTTTGGTGGTATCTGATCACCACTTTTGCGCTATAAATAAAAAAAAGACTGAAAATTTTGAAAAGAAAAAACAATATTTTTTACTTTCTGCTATAAAACATATCCAGTAAAAAATGTTAAAAATAAAAAAAAATCCTTATAAATTTAGGCCAACATGTATTCAGCTACATATTTTTGGTAAAAAAAACTCCCAATAAGCATATATAGGTTGCTTTATGTGAACATTTTAGCATCTACAAACTATGATATATATACTGGAATTTTTGTTTATTTACTTTTTTACTAGTAATGGCGGCGATCAGTGACTTATAGCGGGACTGTGATAGCAAAGCAGGCAGTCTGACACTAACTGACACTTTGTGGGAACCAGTGACACTAATACAGTGATCGGTGATAAAAAAATATGCACTGTCACTGTACTAATGACACTGACTGGGAAGAGGTTAACATCAGGGGCGATCAAAGGGTTAAACATGTGCCTAACAGTGCTTGGTGTGTTTTGCAGGACACATCCCCGCTGACAGGACAGAGCTCTGTATTGTTTACATTGACAGGGGACCCAAGAAGAGAAGGTTTTTGGCCACTCTGTGCAAAACCATTATTAAAAAAAGAAATCACCTTTACAATCACTTTAACAGATACAGTATGTACACCAGTCCTGTAACTAATTATTAGGCAATAATTTGGCTGTTTGACCCTGAACATTTTAACACTGAATACATGTAACAGTCCACACTAACCATAGTAAAGCAAATGAGCTAGGTTCATTCTCGCAAAGAATGAGTTAACTGTATATGCAGGGTTGATTTACTAAAGTAGTAGAGGCTGTTCACATAGCAAAGGAAAGGTTAGTGAACTGAATATGACAAATCTGTATTCATTATGAATACCAAATCATATGCAAGTAAAATTAAAAAAAGAGGATCTCTGGTAGCACAAGATTGGATATTGGAAGTGCCATCAGAAAGCCAGTGCTCTTCTTCGATCTCCTCCAGCTCCAAATTGTGAGTGTGCCCTCAACGTTCTTGGAATACGGGATTGATGGTCTTGCATTTAGGTGATAAAATTAGCTAGGGAGCAGCCATAGGATCTGCAAAGAAGAGGAACAGTCATCCATTCTAGATCCAGTGGGGAAGAAGATAAATATCCCTCTGCTTTATACCCACTTACAATAAACAACCAGTAGACTTTTGCTATATGAAGTAGGGGGGTTCACATAAAAATTATTTTGAAATGCTGACTAGTTATTCTGGGCAGGTCAAACTGAGCATATGGTGAAAAAAATGCAGAATGATGTTAACTTAAGAGAAAACTAAAGATGAAAATAATCAATAGATCCAGATATAAAGGCAGCCAAAATTTCCTGAATCTCATTTTTTCCCGTCACCTCTTTCATTATAAGCCTTGCTATTTGATTGTGAGACTGCTCTTTACATTAAAGGACCAGTAAAGATGCTCTGGGGCCAGGAATTGGTAGGGCCAAACTGGAGTTTTACCAAAAATAGCCCACATTTTTAGGTAAACTCAGTTGCATATATTTTTAGATTTCTTGATTAGTTTGATGGTTTTTGTTAATGAAGGTAGCATATATTTATGGATTTATTTATCATATGCTCAGCTTGGATTAGCTAGTCTGTGAAAGGGTGAGAAAACACAATGGTGATTACAGTATAAGCTACGTTTCACCAGAGGTTTTATGAAAGCTGTCAATGTGCACAGCTAGCCTGATTACTATAGGGACACCTTGAGCCCTATCTTACCAGCTGTTCCAAGCTTACACTGAGTACATCAGCAGCAGAGAATATGACTATCTCTTTATAACTTTGCTGCATACAGACCCAGGAGAATTTCCATTTACAAATTAACTTTCATCACACATATTACTCACAGCACAGTTCCGTATACTTAGATGAATTTGACAGCCACAACACAGTTAACGATGAGTTTGCAGTACTGCTGTCTATACACAAACTACTGATCATTTTCAAACAGAAATGTCCCTTGTACTTCCATTTATTTATTTTTGTTTGTATATCTTGCTTATACATATGTCTAAAGACAGAATGCGTGTTTTATTTTAATGAATGCATTATAAACAATCAATGAACAGGTAGCTCTTGCCACTGAGACTAAACAGTACACTATAACGAGATCTAATTTTAGCTCTAGTAGTTTAGTTTTTGTTTGTGTCTTTTTCGTAACATTTTTTGACGTTAGATTTGCAGTGTCTATTGATTATACATGCAAACAAAAATTCACCTGACAGCCTGTATGCAAATAACACACTGACAGATTGTTGAATAAATGAGAACACTAGAAATAAGCAGGAGTGCTCTAAGCGTCAGGAAAGACCTGGCTGAAATTACCATTTCAATGATACGGAATTTTCAGTACTCTGTGCAGATATACAATTTCTGGAAGTAAAAATAAGCATCTGAGATCTGAGTTTACAAAAGTTCAGAAGTTTATTCAAAACAAACTTTATAAACTTTGCAGTTCCAGCATAATTACAGTTCGTAAAGACATGGAAGCTGTTTCACAAAAAATAAGGTCAGTTTTGAACACAGCATACAAAATGCATAAATGCACGAATTAAAGCTGAACTCCAAGCAAAGCCAAATATACAGTTAAAACATGTTTGTTAACTCTTTTTTCCAGCCAAAGGATTTGCAAATCTGTTCAGTCTTTTATCCAAGCAGTCCTGCCAGACAGGACAGTCAGGTTCTTGGCCTTTCTTCTGTCTTCACAACAGTTAGGCAGCACAACCCGGCCCAAGAGCTACCCCAGCCTGTGACTGGGAAATGAAGATGAGGAAACACATTGATGAGGTCATCCCTCTGCTCTCCCCACCTGTAGCCAGTGATGCAGCAAGCATTAACCCCTTCCTGCTCACCATGGCGTCCTCTTCAAAAGTTCTTAACACCCAAGGGTGCAGAAAGAATCAGTAATCGTGAGACCACTGTGATTGGCTGTCAGAGTGGTCACATTATCAGAAGCCAGTCCCACCGGCTATTGATGTATTCTTGGGACTGAAAGCCATTTTTGGCAGCTCGGCCTTTTGTGCTGGGATACATGTGTGGGGTGTGGGCCTTGAATCCCAGCCTTTTTCTGTCACACATTAGTGTTACTGTGACATAAAAGAGTTAAAGCTGACATTGGTTTAGAGTGCCTTTTATCCCTCTCTTGATAGTTTTTTAAATAAATTAATTGACTATAAAAATTAGTTTTTTTTAACTGTCTAAGGTTCAGACTTTATCGCCTAAAAGACAGAAGAATGAAAAGTAGTGGTGCAAATAATATGATTGTTTTCTACATATTACTTTCTGAGATTCATTGCTGGCAGGATGGATGATTCAAAACACTGTGATTACATAGTAGGTTTAAAGGTGTAAATATGAACAACCATATTACAAATATGGATCAAACATGACTCAACGGCCTAAGAATAGTATAGGCATTATATTACTTTAATTACAGTCTAAGGCTGTTTAGGCTACCTGCCAAGAAACATTGTTTTAGAATTAATTTGACAATAGCTGGCTTGTATATGGAGCAGCACATGTGCTATCTTAGATTAGTTCTAGACAGGGAGCTGTCTCACCAAAAATGAAGGGTAGAGAGATCTGTTCACTTCAGTACTGAAACCCATTAGTGTTTCATGTGAGACCCTCCTGATGGGCCAAAGCAGCAGATGATCAGTTAACACCTTTCCTTGGCAAGACTTGCTGCAAAACTTTGCTTCACAATCCTCCCCATGGCCCTCCATACATGCACAAACCCAACTCCCTTGGCTTTAATTATAGGACTTTCAGCAGGACATGTTCACCCTTTACTAAAACTCACTCAGCATAGCGCTCTGTATACTGATATGAAATCAGTTTGCATTCATTAGTTTAACATATTTTGCTTTTACTTATGATTATTGCAATTACTGTTTCTTCACTTCCTGGTTGAGTGAGGCACTGGTCATGTAACTAGGGCCTTACAGATGCATGCTGGGAATTACCTGTCACATGTTCCAGGAGTCAGACCCAGAGTTTCAGGCAGAGTTCTATGAAGTAAGGGGGTGGATTTATATGCCCTTAGTGAAAATGGGCATCATGAGAGGAATGGGGAGGAAAAAGAAAAATAAGGTATGCAAAGTTGTAATAAACCCAAGAACAAAAATGTGTTAAAGTGCAGTATACCGATTCTTAGATGTGGTGGCTGCATTTGTTTTCTTTTTTTTTTTTTTTTTTAAGATTTAATTTTATTTTTACCTGATGATCCCGGCCAGTAAGTTTATTTGTCAACTTTCTTTAACAGACCAAGCTGTTCTAGCAAAGTAGCAGAGGGTTGAGCCAAATCATTTAACACTGACACGGGTACTTACAACAGTCAGCTTTTATTCAGTTATATAAAATAATTATGCCGAAAAAATACGGTTCACTCTAACTGCCTATAAAGCGTTACCTGGAATTTAGTTTCAATTTGTCCATCTAATTTTGCTAGTCTTAAGCCTCGTAGATACTATCCGATTGTTGGCAGGGGATTGTGTGATGACAGACTGTTGGCCTAAAATCCGACCGTTAGTACACTCCTTCAGACAATTGTTGTCCAACTTTCGGCCAAAAAATGTTGGATGGCAGGCTAGTAAATTTTTGGCGTACAATGGTCTGTTGTCTGATTTCCATATTGTCAGTACAAACACGCATGATCGGAAGCAAGGAGCGAGCCGGAAGCGGTCGGTCTTGTAAGCTAGCATTCGTAATGGAGAATTATCATTCGTGACGCAGCAAATTATGAAATGTCGAAATGCAGCGCACATTCTCTTTTAATGGGATAATGAAGCTGCTTTGCTGGTGATACTGATGGAGTTATGGCAAACGTATTTTCAAAGGCATTTTTCTAGCTATATCAAGAATAATATTATAATGCTTGTTGTTTTATTTTTTGGGCAAGTTACCACAACACAATTATCCTAATACATATGTAATATGTAGCTGCCTACTCTTAAACTGTCATTTGAAGTAAAACACATAGCCAAGTATTATTCTACACAATTTTTTTATTGTGCATCAAAAAAATAAATCATATTAAATTAGAGATGCTATCTGTCATCCAAATACAAAGAACCTAACCAAAAAGTACATTCTATGCATACAAAAATATAGAAAATATAACAAATAAAATAATTATTCCAAAACAACAAAAAAAGGAAATTAGTAATTGGTGAAGGGGTGAAAATCCCCAGTCCAGCAGTCTTGTTGGGGGTCTTGTGGCTGGTATTGCCACTGCCGGCCATGCTGCTGTGGTGGGTGGGGTGGCTGTGGAGGTGGTGAATGTGGGGCCACAAAATCACACAGGTGTGTGTTTTGTGAAATTTGGCCCCTCACCCCCTTGTTGAGGAGCTGCAGGATGAGTTCCTCACACCTGCTCCTTTGCTCACCGTCCATCTCCCTTAATTTATTGGCCGTCACCACGGCAAATCCCTCAGCCTCATCTGGGTTTGTCGGGATGGCAGTAGTGGCCTGGCTGAGGAAGGCAGCTGTGGCCTTGTCAAGATTCCTGCCCTTCCTGGCCCTTTTAGCAGGAGAGCATAGGGGAGGGATCTGGGATTCCGTCTGGCTGCTGACCACTGGCTCCTCCAGACTGACACTTTCCTGTGTATGAAAATGGGACATAATTAGAATCTTTTTTAGGGTTTGGTCATCAATCACACACAATTTTGATCTCCTCACTGACGCAAATTGAATGTGGACAAATAGAAAAAACTATCATTCTGATCCCAGCATTTTTAATTCTTGTTCCAATCATTTGGATGTTTAGATTTCCAAACAAAACACCCACTCCACACATTAGCAGAGTATGTAGTGCATTAACATTAGCATGGAGATGGAAGAGTTGGAAAGAGCTGGCAGTGTTGCTAGGTACCCGAGTTTTGGAGAGCCAGGCACCATGGACAAGATTACAGAGTAGTTGCAGTGTGTACATTCCTAGTAGTGTAGGTGTCTGAAGGGCAAGCAGGTTGCTAGCAACAATAGACTGGGTAAGTATTTCCTGAATTTGACTAGTAACTTGACCATAACTCAGTATGTAGGGCCTCAGCCACTTGACCATTGTTCCCTTAATACTTTTTACTCTTCTTACTAGGTCATGATCTTCCATGATGCACTATTGGCAGAATGAGTGCAGATATGTTGCATTGTTTGAAGGATCTGGAGCAAATCAAGGAGGCTGCCATCAGAGATTTTGTGGACATGCTTGCCAAATTTTAATTTCCTCTTGCCTGTTCTAAAGTTTTTTGTTCCACTTGTTGGCTCCTGTTTGCCCTTTTAATATTTACCATGTTTTTCGGACTTTGAAATGTGAAAGTTTAGGGACAGAACTTACTCTTTCTCCACTACACTCTTCTAGGTGCACCACCAGGTCATGTTTTCTGTATTTTCCTCAGTTTAAAAATGACTGTGCAAATTACTAACAGTGAACATGACAACATCACCTGTGCCAAATTCTATAAGTATACAAAACATGACCTGGGTTTGCATCTTGAGGAGGAGAGTTGGGAAACACTGCCCTATAAAACCGAATATTTGAAGGTGCCCCCAAATTGTGCCTTAACATTCTTATTTTCCTCATGATCCCATGCCTAAAATGTGTGTTTCCACACCTCTAGTTTGCAAAAAGCCCCAGAAACACACAGTGTGTCAACATGTGCTATCTACCATCAATGGGTATCAATGGACATGTTTTGGGGGTGCAACCCCTTCCTCATAACTAAAGAAGCTCAGAGGAAGGGGTTGCACCCCCGAAACACATCCATTGATACCCCATGATAGGAGATAGCACGTTGACACACTGTGTGTTTTGTGGGTTTAGAAAAAAGATGTGTATAACTACACACATTTGCGGCATGGGATCATAAGGGAAATTTAATTGGTATGCCTAAATAAAGCCCATTTGTGAACATATTAGACAGATAAGAAACACAGACAACAGTAGTTCAAATGAAATATGACTTTATGATCTCAAAATTATATTAGGCATAATCAGCTACAATTTGCTGCCAAGCCACTGCCCCGCTACCCACAAAATAATCAAGGTATTTCTGCCGAAAATCTCTGGCAATTTGTGAGGGCAATAGCACGGGCATTTTCAATAGGCATCAGCCACAGGTGGTCAAGCTGCAGCCTCTTCAGCTGGGCCTGCCACTGCAGGTCCATGTCACTTGGCAGTAAGGCAAGGAAGCTAGTAGCGTTCCTCTATAAGCAAATATGTAAAATACAACAGCACAGGACCACATGGTTGATCTTTTAGAGTGCCAGGTTGATTGGAGTCAAAAACAGCCTGAAACGACTCGATAGGATGCAAAAGGCATTTTCGACCATGCTTCTGGCACGAGAGCCTGTAATTGAATATTCTCTGCTCTGGGGTGAGGTTCCTTATAGGAAACAGCTTCATCAGATGTTCCCCCAGAGCAAAGACCTCATCTGCAACAAAAACAAAATTGAGGCCCTCAACATTCTCCTGAGCAGGTGGCAAGTTTAAGGTGCGATTCTGGAGCTGCTTGTAGAACTCTGTCTGCATAATCACTCCTTCATCAGAGTTGCAGCCGTTCTTCTCAACATCCAGATACAAAAACTCATAGTTGGCAGACACTACAGCTAGCATGACTATGCTGCAAAAGCCCTTATAATTAAAATAATATGAGCCAGAGTTGGGTGGTGGGACAATCCAGACATGCTTGCCATCAATAACACCACCACAGTTGGGAAAATCCCATTGATGGTGGAACTGGGCTGCAACGACCTGCCATTGCCCTGGGTTGGAAGGAAACTGTGGATTAAAAAAATAAATTACTAATTATTGCACATAACATTGAGTATTAAATGAGTATTTAAAGACAAAAGTGTAAGATCAACTTATCTGATTCATCTCCCCCTCTGGTGGCCCATTAGCAACATTTTAGGGTGGGGGGGTGGTAATGGGTAGATGTTTTGGACAGGTAACCCTCTCCACTTCCATGAGAGCTGTTTGCATACATAATCTGTGATACTTTAGCCAGCCCCTCCTTACTTACACTATTGGCAGCCCAGTGGACTGGTAAGAAGTGTCATAATCTAAAAATCTGGATACACACTGTTCAAATTGCAGCACATTTTGACATTCTGAAATTACCTATCAATATAATAGGAGACAAAAAAACTTTCTACGTTACAATTTGTAGGTAATCAGACAGGCCCTTGCACTACATGGTTTGGTGAATTTATCCAGAAATATGAACACAAAAGAGGGATAGTGTGTATGGGTTTTGCAAAGTCAGCAGATAGAGTATTTGTATCTGTTGAATTAAATTTTTTTTTGGGGGGTGGGGGTTCCAAATGAGTTTTGGCCCCAAAAAATGGTCTCTTGCACTCTGCCTGAATTTGAGGACAACAATAACATTTGTACACATTTTAAGGGTTGTTTAGGGTAAGCCCCAAAATGTAGCTGACAAAAAACATTGTTAAGTTACTAGGCTAGGTGTGTATGGGCCCAGGATAGCATGCTGGGGAGGTTAGTGAAGAAAAACATGCATGTAGGCCAAAAAAGGAGCAGGAAAAGCTTACCGCATGCATGAGGACAAAGAGGACATTCGCAGCATATTACAATATTGATAATTATATAATCAACAAATGAATACAATACATTAGCAAACATTAATACATAGAATGTGATCTTAAAGGTAAAAACTTCTTACCCTAATATAGTCCTTCTGCAGTACTTGAATAATGGCTGAGCAGGTCTCTGGAATAATGAATCCCAGAGCCTGGGGGGGGGAGTCCCAGTGCTAAACTTGAGGTGCTGGAGACTTCTCCGCGTCGCCAAGTACCGCAAGGTGGCTATGAGCCTTTGCTCTGGAGTGATGGCAAGCCTCATGCATGTGTCCTGCTTCTTAATATAGGGGGTCACCAATGCCAAGAGTTGGTGAAAGCAGGGGTCCGTCATCCAGAGATAATTCCGAAAATCTTCCAGATTATTCTCCTGGAGCTCCTGCAGCAATGGCATGTGATATAATTGGTCACGATTAAGCAACCAATTTTTGGTCCAGGAACTCCTCCTCCTCCTGGGCTGGACTTGGGTCAAAGCAATAACTCCAAGCCCAATAATAGCACGTTCTCTCCTCCAAATCTGCAACATGGCTGGTTGGCGAACGGCCATTCAGAAATGAACTCAAAGGCACGAACTGAAAAGCGTGAATCAACACTCACCAAACTTCTACTAACATGAAATTAGCAGAAGGAGCCCAAAGGGTGGCACTTGAGAAATTAACTTCCTCTTTGTAGTCTCGTAGTATGTCTAGTACATCACTACTTTCATGTTTGTTGGCTGACAATTGTGTGCCGTTAGTATGCAAGCCAAAATCCAGGCACACGCCCTTTTGACAAAAGTCTGCACTCGGTTGGCCAACAATCGGATCGTGTTTACGAGGCTTAACACGACCCTCTCCCCAAACTGACAATGCTGCTGTTCAGATGTCTGTCTAACTATTTTATCCTGAATGCAGACTCCCCTAGGACAGGAAATGTGTTAATGGCAGGATCACTAGGTGAAAAAAGGGGGAAAAAAGCCTAAAAACCAATGCAGCAACCATACCTAAGAATTGGTAAACTCCAATATATGAATTTTTGTTGTTGGGATTGATGTCACCTAAAAATCCTGCAATTGTCTAAGTATCTGTTTGTAGATTGCATTAATATACCTTTCTAAAGGTGCATTGGTTGTAATTTCTGTAATAAGGGTGAAGTTCCTCTTTAAAGGCTACAGATGGGCTTACCATTAAAGTATTAAGAGTATTGGCAGCACTTGCATGGGTAAGGTGATGCAGGACTGGCAAGCTTTTGTAACTAGGTCATGTGGAGCCAGGAAGGCTGCGAAACAAGGACCCCCCCATGCAGATAAAAATGTGGAACATATAAAACTTTGTTAAAAATGCTCAAAACAGGTGCAGAGGTGAATGAAGCTATGAAATTGCGTTAAAATGATTTAAGATATAAAATGGATGAGATGCAACATTTCAACTTCACAAGACCAACCTTAGCCAGTGTGGGCAGTTATTGAGCAGTTCTTATTTAGTAGCATTTAGTAGACACATCTGCCCACTTTTGTAGGCTGTACCATCTTGAAATATAAAAGAACCTGTGTAAAGTAATACACATCAGCTGAATAAACAGATTTTGGTGGCTTACACAACAGAACTTACAGGGAAGTATTAGAAAAGTGCATAGATCACAATTGCTAATAATCTCCTTTGGCCGCACAAATGAGCCAACAAGCATAAAAAAAGCATCTAATTTTAGAACATCCAATTTTGTACTTTTAACATACTTTGCAAAATTGCATCTGTTTTAATAGTCATGAAATATTACAGCCACAGGACACAGATACAGGAAATGACTAACTGTGCCCCATGAGACAATCTTCTGTCCTTTCAATGGTTTTCATAAGAAGTCAGATTAACCCCTTCATGAGATGGGTGTAACTAACAGCGGACATGCACAGGAGGATCTTTTGTCTGATATTAGTAAAGAAATAATTTTTTCCTCCCACCTTTTTTATTTTTTTTTACTAATCAGAGAAAAAAAACGTAGAATTGTATCTGCTTTGTCTTACTTTTGATGACAAGATGAGTCTGAAAGCAAATTTTATAACATTTTTACTCAAAAAAAAAAAAAAAAAGTGACACGTACACGTGTACGCTGACCATAACTGGATAGACCCATCGAGTTTTTATAAAGCTTTCCCCTTTAAGAGGCATACTGGAACATCTCTAATCGTCCTATATGCTGAACAATGTCATAATCAAATGCTTCAGATTTCTGTTGCTGCAGGAAATTGACCTATACGATCAGAATCATGTACAATACAGGCAATTTTTGGAATAGTTGGAAGAATTACATAGAACTAAAACACAATTTGCCAATCAACAGATACCCATGTCTAGTCAGGTAGCATATTTCAACTTATAACATAGGCGTGTGCCATAACATTAACACTGAGATAATTCAAGAAGGAAGACTGAAGAAGATTAAACAAGATAATACGACCTGAACTAAATAATGTTTCTTTCTATAACACTGTCAAATGCAGCAACAAAAAGCTGTGCCAAAATAAAAATAAAGAAAAAATGTGAATGTAACGAGCCCCTTGCTCGCTCGGTTCCACTCTCCCGACACTCCTCTGCAGCTATAGTATCAGATTGCAGATCGCAACATCTGATTGTTCGGTCATCCAATGTTCCGGGATTAGAACTACAGCTATGTGCCGTTCTAACCCAGTTATGATAGCTCAGAACAAACACCAGGCAGGCTTTATGTAAGTGTAACCAGGAATCTCATTTATTCAAAAATACAGGCTCTTTTATACACTAACAGTGGAGGTGCATACCTCCCGCTCATATTACTCTAACAATACACCTGTAACCTAATTAACCTAATTAACATGGGCTAATTAACTAATCCCTTTAGACAGCCTAGATGACTCAGACATGACCTTTAGGCCAGACTGGCCGTCTTGTAGCTTAGAACCCCAATCAACATTATCACAATAGCAGAGTTAATTAAACACAAACCACAATGGGGATCTAATGACTTTTAGATCCCATACTAGAGACTTATTTACAATACACATTTTAGCAGACAACAGACAGGTAGCTGGAATTGATGACATTAGCATTTAACAGTAGGAGCCCCAACGGTATGAATCAGTCACTATTCCAATATGGCAAATCCAGGGTCCCCAGAGTCTGTGTGTCCTGGGGACCAGGACCCGAATCCACAGTAATACCGCCTCAAGGGTCCCCAGGCATACAGCTCACAAAGAGCACCGTTCCCCCAAATGCCAGGGCCCACGATCGATCGGCAAGAGGCTAGCATACAGTCCCCTCCAAAAGTCTCTCTCCCGGCTAGGTCTGTCACAGTGAATAATTATTATCTGTTCAAAATGTGAAGCTCTACACCTTCAACAAATTAATTGAAAAATAATTCCAGGCTTAGAAAATGGAAGTCTCACTTTATAGTAAGATAGGATAGCTACATACATATCTATACTAAATATATTATATACATACAAATATATAAACTTTATATCTGTGTAAAAGTTTTAGGCAGGTGTGAAAAATGTATTTAATTTAGAATTCTTTAAGAAATAGAAGTGTTAATAGATTATTTTTATTAATAAAAAAAAACCTGAAAGTAAATAAACATAAGAGAAATCCAAATCAAATCAATATTTGGTGTGACCACCCTTTGCCTTCAAAACAACATCAATTCTTCAAGGTACGATTGCACACAGTTTTTGAAAAAACTCGGCAGGTAGGTTGTTCCAAACATCTTGGAGAACTAACCACAGATCTTCTGTGGATGTAGGCTGCCTCAAATCCTTCTGTCTTTTGATGTAATCCCAGACAGTCTTGATGATGTTGAGATTAGGGCTCTGTGGGGGCCAAATCATCACTTCCAGGTTCACTTCCTATCCTTGTTCATCTTTATACTGAAGATAGTTTTTAATTACATTGGCTGAATGTTTGGGGTCATTGTCCTGCTGTAGAATACATTTGAGGCCAATGGTACGCTTTCCTGATGGTATGGCATGATGGATAAGTATCTGCCTGTATTTCTCAGCATTGAGGACACCATTGATCTGAATATCGGTGCCTTATGGAAAAGGATCAGCCTTCCCTTTACCAAAAGGAAATGTTTATCTCTGTGTCCTAAGGACTGTTTTTAACATTTGCGCTGCACTAATATTGTTTTTGAGTTTGTTACATAGGTTTGGTGAATCCCTATTAGTGTTCAGCTTGCATCCACTTTATATTCTTTAGTTTGCGCTGATTGTCTCTAGTTTACAATCATACACCTGACTGTAATCCCACAAAATCCCTGACTTTGTGCAAGTGTACAAAGTGTGCAAGTGTAAGAATTGATGCTGGTTTGAAGTCAAAGAGTAGTCACCCCAAATATTGATTTGATTTTGATTTTCCCTCTATTCGCTCACTTTGCATTTTGTAAACTGTAAACTGCATTTATTTTTAAGCAATTAAAATATAGATTTCTGAAAGTATTCTTCTTTTATATCATCATTCTTCTTTTTCATCATATACATCATTTCTTCACACCTGCCTACAACATTTGCACAGTACTGTGCATATATATATACTGTATATATATATATATA
This sequence comes from Aquarana catesbeiana, assembly GCF_042186555.1. Classification (NCBI taxonomy): domain Eukaryota; kingdom Metazoa; phylum Chordata; class Amphibia; order Anura; family Ranidae; genus Aquarana; species Aquarana catesbeiana. The sequence goes on from NC_133328.1 coordinate 486,133,779, forward strand.
TATATATATATATATATATATATATATATATATATGTAACTTGCGGCCACTAAAAGAACAAGAGAAGAGAGTAAATATGTATATAGGATCTTTAAATCTTTAAAAGAGATTTCTTCTTTCCTAATTGGAATTTTAAGCTAAGCCATTTAGGTACCAACAGAACATGAAATTCGCCCATCATACGAGAAATAAATTTGTTACTGTTCTGTCCCTACATTGGAGGGAATGCAAATTATGATTGAATAAAGCTTTCTGTAAGGAAAGGCTACTAACCAATTAGCCCAGCAGCAGTGGGAAACAGAACTTGCTCTCACAAGAATCTGTACACACAGAAACCATACATCTCCTGCAGCAGGAAGTTCAAGGGAATACTTTGCCCTTCATTTTTTTCATGACGGCAAAGTAAGTGCCAAGAAACTGCGACTGTCTTGTGCCATTTGTATTCAGATGAATAAGCAGAAAATATTTTTTGGCAACGATAGTCTTCTATAATGATGGGATAATTAAATGTACTGCATGTGAAAAAAAGTTCAGTGATGGATAGTACACTAGCATGTACTGCAGCTAATCACTTGCTTTGTAACTTTTATTTTTTTTTTGCATATTTTCCAACTAGTCTCAGAACTATGACTCTTTTAAAAAATCTTAGCGCTAATCAGGCATGAGCCACATTAGATCCAACCTACAGTAACAGAAAGCACTTTGCGAGGACACAAAGGTGCTCTATGCACCCCCCGGGGACTGTCAAATACAGAGTGCACTTATCCTTAAATTAATTCTTTCGCTTAGAAAATATTTCTAAGGGCACCTGCAAATGTAGACTGTTCTTACCACCCTGGAGAGTGCTGACTTGTATTGTCACTTTGCTGAACACCTCAGCATCCAATACTTTTAAGGTGTATCAGGTGACTGGTCCCCCCGCTGTTCACTGTGGTTTCTCCCACCAGCTGCTACATACAGGAAGCAAGATGAAGGCCTCCAAAGTTTGTGATGTAAGGATTCTCATGGAGGCCATAACTCTTTAGCCACGGAACAAGTTGAGTTAATACCCACTGGAGAGGTAAGTATGAACAGTTGATCTTTATCTTCATGTTATACTGCTGAAGACATATTATTTATTTTCAAGCTTGACCCCCAATGTCTACATCTTTGAGTATCAGTAGGCAATGTTCATATTTTATCACAAGTAAATCACAGACAAAGCCACTTTGAAATTCGGCATCTATGCTCTGAAAGCAATTCCAAAGAAGCATCTACAGTCCCACTAGGACGATAAGCAAAATGTAATTATTTCCTTGTGGGCAAAATGGTCACTTGAAAAGCCTGTTATAGCATAACAAAGGAGATGATAAATATGATTTATAAACCTGGTTACTTTCTCAGCACTGCCCTGCAAAACAAAAAAGGTGAACCTGTGGTGGTGATCATAAAAAAATACCCAAAGTAATTGATTTTCAAGCCAAGAATTTTCTCTGTAGAGTTAACACAAAACAATCAGTAGTACGGTTATGACACAATTCATTTGATTTTAAACAAAATATCTAGATCTTTAAAGTCTATAAAAAGACCAAACTACTTTTTCTCATTTTCGATAGAAAAGGGGAGGGTTTAAACTGCTGTTATTTTTTTGCGTGTGTCTACGTCTCATCTGTGTCTCATTAGAGAGATGTCCCTTTGCTTCCTGTCCTGTAGACTCAAAAGGGAAATGAGAGGCATCTTTGCAATACTTTCAACCAAAACTGTATTGATATATAACTTCATAATCGGTAATTACATGCAATATCATTCTCTCAATGCCTGCATGCTATTCAGGATTACCCTGGGAGACTTAAAAGGAGAAGTAGAGGTTAAAGGAGCTTCCCCTGTGGGTTACATTCCTGTGACCCAGTTTTAGCCAACAGTGAGCTTAAGTCTGCTCTCCACTGATGTCACCCAGCCAGTCCAAACTCTGGAGGGATTCCGACTTTAAAGTTGTAATCTACCCAGGTGCCTGAGTGGCAGCTGACTTAGCCTTTCAGCACGCCACTTGGAGCCTGAGCCAGCCGCTCCAGCCCCCTCCAAACGCTGGTGCTCCAGTGAGCACTGGAGGGGCAGAGGAGAGAGCCGGAGATGGACAGACACAGGCTCTCTGCTCGCTGAAGATTGAGAACTGACCAATCAGCAGTCTTTGATCACTACGTTTTTGGAGACCAATGCTACATCCACCTAGGTGAGTACGATTGTTTGTTATTTTGAAATTCCAGACTTCTCTTTTAAACATGGAAATCTCAAATGTATCTAGGAAGATGGTGTTTGTTCTCTCCTCTCCCCCATTAACAACAATTTGATGGGCAGCCCCACTAGCCCAGTGTTTCTCAAACTTTTTTCAGTCAAGGCAGCCTTTAAAATTGTGCACATCGAGGCATCCAATCCTAAAATGTAAAAACCAAACTAACAGTTTTACGTATCGTAGCAGCATCCACACATGTGGATCAACCAACATTAGAGGTCATTTATTCTTACAAAGCAAATATACCTTTCCACACCGGTAGTGACTAGTATTTCAGTATTTCTCTTATCCCTCAGTTTCTCTTGCTCACTAAGTTAACATGACCACATTATTTATTTATTTATTTCAGGTACTTATATAGCGCCGTCAATTTACTCAGCACTTTACATATACATTGTACATTCACATCAGTCCCTACCCTCAAGGAGCTTACAATCTAAGGTCCCTAACTCACATTCATACATACTAGGGACAATTTAGACAGGATCCAATTAACCTACCAGCATGTCTTTGGAGTGTGGGAGGAAACCGGAGTACCCGGAGGAAACCCACGCAGGCACAGGGAGAACATGCAAACTCCAAGCAGGTAGTGTCGTGGTTGGGATTCGAACCAGTGACCCTTCTTACTGCTAGGCGAGAGTGCTACCATTACACCACTGTGCCGCCCACATTACTGAAGGAGAGGGGTGGGGAGGGGCAAACAAGGATGCTGTGCAGGTGCACAGGTTGATAAAAACGTCACCGGCCAATAGAGAGAGTTGAAATATTGGGATGGGGTCAAATAACAACCTCCTTGACTGACAATTATTAATCAAATGTAGTTTTGGGTATCTCTGCTAGAAGAAAGCTGCATTAGCATAAGACACCTGTTATTATGCATGAGTAACAGATTGCTGGTTTATGCCAGTACAGGTACACTTTATAATTCACTGCAATTTCCATGAAAACCGTTAGCAGAAACTTTTTTCTAAAGCGAATGTCACTTTGCAAAGAAATACTGTATAATGCCTCTATAAAGTATGTTTTGCCTGAACGAAACTTGAACTGCTCTTTCTTTATTTAAATTCAGTTGCTGGTGGCAATTCTATTTTAAAATGATTTAATTAGTTGGTTATCTTCTGCTCAACCCTGCTTCCAAGCAACAATGAAGATTACTGACAATTCAGGGAAGCAAGCTGGAATTAGAACTGACTTGTAGCTGCTGCAAATTAACTGAGTGTTTGCACTACTAGGCTTTCTTTTACAGTAAAGGCTGTTCTCAGGAGAGTTGACACTGGTTTTGCACTTTGGCAAAGTACTTTTTATTTTTTTTATGAGGAAAGACTGGTTCAAATGAATATGCCACATTTTTATCCTAGATTGCAAGACTGCAATACTGACCATGCAGAAAAATAATGCAAATATATTTATAAAAACATTAATTTTATTATGATGATTATAATATTATATAGTGGCACTATAATAGAAAGAAATATAAACACCACCAATAAAGGAATTACCCAACGCTATCAACAGCTCCTGTATTGTTGACTGCTCTGTGGCTAAGCATCGAAAGTCCTTCTGACAAGAAACTCTGGGGCTCTTTTAAGCTTTTGTGTGTACGTACCCATAAGCATTTGCATTATATTATCTTGTCTATCTGCTTTTTCCTCATGCAGGACAGCCCTAGAGCGGCAAGACAGGAGTGCCACTTTTAGGCTCTATGCACAATGGGCTTTAAAAAAACCTGCCAGTTCCCTTGGCAGAAAAAAACGCTCATATAGAGCATTTTTGTACATATGTTTAGGTGCATTTAGCAGTGTTTAGTGTTTTTCCTGCCAGAAAACTCCAATTAAAAACGCAAACCAGAAGGGCTTTTTTTCTGCCTCTAACTGCTGAGCTTAAGATATGCCTTTAAGTCCTAACACAAAACACAGCAGTAATTTTTAAGCCTGTGTGCATGGACTCTAATGAAGTACATTCTCAAAAGTCTAGTGGTAAACAAGTCAGGGTGCCTGTAGCTATTACGTGTCTCAGGTATATAGCCAGGCAGTAGTGCGAAAGAAATTCTTCACCACCTACCTCTATAGGTTTTTTTACAATATTTTCCAGAAACTCACACTCCTCCTGCCTTCATTTCTCCTTTAACCTGTGGAAGATCACTGTCCTTTCTAAAAAAAAAAGCCCCCTGGAATCCCCAGCAACAGGGAGTTACTGCATTAAATCCTGAACCTTGCCAAACCCCTTTACTGTGAGCTTAAATACCACTAGTAGTAGCACATGAAGACATCAGGATGTATTGACTTAAAGTAAACCGGTCAGACATTGTAAGTATTTTAAAGCTGTGTTTCCACAAGGTATCCACTACTACAGTTATTTACTAATAAATTCTATATGGCAGCTCTCTAATTTAGTTTAACATACTACCTAGTTTAACATACTACTACATACATGCTACCATAGACGTGAATTCCCTGAATTCTAGGCTAAACCCTAAAATCAACTGACAAACTTGACTAATGATAACCATTTTGGTTTTTAGTAAATTATATTTTATTTTAAATGTATACTTTTCCACATTGATTTTTTATATACATTACAATTGTAATAGCCTCCTTTCAGGAACAATGTCTATCTTTAATCTCCTCAATGGAGTTGTAGGGGAGGATAACCTGAATCAATACATGTGAACCTAAAGATTCACCTGTTGGCTGAAAAGAAAAATACACAATATTTATTAAATTACCGAACTTAAAACTGAATTGTCAGTGCTGTTTATAATAAATAAATATGTGCAAGACCATTATAAACCCCTTTAAGGAAACTCTTACTGGACAGGGTGCAAGCAGGTAGGTGATGCCTAATTTAAAAGTCATGTCACTAATGCAAAGTGGAATTAAACCATAGAGGACGGATTTCTGGCTAACAAAAAACAGCAGACACACTAATGTGCATGCTATTAATTTGGATTTTTATTTTCAATGCTTAAAATAACTGACAGGGCAACTTTAATTGAATCTTGAAAATCAACATCAGTTACAGGCTCTTCCCTAGATGTTAGATTCAGCAGTTTATTCTTCTTACCTCCATTCCAATGTCATAGTGCTGGGGCTTGGTGATAGGACACTGAGGATGCACCGGCATGCCTCCTCCCTCCTATACCTTGTGTTTTTCAGGGCCGAAATAATGCATTAAAGGAGATTATGGTAATGCTGCAGATACTATACAATTACTATCTTAATTTATTGCAAGTAAAGGGTTACTTTAAGACTAATTATAGTTTCAGTAAAGCAGGCCTTAAACATGTAATTGTGAATCAAATATCCTGCTAAACCATTAACAGTCCTTATTACAAAGAAGTGCACTTGCATACTGTTGACTAATTAAAAAGAATTGGAAATTGACAAAAAAAGAAATGTGCTCTGTCTACTAATGTGGACGAAGTGCAATCTAAATTAGGACAGACTATTGCATTAGGCTGGAATTAGCTATCTTTAATTCCCTAAAAACCTGACAGATCAGGCCTTATTTTGCATTCAGTTCTTTTCCTAAACACATCACCTTTTATAAATTTATGCATTAAGCGATTAAAGCAGTAGAGGAACAGAGTACCTTAATTCAGAAAACATCTCCGTTCATCATTTCCTCCTGCATTTAAGTTTCAATTACAGTTGAAAAATGCAAAATGCTATGTGAAAATATCATTACTGTGAGCTATAGCCATACACAGTCAAGGTAAATCAAGTCTATAGCTTTTTGTTTCAAGAATCCATTCCTCTGGCACCTTCTCAATCCATCTAGCAAGATTTATATGCAAGATAGGAAACGCAAGGAAGAGAGATTGGTCCTTATAATCTACTTCAAAGCACTGGAAACTGAACCATTTTATCAGCTTGACTACATCTAAATTAACTAAGCAGCAACAATCTCACACACAAAATAAGTGTAAGATGTGTTTGCATAATGCAAAGCATAAGTAAACCTTCACAGCACAAAAAACTCCTGTTAGTTACAAATGAACTAATCAAACATGGAATTAATCGGCATTCTAAGTAGTGCAATGTTTGGGTGTGCTGTCTTAAAAAGAAACACTTTAAATAGAGTAATGTCCAACTTCAAACCTAGACAAAGTTGTCATCACAGCTAAATAACTGCTGCCCCTTCCTCTACGTGGCAGACAGCAGATAACTTTCAACAGATAACTGTAATAAAAGTACAGTTATCTTCAAAACATAAGTACAAAGTACATTATTAACTACATTACATTATTGTTGATGGGGGGATTGAGCAATTTTTTTTCCTTCCACCCGTGGGAAAATTGCATAATCTATGGCTTGGCTTATTCTCAGTTGTGCTGTTTCTATACATGTAGAAATATAGTAAAATAACTAATATATTGTTAAAGTTAAAGTAATGAGGCAAGGCATAATGTGCAGCTTTTCGTAACCAATACCAATCACTTTTCATTAACATGGAACGTTAGCTAAAAAAAAAAAAAAAGAAAAAGGGGAACAGGCAGAATTTTGAATGCATATGATTTCTTCTACATTAAAGTTATTTACCTGCCTGTCCACCCCTGTACAGTGTGCACGCTCAGCTCACTGTAGAAATTCAGCAAAGCTGAATCAGACTGCACTCCCATGCATGCACGGTAGTGACATCACCTCCACCCAGCCGATCAAAGCGGCCAGTGATAGAGACCGGGAGGCTGGCCGCCTGAAGATGTCAAGGGAGGCGGGAAGCTCCGGGACATTGCATTGCTGGATCCAAGATGAATATGGTTCCGCTTTAATGTGAACACATGGAAGTGATTGGGTATTATAGGTTACTGTGATTTATGTTCCATGATATAAAATAAAGGCATAGAACCTGGACAAGAAAAGAACTAAGAGAATGTTCAGTGGTTGGAATGGCTTAGCGCATTATTAAACTGTTTTTTCCTTGTTTTTTTTTGTTTTTTTTTGTTATTTTTTATTAAACAGTTAAACCTTCTTGAAATTAGAATGCATATGCACTTCTTGCATATTTCTTGCTTATTTTATTTTACTGTGCTTTGTTCATTAGAGTGTGTAAAAACCTCATTATGAAAATAAGGCTGTATATTTTCACATCCGACCAAATGTTGTTTTCCTGAGTGAAATGAAAAGACAAAATTACTGAAGGAAATCTGAAGTGCGTGGCTATTGAAGACTTGCAAATATGTAAATCTTAATGTTAAGTTAATAACGTAAACTGAAAATCTTTTCTATTCTTTTAATTTATTTTACATTGAACTCATGCAGCAGCTTCCAGTATGAAGTGATTCCCTTCCCAAAACCTGCCTTCATCTAAAAGCGAGAAGATAATTGGCTGCAATGGTAAATGGAGGTGTGCTGTCATTATATACTAACATGACTACAGTTATTCAGTAATGATCAAAAACAGTACTCTGGCATATGTATAGCATTGTACAGTATTCTACACAAAAACATGTACGCAGATGGGCAAACCAATCTGAGGGATAAAAATTCAGTATCACATTGTCTTACCTGACAATGTTATCATGCATTTGTGTTTATTAAAAAGGTCTGCCTTAAAGTGTAAATTCCCCTTTTCAGAAAAATGAAAAATAAAATGTACTTACCTCAGTGGGTGATGCACCTGCTATGTGGGCAATGACAGCTTGTCACCCACGGAGGTAAGTAAAGCAGGGAGGTGGGGAGGGTGTAGGGTGTTAGTTCACCTTTTCATCTTTTTCTGAAAAGGTAAACTAGCACTTTAAAATAAGCTGTGCATAATAAAAAGGACCTTCCCTAGATCCTGCCTAGTGACTACAAAGGAAGGTAGGATAAAAAGGCATCTTATTTTGTTGTGGAAAACCTTTTTAATTATCATAGTTGCTCTACTGCAGAAAAAGAAAACTAATTACAAATGCTCTAAAGAGACAGTTTAACAGGTCAGCGCTATTGCGGGAATCGCCGTAGCTGTACATCGCTGTCGCTTTGTGCAATAGATACAGTGGGCGCGCCCGCGACGCCGGTACAGATTCGCGTGGCCAACAGCTACAATGTCCCCTGGCCACCCGCGATTGCTCCACAGAGAGCAAGAATGGGGATATGTCAATGTAAACAAACACATTACCCGTTCTGTCAGGGGACTACAGCGTGATCGTCTGTTCCTAGTGATCAGGAACAGCGATCTCTCTGTACTCCCTGTCAGTCCCATCCCCCCACAGTTAGAAACACCTCCCTAGGACACACTTAACCCCTTGAATGCCCCCAAGTGTTAATCCCTTCCCTGCCAGTGTCATTTATACAGTAATCAGTACATTTTTATAGAACTGATCACTGTATAAATGTAATAATAATAATAATAATAAAAATGCCATAAATCTATCCCTTATTTTGTAAACGCTATAACTTTTGCGCAAACCAATCAATATGCTTATTGCGATTTTTTTTACCAAAAATATGTAGGAGAATACATATTGGCCTAAACTGATAAAGAAATTTGTTGTGGGCAGGCCCACAGCATCTTTCACTGTAATTGTGTCCAAAGTTAAGCTGGATACACACTATACAACTTTTGTTGTTCGATTTCCTTTAGATTTAACTTCAACTAAGTAGTGCAAGGGTCTGCCTGATTGCAAACAAATTGAAAGTGTTTGGATTTGACCTCATATTATATGGTTTTGGTAAAACGAAAGGAAAAGAATCTAAAGAAAATTGTATCCAGCTTTAAGGTTTAAGAGCCTGTGTTGATAAGCTTTTGTTTGCTTCAAGCCAGTTTTGCATTCTCATAGAAGTTTTTGGGAATGCAAAATCTGTTTGAAATAGGTTAATTAAACCAGTAAACAAAAAAATGAATGATTTTAGAAGCATCTCAAAATGATGCCATTGACACAGGCCTTTACGTGGCTTCCAGCTTGGGCACAGTTTTGATTCCTTACAGAATAGCTACGTAAGAGGGTAGTTTGTGAAATCAAGAATGGGTCTATAATGGTTAAATTTAACTTGGGGCACAGAGGTGCCATGCATACATCCTGATTTATACTTAATTCTTTCTGGTGAGGTATAGAGGCATTAAGGACTTTAATGGTACCGCCATAGACATGACAACTACAGAGGTATACTGTAACTCCTTCAATACTGGAAGTTTAACTCAGCAATAAAGCAGGAGTAACTCCTTCTAATAATCCTGAGGCGGTAACTCCGCGAAACATGTTGAGAAATATTGGATGACTTTCATCACAAACCCCATGTCCTATTGGAGTACTATGCTCTATTGTTGAATAAAACATATCGTATTGAAGGAGTTATACCTCTCCTTTTCCTTAATATATTTTTTAGAATTGATGTTCTATTAGCGCAACAATGATTTTATACAATTTGTAATAAAATATGATCATTCTATGGCAGTACCATTAAAGTCCCTAATGCCTCTATACCTTCCAATTTACCTAAAGACATTGTAGCACATTGACATTTATTCTTTCTGGGCTATAGTTGCATCCACTTGCCCTTTTGTTCATGGGCACAAGAAAGGCCTTAAAAAACAAATCTGTAATTCATTGGGTTTATCTTTTTCCATCAAATATAAAACTTTAGTACACAATTATATCATCGTCTCACTCATTTACAAGACATTCATTTTATTATTTCATCACTACCACAATATCTACATCTTAGAACTGTCATATTGACCATGCATATTTTGGCTTCATAGTATACCTACGCAAATACAAAGTGTACAAAACTTTGTAGAAGCTAAGGGACTATACACGAGGAACCCAAAACCTAATTTGTCCTTACCACTGGTTTATCTCTTCAGATGACCTGATGACAGGTTCCTTTAGGAACATTTCAGGAAATATAAACTAAATTAAAATCAGGTCCAGAATGTAACCACAACAATTATTAATGATCTGGAGGTCAATCATATTCAAAAGAAGTGTATAGAATTGTTATCCATAGTTAAAACATTGCCAAGAGAAAACTGCAGGATAAATCCACTGTTACTAATTACAAATAAAATGCATTATAAAAGAGCTGAAGAGTTTCATCAAAGAATAGAAAACATATATAAAGTGAATGTATTTGCAAATACACGGATAAATCAATGAGCTTATATGTATAATTTACATGGTTATACAGTTAACCATACCATTTAGTAGAGGCTGCCCTTCACGTACACTTCTGGGGACGCTAGCATGATAAACATCCTCGAGAAATGCTGTCTTGCATAATCTGGATCCCCTTAGTGCTTCAGCTGGTCCCTGAAATGTAACAGAAAATGTCTGTTATACACAAAAGCAACATTTCCAGCAGACATTTCACTCGTCATAAAACCTTTATCTCCACAACCCTGTAAAAAAGAAGTATTTTCTCTGGTACTAAAAGGTTTACAATTAGAAATATGGGGGCAAAGGGTTAAACTTTTTGATAACTGGAATGGAAGAAACAAATCCCACTTGTCTGGTAAGATCTAAATGCTAAACAATCTCGCTTCTTTTAACAATTGAACTTAGCAGTCGTTGAGCCTTAAGTGGAATCATGAGGGAGAACAAAAACATTCTTCCACGGGAGATATAGTTAGCAAGAGCCATTTCACCATATCTAACTTACTTCCCGACAAGGCTTCTCAAAATGTCAAGTCTCAACGAAGGATTCTAAACATGCATTCTGCCTTCTCAAAAAAGGTATCAAACAACAGAACACAAGCAAACTTGTCAATGATTAAAATACTGACCTCTGGTCAGGGTAGACAAGAAAACTTATTGCATCTTGTTATGCTCACACAGTATTATTATGAAGAGCAAAAGTATCTGCACTAATGGCCAATGCTATACACTGGACAAACAGCTAAAGTTACAATAGAAATACATATATGGAAGCTTTTACTTGTTAAAGGATGTTCATTTCTCTCCATTCAGTGCTGACATTTACACAGCCCTACTAGACTGCATAGACAGGCTGGTAATCTGACTTCTACATACTGCAGTTAGGAAAACAAAGCTTGGTCACCTCCCTGTTTGTAGTCTGGGACTGGACTATAAAGCCTAGTACACACAGCCCGAATGTCATCCGGCATCAGCTGGTTCAATAGAAAACGGACGACATTTGGCCTATGTGTATAGCAGCCGGTCCAACAGAAGCCGGAAACCAAAAAAGGTCTGCCGACAGACTCCCAATCAGCGCTCTCAGCCAATGTCTAAGAGTGCTGATCAAAGTGTTCTGGTGGGGGGGGATCCCCTGTCAGAACACAATAGCACACAGCAGGGGAGATTGCTGTACTAACATTGGATAGTACAGTGGCTCTGATCTGAGGTGTCATTTTTTTTTCGTTCAACCCAATGAGTTGAATGAAAAAAAAACGTGTGGTGTGTGCTAGGCCTAAAGGAGCAGAAGCACAGCAATGATCTTATCACTCTTCTCTCGTCTCCTGCCAGAATGCTCCCTGTTAGCGCATGCTTATGTAACACATCTGTTTAGACCCTATTGCTGAAGAAAGTGGAAAAAATAGTGAACCAAAAAGGTTATCTTATTAGTATTGCAATCTTAAAGTATTGATGTTGATGTAAACAATATGGTTCCTGGGCAGGCAGGTTCTACTCCCCAGAGGATCTCCACAGTCTCCTTGGCTTGCAGTGTAATGTAAGAAAAATTAAAACTGAAGTCTCACATAATGTAACTGCTAAGAGGTCCAAATACAACTTTATTCCAATAATTGGCTGCCAAACCAGCTGCGGACAAGACCTGTGCTTGTAATAACACTAGAAGGAATAACAGTAAAGTTTCGGCTCACTTTTAGTTTATTCACATTGTGTTCAATCAAGCCCTGATGAAGGGGATGTTTTTGTACCCCTGAAACACTTTGGCTACTCTTTGGACTGTCCCTCTGACATTTATTGGAATAAAATTGTATTTGGACCACTTAGCAGTGGTGTAGCACTTCAATTTCCATTTTTGCTACATGGCTCCTATTGCTGCCCTTCCTCCCCCAGGCCTGAGTTTCTGCCGCATGGAAGATTGGGAAAAAAAAGCTAATACCAAATTCAGATACTTTCACTAGCTGTAATTAAAATATGTTTACTAATTTTTAATAAATACATAACTGTATTTATTAGCGTTTTTCAGTATCTGCCTGAAGTTATTTTTTAAAGAAACTAATTTTTCCCAAGAGAATTACTCCATTAACTCTCTAACGAGCGGTGACTCTAGACCTCTCTGTCTTCAAGCACTAAACGGCTTTGGCAAAGTCTTCAGCGTTTTACACTTTCAGAAATGTCAAATGCCTGTGTCCCCTGCCACATACACCACATGCTGTGGTTCCTCTTACCGGAGCTCTAAAATAAATTAAGAGTTGCCTGGAGGAAACAATAACAACAGCAGAGGGCGCAGCATTTGACACTCCTAAAAGTGTCAAATGATGTAGTCTTTGTTAATAGCTTCAGCACTTAAAGACATTCAAGTTTGGACTCACGGTCTGCCAGAAAAGTGAGTATTCTCTTACATAGAGCAATTCTTTTGATTTCCTGGGGAAGTGACAGTCATTTTAAAAACAACAAATCTAAACCCGGCCATAGACGGTTCGAATCTCGGCCGATTCAGCAGGAACTGGCCGAGATACGAACCATGTATGGGCAAGCTGATTGTAACTGGGTACAACCAGCATGTTGGATATTTGCATGCGATTATTGCCCCCCAGCATCATCTATGGCTAGTTTAAGATATATGCAGTCATCAACACCTATAGACAAAATATTTATCTATTTATTTATTACAGGTAGTTATATAGTGCTGTCAATTTACGCAGAGCTTTACATATATAACTAACATCAATAAATACACATACTAGAGGCAATTTAGACAGGAGCCAATTAACCTACCAGCATGTCTTTGGAGTGAGGGAGGAACACGGAGTACCCAGAAGAAACCCAGGCACAGGGAGAACATACAAACTCCAACATGCTCGATTTTCTTTTTAGAAAAACAAAACTAAATATAGCGCGATCATCACAATTTTCGTTTTTTGAATGACAGAACATTTGGTTTCGGATTTGTCTAGGGCCAGCCTTAGCCAATGTGCTGCCCCTGTCCAATCGCTAGTCTCCCGTAACGGCTGTCGGCCCAAACAAATGATTCTCAACAAATCCATGCTTTGGTGGCCTTCACCTCAAATCAATATGTACCTTTAAATTTGTGTTTATTTTTGTCATTTGTTTCTAAGTGTGTTAAAACAGGAACAAATAATATAAAATATCTGTTGATCTTGCGCTTATAACTCCCTGTGCTTTCTGCCTGCACTGACTATTAACAGTTACATTGTTCTTAGTCAGCTGTGAGGACTACAAAACCACTCTCCTACAAATTATGAACAATAAGAGAAGGTTGGAGTTCTGAGGTCCTGTCTTGTTTCTGTTGTTCTGATACAAAAGTATAAGTGAGCATTATCATCCTAGGACTGCAAGTGCAGCAATTAAAATCAGCAGTTAAAAATAAAGAAAAAAAAGCTTGTAAAAAGAAAACCAAACCAGCAATGACATCCAAAGACTGCTAAGCTGCAATACACTGTATTCAATTTTTGGTTTTTGGGTTTAGATACACTTTAAGCTTAAATAATGTTTAACTACCGGGTAATCGTAAGGCATCTCTTGCCATGTTCTTTGGAACCATGGAAAAAAATAATGTAACTTAGGTGCCTTTGTGTTGCTAAAATTCAGAAATCTCTGCTGTTGTCACTCATACCTTTCTAAAGCATAAATACAAAAAAAAAGACTGAAAGAAGATTGTCCTTGGAATAAGGGTTGTGAAAACAGCAAAGAAAAGGAAAAGCATTTAATGGTTATTTTGTCATTGGCTAAACAATAAAGAACAAAGAGGGTTGTGTGTCGCGCAAAGAGCTTAAAATCCATACAAACACAGATAAAGGCATTGCCAATAAAAACGTAATTTGTGATATGACACCCATACGACAAAAAGCTGGCAATTTACTTTAGAAATTATTTTATGTGCGAAAAAAATCAGTATGGCCTTGACTATTGAAGAGCAAAATGTTGAATATGTAAAGAATTCCAAGTTAATTGTTAGGGAAAACGCAATAGAGAAATGACAGCATTGCTTTTGCCTCCCTAGCAAATGGTTGTGCCTGGTCTTTGTCATGGGAGGAATGCAGGTAATACAGTTGAGGCTTTCCAGTGAACCAGACAGGAAGCTCAGATCGACAGCAGTGTTTTGACAATGACTTATCAGCCAAGGATGTCAGCTCCGCTCAATACAAGTGCCTGGATGTGGACTAAAAAAAAAATTTAGGAAATCTTCCTATGAGCTTCCTCTACTGACTTTCATTTTTTGTTTTAATGTCCTAATAATATAATGTAACAAAAAATAGTTTCTACTACATACACTACACTACCTGTCTAATATAAACTAATAGTCAACCTCTTCTTCTTGATTTTGATGAACATGGGACACCATGCAAGCACAAGTCCTATGCGACTGCGTTTGGGTGGGAAGCGGAGAGCCAGTGACTCCCCAGCTTTCTAGAATCTACCCATGTAGGTACATACGATTTATAGGGGTTCATTTTACATGGTGCTTATAGCTCATTTGTTTGTTTTTTTACTGAATGTTCCAATGTTTCTTGGCATAGGGTGGTCGCTCACAAAGGCCTATATATGTAATCTTTGTTTAAATTTAGATTTTTTGGTGGCACCAGTTTTTCAATTATTATTCTCAGGTGCAGGTTAAGATTTCCAACTATATTTGCAAAATACCATGGGGCTTTAGCCTTCACAGTTCAATCTTCTCTCTGTTTTCTTATATGGGTTACTAGTATTATGTTTGGCCTGCATGCTTCCTTCATGATTTGTTCATGGGAATGCCTCTCGTATCATAATATCTCTCTATATAAAATGTTATTGTGAATTTTTTACTCTCTTTTCTATTCTCTTTCATATTTCAATAAAAATTGATTAACCGTTTGACGGCGGCAGAATGGCTGCCCTGCGCGATTCGCCGTAGCTGTACGGCGGGCACTTTATGGGATGGCGTCACTAAGGAGCCGATGCACATGCCTGGCAGCCGCGATGTCCACCAGCACCTGCGATCGCTCCTGACAGAGCCAGAATGGGGATTTGTGTGTGTAAACACACAAATCCCCATTCTGTCAGGGGTGAGGAGACAGATCTGTTGTTCCTAATGCTTAGGAACAACCATTGGTCTACTCCCCAGGGTCAGTTCCATACCCCCACAGTTAGAACACACACTGAGGGAACACATTTAACCCCTTGATCGCCCCCAGTGACCCTAGTGCTAACCCCTTCCCTGCCAGTGACATTTATACAGTAATCAGTGGCTATTTTTATCTCTGATGTCCGCCGCAATATCGCAGTCCCGATAAAAAACGCTGATCGCTGCCATTACTAGTAAAAAAAAAAAAAAAATAATAATAAAAATGCCATAAATCTATCCCCTATTTTGTAGACGCTATAACTTTTGCACAAACCAATAAACATATGCTTATTGCGATTTTTTTTACCAAAAATCTGTAGAATACATATTGGCCTAATATAGCAAAAAGTATTGTGGTTTTCTCAAAAGTGTTGCTCTTCTTTTGTTTATAGCGCAAAGAATAAAAACTGCAGAGGTGATCAAATACCACCAAAAGAAAGCTCTATTTGTGGGAAAAAAAGGACATCAATTTTGTTTGGGTACAACGTCGCACGACCGCGCAAGTCAGTTAAAGCAACACAGTGCAGTATCGCAAAAAATGGGCTGTCATTAAGGGGGTAAATCCTTCCGGGGCTGAGGTGGTTAAAAGAGAAATGAATAGTCAATCAGTATAATGCATATGATAAAATATGATACAATCTTCCTGTGTTGCTTATTTGTAAAAAAATATGCTTTTTTTCCACCCAATGACCCCGCCCCATGCCAATATAAGTAGTTGCACACAGCGCACCCAGCAGCACTGAGGCAACATCAAAAGAGGAACAGAGGGAGAAGACAGCGGAGAAGACTGGGCAAAAGAGTGAGCAAAAGAGCGAGAGGAGACCCAGCAGAACACAGCGGACAGGGGGAGAAGAACCGAAGATGGGAGAAGAAACGGCAGAGGCAGAAGACATCAGCGGAGGACACAGACGTGTCGGAGAGTGGAGAAGAGATCAGAAGAGACGACAGAGCTGCCTAATAAATTACTTTAAAAACCTGTGTACTGTGTTTTACTTTTTACACATTTTTTAGGTGACTAGGTAGGGGTACGATGCCCCATACTTATTGACATAGGGTGTAGGGGTGCTGAAATTAATCGCTGCATCGATGCATCGCGATTCGGGGGTCCCCGATGCAGCATCGATGCATGCGACCTCAAAAATCGATGTCGGATGACGTCATCCCAACTTGCCCCGCCCCTCCCGGAAGAGCGCTCCGAGCGTGTCTGTCAAAATAGATTTTTGTAATAAATGCAGAGTTGTAATCTATTAAGTTGCCACCGCTGTATGTTTTTTTTTTTAAAATATATGCAGCTTCATACCTTATTTCTTATTCTGTGTATATGAATGTATATCCCGCTCATGTGACTGCCAGGTCCGGCCCCCCTCTCTCCTCTCACGTCTCTCGTAAGGTCAGCCCCGCCCGCCTCTCTTCTGATCTGATAGCTACAGTCGGTGGGCGGGGCTGAGAAATCCCACTGACGTCAGGAGAAACGTGAGACTAGAGGAGAGAGGCATGCCGGACCAACCAGAGCAGTCACATGAGCAGCATATACAGTTCTACACAGACTAAAAAAGGAGGTATGAAGCTGCATATATTTTAAAATGTACATACAGCGGGTGGGCACTTTTACAACTGCATTTATTACCACACTTACACTGGCTCCTACACATGCTGACACATTTGCTGGCTCGCCCCCCCCCCCCCCATTTGCACATTCCACTGTCCTAGTGTGCTGGAAAGTGCAAATGAGGGAGTCCAGAGAAATGCCATCACAGTGACAGTACAGGAACTTCACAGGGCTGTTTGTCAGTTGTGGATTCTAATCCCTCCTGACCTCCCAGCAGCCATGTGTGTGAATTCCTGTACCCTGTAGTGCACCGGATTAGTGCACTTAGTAAAGTGGAGTTCCAACTGTTTTTTTAGTTTATTAAAAGTCAGCAGCTACAAAAAGTTTAGCTGCTGACTTTTAATAAAAAGACACTTACCTGTCCCACGGTCCAGCGACGTGGCCACCCAAACCCTCCATTCTCTCCCATGCCTGTCCACAGCGCTGGAGTCCCACTAAAAGAGGATACACACCCCCTCCCAAAAAAAAATTACATGCCAAATGTGGCATGTCAGAGGGCGAGGAGTGCTTAAAGTGGAAGTTCCAATTTTGGGTGGAACTCCACTTTAAAGGAGTGAGGTTATTTTTAATTCAAAGAAAGAGTTCCAGTAAATTTTTTGTTTATTAAAAGTCAGCAGCTACAAAAAAAGTGTATCTTCTGACTTTTAATAAAAAGACACTCACCTGTCCCACAATCCAGCGACGTGGCCACCCAAACGCTTCATTCTCTCCCCCGCCTGTCCACGGCGCTGGCAATACTACTTGCAGCTTCACAGCTGGGTGCGCATGTCTCGCTGCGCTGTCCTGCACAGCCGGGCAATCTTCTGGGACCTGTGATGTGTCCCTGAAAATTGCAGGGAGGAAGGGCTGCCTAGGCGGTCCAAGCGGAAGTGGGAGCTCGTCGGTAATCGTGATGCATCGCAGAATCGAATCGTTGACCAGATAATCGTAATCGAATCGAATCGTGAGACCAGTGAAGATGCGCACCCCTAATAGGGTGGGGGCCAGGATCTGGGGGCCCCCTTGCTAAAGGGGACTCCCGGATTCCGATAAGCTCCCTGCCCACAGACCCCGACAACCAATGGTCAGGGTTGTCGGGAAGAGGCCCTTGTCCTCATTAACATGGGGACAAGGTGCTTTGGGGTGGGGGGCGCAGGGCCCCCCTGCCCCAAAGCACCCACCTCCCCATGTTGAGGGCATGCGGCCTGGTACGGTTCAGGAGGGGGGGCGCTCGTCCCCACCCCCTTTCCTGACCTGCCAGGCTGCGTGCTCAGATAAGGGTCTGGCATGGATTTTGGGGGGACCCCCATGCTTCATCTTAAAATCCATACCAGACCAAAGGGCTTGGTATGCTCTTGGAGGGGAGCCATTTTTTTTAACATTTTGCGTGGAGTTCCCCCTAAAGATTCATACCAGACACAATGCCTGGTATTGTCGATGATCAAAGTTGGATCCCTGTTCATTGATGTCGGACGTATGTCAGACTTCAAGTCGCAGGGCAAAGTCGGACCCAAAGTGGTACAATTGTCGTGTCGTACCAGTGTGAACCCGGCCTTAGCCTTCAGAGCTCAGCTGCACACAAAATTTATTTTCAGTTTAGGGTAAATAAGGAACAAGGTAAGAAAGATGTCAGGATGTAATTGCTGCCTATATCCTCTTTGGGTAGATTGGCCCTCACATTCTGTTCTGCCTAATACTAGTCTGCTGGTTAAAGCAGTATTGAACCCAAAACCAAAAATGTATTATATTGCAGCTTACCAATCAATAGATGTGGTGACTGCATAAGTTTTCTTTTTTTTCCCCTCTGTTTTCACCTGGTGATCTGGCTAGTGACACACCTCCTATATTTGTGAGACACAGCTCTGGAGGAATGAGCATAAGAGGCACAGCAGACAGCAGAATTTTCAGTTATTGTAGTGTTAAATATATAGCAGATTTAGAACCACTAACAAATTGAAGCCAAACTCCAGCTTACACTTTATAATCAGTTACAGAAAAAGTTTTTTTTTTCCTTTTGGGATAAAGGTCTTACATGAATAAATAAATGCTGATCATTTTAAACACAACTGCCAGTGTTAAGTGGTTTGTCTCATCCATGTAAACTGATACATTCTGCTGGAGAGCTTCAGTTTGTGAAAAATACAGACTTGTTGGCTAGATCACCAGATGAAACTACAGTAGAAGAAAGCAAGACCTAAAGTAAGCAAGACTAAAAGCAAGACTAAAGCTAAAAATATTTTTTTACCTTAATGCATTCCTTGCATTAAGGTAAAAAACATTTTCTATTTCTCTGCCTCCACCTTCCCTGTGTGAAGGGATTAGAGAGGGGAGAATAGATCCAGCCCTGTGCACGGCTGCATCTCTTCTCCCCTCTTTTCTTCTTCACACAGCACCCGAGCAGGAGCCATTGGCTTCTGCTGCTGTCCATCAATTGCAGTGAGGAGGAAGTGGGGTGGAGCTAAGTCCTGCTGTGTAAGTCTATGAAGCGTGGCTCCATAGACAAACAGCTCGGGAGCGTGCAGACACTGTGTGTCTCCATATTAAGCGGCTTGCTATGAGGACACATGAAGAAGAGGAGGAGCCAGGATCGCCGTGGGGGGACCTGAGAAGAGGAGGTTTGGGGCCGCTCTGTGCAATACTACTGCACAGAGCAGGCAAATAGAACATGCTTGTTATTTTAATTACAAAATACATTTTGACTTAAAGAGGAGCTCCGGGCTCTTTCAGAAAAAATGAAAAGTCAGCAGCTACAAATACTGTAGTTGCTGACTTTTAACATTAGGACACTTACCTGTCCTGGAATCCAGCAGTGTCTTCACCTCAGCCAATTTTTCAATCAGCTGGGGTGATTTACCATTTACTACTTACTTTTTCTTGTAAGAGAAACTGGCAGCGAAGCCTTGCAGCTTCACAGCTGGCTCCCTAATGCGCATACACAAAGCGCGCTATGCTCTGTGAAAGCAGCGGGGGAAGGAGGAGGGGGGCTGAACTTCCAGATGACTTTGTTGTGGCAAAGTCACCCGGAAGTGGGGGAAGGGAATTGTCAAGACCAGGTACCCATTCCAACCCCGAAAGGCAGCTGGGGGGGGGGGTGGCAAATAAGCGGAGCTTCCCCTTTTGGGTGGAACTTCTTTTTAAGTAACACTTTAAAAAGGAAACAAATGCAGCCATCACATCAAAGAACTGGTACAAAGCAACATAATAAATATGTGCTTTTGGGTCTTAGTACTGCTTTAGGTGCAGTTTCCAAATGGGGACATGTGCAGTAGTAAAAAAACATGTGCAGTAGTATAAAGAGAAATAAAAAAATTTCAAAATACAGTGTTGAGTTTCTACATTGTAGTCACAGTGCAAAGGCTGCAAAAACACTTTACTAAATAGTTTTTTCGTGGACAGAATGAGCTAAAGAAAACCTGCTTTTACATGATTACTTAATATGGTCTTCCCCAGTAAACACAAACATTATGCAATAATGTATTCACTTGTCAGCATACTACAAATAAAAACCCTATATACAGTATTTTCCTCTATGCATTAGAGCTTTAAGCCATTCTAACAAATAGGAGGCCTCTTCTTTCAATTGATGCCCTAAGGTCACTAGAAGCCATTATCACAGCAAGGTTCTCTACGAAAGATTCTAAAAGACCGTGTATTATGTTCCACTGCACTATGCAATATAATACAGCACTATCAGGTGCCTCAAGCATAGTATTCTTTAAAGCACAACACAAATCACTTTACCATCTTTGTTCTAAGTCCAAAATTCTATAATAAGGTTTCAAGGCACTTTCTTACTGTCTGGGTATTAGCTGTGAATCTGAGCGACTGTACAGTGAGGAAACACAGAAATAATATTAATCATCTTGCAATCTTTTTCCACCATTAACGGAAAAAAATGTGTAGGTGTTACATTACTAGACAGTCTAGGCTTAGGAACAGAGAAAAAAAACAGGCTTCTTTACTGAGAATGCCCAAAAAACACAATTGTGTCTGTGCTCCCATCTAACAGGTTAAAGCACAAAAAGCCAAAGAATTAGTTAGAGGGAACAAGCTGAGCTTAATGCAAGCTTGCCTCCTCACTGCCAAAGTGGATTTGAGAAGCTCTAGTGGTTGGCTTCCCTACTGGGAATGCATCAAAGGATTGGGATCATGGCGATTAAATTCCACCTGGGAGGAATTTGAGGCCCCACTACACTGAGCAAATGCTAACAATAAGACAAAAGACAGCAATATTTCTAAATTGAAGAAGTAGCAGGCTATATAGCAGGGATAATATTGGATTAAATGTGAAAGCAGTTTATATGTATAATAATAAAAAGACTGGAAAAGCCACATCCCAAGCTTAAAATGAAACAGTAAAAGTTAACAAGTAAATGTATCTACTCTACATACAAGTTAATAATATTAAATAAATATAAAATTATATTGAATTAAATAAATATGATGCCGTGAGCTACTGGTGTACCGGTGACCAAAGTACAGCATGTTGATATAAGTCTAATTTTGTCTCATACTGCCCCATTAAGCATCCAGCCTAAAGGCCCGTACAAACGATCAGAAAATTGTACAAAAAATACCGCTTTCAAAACGATCCTACGATAATCTGATAGTACACAGCTTTCAAGAGCTGATCAGGACAGGTCGTGCGAAAATATCCAATTGGACAAGCACGAAAATTTTTCTCGTACGATACCAGATCATACAATTTTCCTTTAATCGGTACAGTTTTCATCCAAAAATGCAATACAAATACAATACAACATATTACATCACTTCCAAATTTTTATTCTGTCATACAGAAATTTTCATAACTTCAGTAACTTCTTCATTTTTAATATAGAGATTAGTATGCAAAAGTCAAACGGACGATCATTCGTCCGATAATCTTATTGTGTGTACCAGGCCTAAAACAAGACTATAGTAACTGTAGTTAGATATCTTCCATCTGTCTATATGATGCTTAATAGTATTAATCAACATCATCATTTTTGTTTAAAACATAACGCAAAGCTCAATTAAATTACAGGCCCATGTGCCATATTGGTCTCTACAAAGTGTTTTGCCCAAATATTTCACACACAAAAAAAAAGCAAAAGAAAAAATAATTGGTGATATTTGCATTGTGCCGAAGAAAGGCAGGGAAGAATACAAATAATATGAAAAATTGTTTGATCTAATGTCAGCAAAAAGTAAAATGATATACAAAGAGGACAACATAAACACTTGAGTGCCAAAGCGAGGCACTCAGTGCACGACACTCAATTTTCACCAATGCTTTTTTTTTTTAAAGACAGCAAAAGAAACGGGCAATTGATCAATGTGTGTGTTTCACTAGAAATATAAAAAAATAAAGAAACAAACTAGCCAAAAAATCAAAAAAATGGGATACAAGGTAAATACCAAAGAATAATGAGTGGGTAGCCATGGACTAGACAATAAATAACTGATACTAAAAGTGTGTTGCTGTAAACCATGGAAGAGGGTATCCACCTGTCTGAAGACAAAATAGGGGGAAGGGACAGTCAGCACTACTGCTCTGGGGTAGTATGTCAATGTAAGGCTTTATTAAAACAATGTAAAAAGATCCTATTCACAAAGGTAGATGCATGAGGAGCAATTAAAGTGATTGTAAAGTTTTTTTTTTGTTTTTTAAATAACATGTTATACTTACTGTGTGCAAGGGTTTTGCACAGAGCCGCCCCAGTCTTTCTCTTCTGGGGTCCCTCAGCAGTGCTCCTGGCTCCTCCTCTTCTCGAGTGCCCCCACGAAGAGCCACACTCCATGGGGGCACTTGTGCGGGCACGCTTTTGAGTCCTGCTGCTGCGTCCATTGACACAGACAGCAGGTCTAGGCCCCGCCCCCAGCTCCCGTGACACTGGATTTGATTGACAGCAGCAGGAGCCATACCAATCTATTTAATGAGGACCTGAGACAGCGGCTGGAGCTGCTGTGCTCATCCCGGTCACTGAAAAGATCAGGTTCAGGTAAGTAAAAGGGGAGCTCTTGGGGGGTGCTGCACTACAGAAGGTTTTTCCCCTTAATGCATGGAATGCATTAAGGGGAAAAACCTTGAGGTTTACAACCCTTTTAAGGGCAAAACTGTGGGCCGCTGTCAGTGCAATATCCCAAGCCGCAAAGGCGCTGTCTGTCCCTTCCCCCTCTTTTATTAAAGGATACACAGAAGATGGTCCCCATCATCAACAGAGAAGCAGTAAAGACTATCAAAAATAAAGATTCCATAAAACACCTTGTTATGTTCCCTAATTTGGTGACCCAATGCAAGGTACACTGAGGTTCATTACATCCAGAGATCCCTAAGGGTCAATAACAAGCATCAAAAGGCCTCATTATCAGAGGTGAAGACTTTCCAGCTATTTGGAGGATGCAATGTGACTGGCCTATCCCCCCATCTCTATAAGGAGAGGGAAGGAAAGTGCTACTCTTGTCTGAGCTGTTTCTTTCCATTTTAAGCTGTTGACTTAAGAATTATCACAAAGAACGGACATTGTTTTTCAGTGCAAAACCACTGGACCTTTGCATCATATAATTTTATGGCAAAATATTTATATTGTATAGCCATTTTTTGCCTCTTTACAAGAATTATTTGCAAGCGACTAAACACAGTCATTGTGAATTCAGACAAAGGCCGCAAAAACAATTGCTCTTGGGCATTAATAAAAATCCCACTCCACACTGGCTCTGCTTCAAGTTTTCTGAAAACAAAAGACAGCGCTCTGTCCTCAAACAATCCCTCGTTAAGACTTGGTGGACAGACAATAAAAAAAATGAAAAGATGAAACAGATTTCTGCAAGAATTTCCCATTTCCTGGCTGAGAGTCTTACCAACTGAAAGGAAATGAAGGTAAACAAGTGCTATAAGACTGTCTGTATTTGAAGGCTGCGAAACAGCATAGCAAATTTAATAAACACAAATAAAGGGAAGATAGATTTGACGTTTACCCCTTCAGTCAAAGGGAAATTGACAGCAACCAGGGCTGCTAAAGACAAATCAACAAAACAAGCTCTGTCTATTCATTCTAAAGGGAAAAAAGGGAATTAGGTCCTATTTACACTTGTCCTTATTTGATGCTGCAAAACTTTTGCTATTTGCTGCACGAAAATACATGTTAAATAGAAATCCCACAATGTCCTACGTGACTAGTTCAACTGCCCTGCAGTTTAGTGTGTAAGACAAAGGAAACCCTATGGGCCCATTCACGCTGGCATGTGTGAGTTACCATGCAGGGAAAATTCAGCAGTGTTTTATTTAAGTGAACTTACATAAGAAATCTGTGGGCTGCCATTGCTGATCTCCTTCTGAAAATGCTGTCTGTCTGTCTGTCTTTAGCATCAATACCTTCAGGATCACTGACTTAAAGCTGAACTCCAGGAAAATATTTTATTTTAGATCCTTTATTAGCTAAATATGATAGCACTAAGCATTTGTACATTGTGTATGGATAGCTGCTGCATAGTATAAAAATCATACCTTGCTGCAAGCAAGAATCAGCATGTGAGGCAACTAGCATTTTAAGTAGGAAAGTATAGCAATAACAGCCACCATGTTTTAGTAAGCTAGGTTTTCATTAAGCCCAGGTTCACACTAGAACTGCTGCATAATCATGTAAACTTCAGTGCATTTCAGTGTTTTGATGCATTTTCATGCAGAAGGAGACTGGTTGTTAAACCCAAAACTCTGCCAAAAATGTACCAAAAATGCATGCACATGCATATTTATGTATTTTTCATGTGCTCCCTTTGAAGTCTATGGGGGTCACAAATTCACTAGGCTGCACTAAAAGAAAAACCTGCACTTTTTCAAAAATTGCACTGCTGTTGCATTGATGTGAACGGTACCATAGAGAGAGAATAATGTCATTTCCATTGTCGTGCATGGCAGCGCGACAGCAGACATGGGAAAAAGCACACTAGTCATTTTTTTTTTTTATGCAGATAATTATTAAGTGAGTTGGTACTGCTTGACTTCTTAAAATTGAACTCCAGACAATTTAAAATAAACATAATTTAGTTCATTTATATACTGAATACAATTATTTAAAGGAGAAGTCCAGCCAACTCTCGTGGATCACAGAAGTGCAGTTTGTTTTGCACTCCTCTGACCCGTTTTCAGCAGAGAGCAGGTGGAAGTCCGCTCTCTGCTGATGTCATGGATATCAGTGCAGGCACCGCGTCATCCCAACAATGGGAGTCTGGATCCACCAGGTGCCTGGAATGACACCCCGATCAGCCTCTCAGCGAACCACTGAGAGCCTGAAATGGCCGCTCCGAACCCCTCCACAGCTCATCGCTCCAGTGAGTGAGAAGGGAGAAGAGCAAAGAGCGGTGACTGACAGGCTACAGCTCTCTGCTCAAGGAACTGTCAGAACCGAGCGATCGGCAATGTTCGATCGCCTGGTTCTTAGTGTAGAGGCGGCGGGGACAGATGCAGCATCGGACCGATGCTGTATCCACCGAGGTAGGTATGATGGAGGAAAAAAATTTAGTCCATACTACTCTTTTAAAGAAGAACTATAAGCAAAACTTTTTTTTTCATTTTGGATAGAGCAAAGGAGGGTTATAACCTCTGTCAGATTTTGTTTCACCATCTGTGTCCCATAGCCAAATAGGAAGTGAGAGGAAACACATGCAAATTAACTGAATTCTTTAAGGACCCCCAGGTCACCAGAACTAGTGTCCCCATTAGAAGCGTTCCCCACTATTACTTTTCTGGGGACAACCCAAAATTTAGGATTTTCTTTTACTTTCACTTTCAATGATAATGGTAAACAGGGCAAATAGAGAGGGTGAATCTCCTTAACGGGGGGGGGGGGCACAGTCCGCAATAAAAACTGACAGATGTTCTAATCCCTCTCCACGCTATCCAAAACTAAAAAAAAAAAAAGTTTTGCCTTTAGTTTTACATCAAATGTATTTTAAATATGCAGTAGATTGTATAAGTAACAGAATATGTTCTTTTTTAGCTCTTTGAAATCCCCTGTAGAACAGCACTCAGAATGAGTCAGGGAAGTCCATCCAGGTAATTTTGATTTCCACACCACTGCCAGGCTAATACTGTGATAAAGCTTTAGGATGTTTTCACATAGCAGCACTTTTAAAACGCACTATGCCTTTTTAAAAAACACATAGCGTGTTTTAAATGCATTGCAATACAGTGAATAGTGTATGCATAAGTAGCTTGTTGTTAAGGATGCCGTCAGTTCCCCGCTCCTTAACAACCGGCTATTCGTTACTTGTTAACAAGGCAGGCAGTTGGTTGTTTAGGAGCCAGAACCCGCCAGCATCCTTAACAACCAGTAATAATGACTCCCCTAGTAACTTCTTTGTGGTCAGCATGCTCCAGCTTCTGTTGTGCAGGAGCGATGCTATCACTCGAGGGGGAAGGAGCCAGAAAGACAGTGGGCAAGTCAGCCTTGAGCATCGGCTATATGAATGTGAGCGGAGGAGAGGGGCGGCAGGACTGGAGGAGCTGGATGGCTAATAAAGATTGCGGAACTTCCGCGGTACCCTGGCAGGGGATAAGGGGAGTGAGGAGGGGGGGCATTGTTTACATATCCGCTAATTGTTAAGGAATCCCCTGATTAAGTCACGTGACCGTGATGTCACGCGTAGGGACGGAATAGGCATCCAAGACTGATATATGCAAACGAGCTTGCCTCTCGTAGGAGATACGTTTTCTGTGTGTTTTTTTTCTTGTAAGTGAAGTGAGTACCCTCACCATTGTTTTAATAAAAACCAACCTCTGATTGAAATACTACACTATCTGGCCCCTTCTTTCCTTTAATCCCCCTCCTGCTCCACTGAGAGACAAAGACCCACCAACAGCTCCAGCCAGCCCAGGAATCCAAGTGAGAGGCAGTTAGGAGTACAAGGGAGAAGCAGCCATTACCAGCAACTTTATGCGGTTACCTCTTTACCGCAAGGTAAGAGGCCACTTCACACCACTGTGTGTCCTGTGTACGAAGAGGAGATCACCCCCATGCTATCAGCACCTTATTGTACTTTTTTGCACATTTTCTGATTAGCCACAGTAAGAGGATTTAAATTGCATTGGACTACATTCCCATTATATATTTTGCACATGTTTGCCTTTGTTTGAATTTTCACAAGTTCTACAGTGGACTTATTTTGTTTTTGTATGTTTTGTTTTTGTATGTTTATTATACACTGCATTTGCGATTTTTGCACATATTGATCGCATGTTGCACATTTAATTTATTTATTGCTGTTTTTTGCACAATGTTTTTTGACTACTTGCACGATCCATTGAGGTGTTTAGTGATTGTATATTGATTTTAGTGTTTCCAGTAAGATACTTATCACATCTGGCCTTAAGTCTTTATTGAATGATTTTCTTGCACTTTGCACTTTGCTATTACCACCGATTATTGTGGAATATCACACTGCACCTATTGGGTATAGAAGTGCTCTATATTGATTGTACTTATTCTTATATTGTTTCTGGTTTTTTATATGTTTATATCATTTTACGTGTTCATTTACCTTTGTACTACTACCTCTAGCAGCATAGGGTTTTTTTTTTTTTTTTTAGAACAGCGCAGCACCAATTTTTACATACCTTATTTCTATTGCTGTATGGGCTGAGCTTGACCTATATTCGGTGCTTGCAGCAGTTCATTGTTCATTGCCCTTCGTTTACATGATAGCGCAGGAATAACTATACATTTAAGGATGTCGGCAGGTGCCTGCTCCATAATCAGATATTTACTAGTTGTTAAGGATGCCAGCAGGTGCATGCTCCCTAACAACCAGCATTTTTGTGCCACGTGACCCCAAAAACATAGCTAAAAACACACCCTAGGTGCATTTTCTGGTGCCCAAGCCCATGACTGGACAGTGAAAGGAGAAGCAGCACAGTGATAAGCTCATCTCACTGTGCACTCTCCTTATATCATCAGCACATCTGAATGATACATTTAGGCCCCTTTCACACTGGGGCGTCGGCGGTAAAGCACCGCTATTTTTAGCAGCGCTTTACCATAGTTTCGCAGGGGTTTTTGGCAGTTTTAACCCCCTGCTAGCGGCCGAAAAAGGGTTAAAAGGACCCGCAAAGCACTGCTGCAGCGGCGCTTTGCCAGCGGTTCAGCAGCGGTTCCCATTCAGTTCAATGGGCAGGAGTGGGGCAGGAGTGGTGAAGGAGCAGTGAAGGAGCGGTGAAGGAGCGGTGTATACGCGGCTCCGGTGTATACACCGCTCCTTCACCGCTCCAAAGATGCTGATTGCAGGACTTTTTTAGCGTCCTGCCAGCGCATCGCTCCAGTGTAAAAGCTCCACTGAAAACTCCTGCTCGCAGCTCCCCAGGACCGACGCGGTGTTCAAAAAAAAAAAAAAAAAACTTGATTCGAATCGTGAATCGAGTTTTTTTTTTAAAAGATCGCAGATTTTTTTTTTTTTTTTTTGAGAAAATTGCCCAGCTCTACTTTTATACCTCTCTGGAGATATGCTTTAAAGGAGGAAGAAGATATTATGTTCTGCTCCACTTTTTTTGTCCAAATTGTTAGGACAGGGTTTTTGACAAATGTTTAGTGTTAAAGTGCACTGAAGGTCAGAGAACTGGATATGCTGTCAGGCAGAGTTGATTGGAATACAAAACTGGCTAAGCATATTAATAAATCTTTGAGCAGTTAAAACTGATTACAAACAGTATATGTGCTGTGCATACAGTACATAATGTACATGTATTTTCAAGTTTTAGCCTGGGTTCACACATGTGCGGTGCGCACTGAAGCTCAGGTTTCACTGGGAAGATAAAAATCAGTTGTTCAGAGGTTCATCTGCATTTTAGCTGTGGATCAGTAAGCAGGGAGGGGGGGGGGGTGTAGTGAGGAGAAGGAGAAAATCCATGTTCAGAACGCAATGCATCTGCGAATCAGATGCATTCCCATAGAAGATAATGGGCTTGTAATTCGCACCGCAATGCCCAGAAAACGAACACGTTTTTTGTGCAATGCGCAGTGCGAATGCAACGCACATATGTGAACCAGATGCATTCATATGAATATATTTTAAAATGTCCTGCGAATTGGATGCGGTGTAAGGTGTGAACGGGGCTAAAGGTAAGAGGAAATGCTGAAAAAATGTACTTGTCTTTAAAAGACAGTTATTTTTCTTAAATATGTTTTCCTTTGAGGCAGTGACCTTAACCACAGGTCCACAACCTTAGCTTATGATAGTGTAGATGAGGGTGACAGATGTGTGTGTTATGACATTCATAACATAATTAATAGAACAGCATGGATCAAAATTCATACTCACAGGAAATAAGTGTGAATGTATATTTGTTGTTCTGACAAAACAAAGATTATTTTGTTGGTACATTAGTTAATAAGAGCATATTGCTGTTTGATGTGTATGGCCAATTTATAGCAGACCTAAACTCAAGCAAACATAGCCTTCAAACCATGCGACAAGACTCAACTGTGAATAACACTGTCTTTACATTAGGCTTTCTGTAGCTGATCTTTTCCCAGGCTGAGTTCAAGAAAAAAAAAATTAGAAGAAAAAAGTAAACTTTACTCACCTTAAACCCTGGCTTTGCCAGCTTATTTTAGGTGAGGCCCCCAAATTTCTGAGGGCTGGGGACACCAAAGGTTGCAGGAAGTCTTTCCAGCACGGTACAAAAAGTGACTTCTCAAGAGATCTGGGATCCCCAATTTTCCAGGATCCCAAGAAAAGGCCCAGTGATGTCTCCATAGCCTATGCAAACTCACTAAGGTTAGCATTTTTACTTTTTTTCCAATGTTATTATTACTTTTTTCTTTAAATCAGAATTTCTTATTTTGGGGGCGTGGGGGTTGAGGGGGCTACAAAAAAGGTCAACCCAATATTTTTATTATGGTCTAGAAAGTATGGAGCCACAGATGCAAAACTGCTCTGCTGCTTTATATCAGCAATTTTATACTAAAGGTACGCTTTCTTTACTGATTGCTCTGCCATATTAAACTGCACTAATTAAAGCGGGGGTCCACCTATCTATCGTTTTTTTGTTTTTTTTAGTTCATTCCCAAACTTTTCTTCTCAGCATTCCATACTCACATATTGTGTGTAATATGTACGCCTGTGTCAGATTTCGTCGGAAAGAATAACTTATATTATTCACTGCAGGCGGTTTCCATCTTCATTGTGGGCATTTGAAGCCCACAAGCATTTATTTCCTGGATGCGGTGAATGCTGTGCTCCCAGCATTCACCGCTCGTTCCCGCACATGCTCAGTGGCATCCTGGGAAGCCTGAGACTAGCTCCCAGGAGACTGTGCGGAGTCTGGGAGAGGCTAGAAACACGCCTACTCCCACGGGAGGAGAACCAGGAAGTGCAAAGAAGAATAGAAAAATAAAAGGTAATTACGGCGATTTAAATTTTTTTAAACGGCATGTCAGCATCTAGGCAAGGAAGAGAATACATACAGATATTGTTCAAAATTTGGGTGGAACCCCGCTTTAATCCCTGTTAGACAGCCAAACTTTACATTTTAAATATAGGTCTTCTTAAAAGAAATGAGATAAAATAATGAATAAGGCCTATCTGCTGTTCCTATAACATTGCCACTTCAATCCCAGGCCTTTTTGGCCTTTCCACAAATTCAGCCATAAATTTGCCTTTTGGTGTTTTAATCATCTCTACAGAAGATACAGTAATTCTGAAACAATTAGCTAGAGGTACATGTAACATAAAAGACAAGACCCGTGATCATTTAAGTTCACTCCACTGACATCAAGTAAGAATATGACAGCTTCCAATGGCTCCTAGCAACAAGAAAATGAATACCACTATTATATCTGACCAGATCAATACTAGAGAAGGTAGAAGGTCATTACAGTGACTGATTACAGACAAAACATTCTGGGATTATAGAACTGTGTAAGTAAAATGTAGCAGCTACCAAGTGATGACACACTTTTTGAAATATTTCTAATTATTTATTTTTCTCTCTTGTCAAGTTGCTGAGATCACTTAGTACTTGAACAGTCAATCTTGTTCATTTATGTACTGTTAAGGATAAGCATAAAGCCACTGGGACTGAGTGATGTCGGTTCATGGATTCCAAATGGAAAGCAAAACATGCCTGGAATCTCCTTTCTGACAGGCACCTGGTCATTGCTTGTAGACTCCCTGAGTGATTATTTGATTAAAAAGTTAAGTCTTTCCGTTATTTTCTAACTACTTCTAGAAACTTCGGGTAATTCCCCTCCACCCAGAGCACAAATAATAACCTTTTAGCACACATTCTTTACCTTTTATTAAAGACTACTTAAACAGCACAGTAATATAGGGGGTTATTTACTAAAGGCAAATCCACTTTGTACTACAAGTGCAAAGTGCACTGAAAGTGCACTTGGAAGTGCAGTCGCTGTAAATCTGAGGGGTAGATCTGAAATGAGGGGAAGCTCTGCTGATTTTATCATCCAATCATGTACAAGCTAAAATGCTGTTTTTTATTTTCCTTGCATGCCCCCCTCAGATCTACAACGACTGCACTTCCAAGTGCACTTTCAGTGCAATTTCAAGTGCACTTTGCACTTGTAGTTTGCCCTTGTAGTGCAAAGTGGACTTGCCTTTCGTAAATAACCCCCGATGCCAACTCCACTGGTATGAAAGTACATTGTAGTCAGCAAGGGAAGCATCGCATGCAATTTATTTTTTTCTGAAGTGGAGAAATAGACTTTACAGTCTAATAATTAGCAACGCGTTGCTTCTGCTTTTGTATATTAACTATTAGATAAAAGAGGTCTATGATGATGATGATGTGCATTACCAAAGAAAAGGGTCTGCCAGGACTGGTATCTCTTTATCATAATAAGAAAAAGTGTGCCCGTGGTAGGAATAGCTTCCATCTAATATGAAAATATTGTGATCATCAGCAGAATTCAAACTGGAGTGTTGTGGAGTATGTCACATACTGCACAGTGAATAGACAAGACACACCACCATTTATCCCAATACACTTGAAAAAACACCATTCACTCCAATACATTTAAAGGATAAGTTCACCTTTTGAAAAAAAATAATAAATGCACATTTTTTCTGCATTGTGGGAACAATGTCTGGCTCCTGCAGGCTCTTAGGACAGCTGTCTGACCATACCTCCGATATGGGCAAGCAGTTACTTGAGAGCAGAAAGATCAATGAACTCATAGTTCATTGAGAACTACAAGCTGTCAGCCGCAGTGGATAACGGTACTTGTAGTCTATTCATTCACAGTAAACTATGAATGAATCACACGGCTGAGCCCCGTACAGCCACTGTTTTCAAATTGTGACTGTGGGTGCGGGGAGAGGGTTCCCCGCTTGCTATAACAGGGAGGGGGGGGGGGATCAGGGGATCAGGGGAAGAGGGGGCAGATGCTAGAACATCTTACAGGTTCTATGCTAAAAACCATTGGAACATGTAGCATGTTCTAAAGGTGAACTTAGCCTTTAATATACACTAACATTCATCCCAATACACTCAGCACATACCACTATTAACTGCAGTACACTCAACACATGCCATCATTCACCACAATACGCTGAGCATACTCCACCATGCAACCCTGTATAATGTACCATACAGCAATCACATTTCATACTTGATTTACTATAATTACTATTATTTACTATAATTATAGGTTATAGTAAAAATTGGCTTTTTTTGGGTAACTATATTTCCAACACCACTATCATACTACTATTACCACCACCATAACAAATTAGACATGCCTTGCATGGATCAACAAACTGTTTTCCAAAAAATGGCTTCTGGAGGCCACCCCAATTCCAGATATCTTCTTTTTTCTAAATCATTACAGCTGCGTTTTTTGGCATGGAGAGCAAATAGCACGGTCAGTGTAAAAGATAACTATCTACTATCTATTTGTGGGGAACACTTTTATTGATAAGCTCATTTTAATGACAGGGCCCTTTCACTACAAAATAAAAGTGGATTAAATTCACATTATTGGGTGTAGAATGTGGCCATATTATGTGGGTTCCTAATTGTCTCCATTCTTGGCCATCTTGGCCATATTTTATCACAGACCGTAAGGTGCTCCTGTGTCTGTGCTTTGTAAAAATAAGCAAGCTATATACCTGATTTGCGAGCGCTGATCGGCGATTACCGCCGGCTCTCTCCTCTCTCAGCCTAACAGCTGCAGAGCCGGAGCCCGCGCTGACGTCTGTTAGGAGGGGAGGAGGAGAGAGGCTGCCCCGCCCGCTGCAGCTGTCATACGAGAGAAGAGAGAGATGGTGGGTCACGTGATCACAGATCAGCGCTCGCAAATCAGGTATATAGTTGCTTATCTTTACAAAGCACAGACACAGGAGCACCTTAGATAATTAAACAGAGCGGATAGTGAAAAAAAAGAACTCTCATTTGAGCAGCAGGGGGAGGGGGCAAGGGCACGGACACAAAGCTGAAAGGCGGGGGGGGGGGACACAGGAGCACAGAGGAGGACCGAGGAAAGAGCGGATGACGGAGGTAAACTGACCACGGTGTCAGGGCTCAGCAGCCGTGATACACCACTTTCAGTTTACAAAGGGGAGGGTAGAAATTGGCCAGGTATTTCAGGTGTTACAGGGGGCCAAATTACACAACAAAAGCACTGTGCTGTATAACATGCTTTAACCACTTCCGGACCGCTGCATGCGGATATAGGTCCTAACTTTGAACAGGGATATCTTTGTTATGGTAGCAGCTAGCTGCAATAATCCCACTATCCTCTTCTTCAGCGGGCGGTACGGTTTCCGATAATAGTGGTCTCTGCGGCGGATTCGCCGCAAGAAAACTTTTATCGGTGGCATGAGAGGGCCCCTCTCGCACCGCTCTCCGGTGCCCTCCGCCACTCACCAGAGCCGTCATAGCGTCGGAGGCGATCGGATCCTTCTCCTTCCTGGGTATGGAGACGAGTGAGGGGAAGATGGCCCCCACCCGTCTCCATACCACTGCAGGGTAGAAGCGACGTCAAAACCTCATTTCAGCCCATATCTCTTAAAGGGCCTTTTTTTTAGTATTATTATTGCATTTTAGTGTAAATATGAGATCTGAGGTCTTTTTGACCCCGGATCTCATATTTAAGAGGTCCTGTCAAGTTTTTTTCTATTAGAAGGGATGTTTACACAAAAGTGACACCATTTTTTTTTTTTTTAAAGAACAGTATAAAAATAAAAAATAAAAGGTAAAATAAATAAGAATTTTTTTTTTTTTTTTTTAAATGCACCCTGTCCCGCCCAGCTTGCGTGCAGAAGCGAACGCATATGTGAGTAGCGCCCGCATATGAAAACAGTGTGTTCAAACTGTCGCCACAATCGGTAGAGTAAGAGCAATCATTCTAGCCCTGGATTTCCTCTGTAACTCAAAACATGCAACCTTTACAATTTTTTAAACGTCGCCTATGGAGATTTTTAAGGGTAAAAGTTTGTCGCCATTCCACGAGCGGGAGCAATTTTGAAGCGTGACATGTTGGGTATCAATTTACTCGGTGTAACATTATCTTTCACAGTATAAAAAAATATGGGCTACCTTTACTGTTGTTTTATTTATTGATTCGAAAAAGTGTATTTTTTCCAAAAAAAGTAAGACCGCTGTGCAAATACAGTGTGACAGAAAGTATTGCAGCAACCGCCATTTTATTCTCCAGGGTGTTAGAAAAAAAATGTATAATGTTTGGGGGTTGTAAGTAATTTTCTAGCAAAAAAAACCTGTTTTTAACTTGTAACAAATCTCAGAAAGAGGCTCGGTCCTTAAGTGGTTAAAGAAGAAGGATCACTATTTTTATTTTTTTTTAGATTACCAAATGCTTTAAATCAAAGACCCAACTGATATACACAGGATTCTAGGGCTGGCTGACCAGGTAAACCGACCAGCAGACTTTGCAAGGTCATAAGATCTTTTAGGTTTTAAATCACTCTTTAATACTGGAAACCATATCCTGATCTGATTGGCTACAAATGGCTTTATGGATATACCGTATGTTCTCCCAACATAAAACCCTCCACAAAAAACTGGAACACAGAAAATATTTTGGTCTGGATAGAAAATATCCTGAATAGGCTACTCTGAACTGACCAGCTACAACTGTACAAAGAAGATAAATGAAAACAGAAAGCTTATTTTACGCTTGTAAGCCTGTTATAGTACATTGGGTAATTACACATGCTCTGATCTACCCAATTTTCAAATCTCCAATACCTCTACTAAAGTATGTATCATTTTCTGTCACTGAAACATTTATTTTACAGAATCACACAAGACAAAATAATGCATCTGTAAGTTTAATGTTCGACAATGTCTCAAATTTTCCTTTCAAGCCCCACACTTAGACCAGAAAGGTCAACTTAAACCGACATATTTATAAAGCAGTGAATATGGCTTTCACCAAATATTCACTGGTGGTGAATCAATCCCTGCCATTTAGAACAACTTCACCTGAAAAATACACCTGCAGTGAATGTTTAGTGTATATCAGAGTCACAGCTTTATAAATTGCCCCTAAAGTGTTTCTAAACCTAACACCAAATATTTCATTTTAAACAGTAGTTTACTGGTCCTTAGATTTGGTGACTGCATAAGACCCCTTTCACACTGGGGCAGTGCAGGCATTAGCGGTAAAGCACTGCTATATTTAGTTGCTTTTTACCGCTATTATAGCGACACAATTTGGCCGATAGCGGGGCACTTTTAACCCCCGCTAGCGGCTGAAGAAAGTGTTAATAGCACCCATGTTGCGACGCTGCTAAAGCGCTTTTCAGGCGCTTCGGCAGCGCTGCCCATTCATTTCAAGGGGCAGGGCGTTTTGGGAATGGAGTATCCTTAGCTCCTGCACCACCCCAAAGATGCTGCTTACAGGACTTTTTTAGCCGTCCTGCAAGTGCACCGCCCCGGTGTGAAAGCACTCGGGCTTTCACACTGGGGTGGCTTGAGAGGCGCTTTTCAGGCGATTTACAGTCGCTATTTTTAGCGCTAAAATGCCCGAAAAGCGCCCCTGTGTGAAAGGGGTCTAAGTGTGCTCTCTGGGATGTTTTTCCTTTATTTTTACCGGGTCATTCTGCCAATAACACACTTTCATTTGTCTGGGAGACAATGCTTACTCCCTGTACTGCATCTGTAGAGGAACAGCATTGTCACCCTAGCCTGCCCTTTTGGTTAGGACTACAAACACCTCCATAACAGGGAGGTAATACTTCAAGGTCTTTAGCAAGTAACTACAGACCTGTTAGTTTAACTTTTATAGTTGGGAAGATACTGGAGAGTTTAATAAAAGACCACATAGATGAGTTCTTGCTGGGCAAAAAATATTTTAAGCAACAGACAGTAGGGATTCATGAAAGACAAGTTTTCAAACAAATCTGATTTCTTTTTATGAGAAGGTACAACCGACCTTAGACAAAAGGAGAGGCTGTGGATGTAGTATATTTAGATTTTGCAAATGCATTTGACAGTTCCCCACACACAGCTAATGTGTAAGGTAAAGTCTACAGGCTTGGAAAATTCAGTTTGTAAATGGATAGAAAACTGGCTAAAAGCCGGAATTCAGAGAGTAGTGATTAATGTTCATACTCTGAATGGTCTAGAGTTGTTAGTGGTGTACCCCAAAGTTCCGTGTTGGGACCCTTACTTTGTAATATATTTATTAATGATATAGGGTCTGGGATTAAAAGAACCATTTGAGTGTTTGCAGATGACAACAAGCTATGGAGTGGACGTCCTTACAAGATGTCTCCAAGTTACAAGCCAAACTCAATGTGTGTTTAATTTGGCAACTATGTGGCAAATGAGTTTTAATGTTGATACATGTAAAGTTATGCGCCTGGGGGCTAAGAATATGCATCGATGGTGGAGAAGTATCTGGGGGTTTTGGTAAATTATAAGCTTAATAAAAGCATGCAATGCCAAGCTGCGGTTTCCAAAGCATACAAAGTCCTTTCTTGTATTAAGATAGGCATGGAAATATCATTTTGCCCCTGTACAAACCATTAGTGAGACCTCATCCTGGAATATGCAGGGAGCTGCGACTGGGCTCAGGTGCCCCCATAGCAAGCTGCTTGCTGCGGGGGCATTCGACAGGAGGGAGGGGCCAGGAGCAGCGAAGAGGGATCAGAGAAGAGGAGGATCTGGGCTGCTCTGTGCAAAACCAACTGCACAGAGCAGGTAAGTATATCATGTTTGTTATTTTTTTATTTATTTTTTTTAAACGAGACTTTACATTTACTTTAAGGGGGGGATATAATCAACATGTATAAATACATGAATGGTTCATATATTGAACTTAGTGGTGAGTTATTCACATGAAGATCATCACAGAGGAGTCTGGGAAAGCGTAAGTTGCGTTAGAGAGCCATTTCACAAACACCCTGATTCACATCCTTCCCTGGCTCACACCCAGCCATTGGTCCCAGACCCTCAAAACACATCCCCTCATCTTCCCCTCGTTAATGGCCTTTAGTCAATCCATATCTCTTTTCAACTTATAGCGGGATTCCGGCCAGCGAAAATTTTTTTTTTAAGTCAGCAGCTACAAACACTGTAGCTGCTGACTTTAAATAAGTACACTTACCTGTCCTGGGTGCCCGCGATGTCAGCCGCCCAAGGCCGACCCGTCCCTCGGCTCTCGGGTCCCGGCACCGCCATCCTAACTAAGGGAAACAGGCAGTGGAGCCTTGCGGCTTCACTGCCAGTTTCCTATTGCGCACACGCTCTGTGAATGGCCCCGTGGTTTTCTGGGAACACACACAGTTCCCAGAAGGCAACTGGGCCACTCACCGAGGAACAGAACACGCCGCGGAATAGGAAGAGGCAGATTAAGAAGACTGCCTAGCAACAAGGGTTCAGGTAAGTTTAAAAAAAAATATTTTTTTTTTTTTTTTAGGATTTTTGGTGCAATTTTTTTTTTCAGGGTGGCCCTCCACTTCATCCTCACAACCAGGCCCCCTGACCTCCTTACGCTATAATCCAGAGTTTCCCCCAGGTGAATCCACCTCGTTCCTAAAAAGGGAATGGCCACATGAAGAGGTGCTAGCACACCAATTCTTTCTTAAGGGACGAGTACGCTCTTATGAAGACTCAATATCATTATTCCAGGCTAATGAATTTCCCTTCTGGACCTACAGACAACTGAGACATTTCCTCACCACTAAAGACCCAACCACAACATGGTGTAGACAACTCTCACCATTTGAATATGAATCCCTATGCTCACGCAACTCGCCCCAAAGACATCTAATTTCCTGCATCTATACTCTGCTCCAAGACGGGCCTGGCCAGACAAAAAATGAAACCCTCACATAGCTCATGGGAAAAAGATTTACATCTGACTCTCACAGAGGACAATTGGGAAGTTATCTATACTTACTCACACAGAGGCTAGATGAACGTAGTGATCCAAGAAAATGGGTACAAAATTGCAACCAAATGGTACAGAACTCCTGCCCGCCTGCACAAATTCTCACCCACAAATTCAAATATCTGCTGGAGATGCAAAAAACAGGAAGGTTTTAGCCGCATCGGTGGTTATATCTGGAAAGCCGATTGCCGCCTCTAAAAAGCAGAACTGGGATGATGCCTGCAGCTGCGGGCACCATCCAGGTATAACCCTCGAAAGCCGAGTACCCACACCTGCGTACGCTCGACAGGAAGGGGTTAAACTATAATCCTGCGCAGTATCTCCTACATCATACAACCCTCCCTAAACAGGTGTATTACAAATCACTGGCCTTGCATATGGTCAATGCAGCCAGACTGTGCATTCCAGTACACTGGCGATCTACAGATATCCCTTCCACCGGGGAAAGGCTGACCAGGGTTGCTAAGATAGAGGAGATGGAAGAACTGATCTATACCTCTCAAGAATGCTTACAGAAATTTTCAATCATCTGGGCCTGCTGGAAACACTTCCAGACTATGGAAAAATACAAGGCCTACTTTCCTTCAATGATTAGGACTGCCTAGATCTTATTCCAGTGACTACTGAATCGGTGGGCTGGGGGATGGCACCCACCACCTGTCTTCCTCCCCCCTCTCTCTCTTTCCTTTCCCTAATCTTATCCCCCCTTCCCTCATTTTCTTACCCCCCCCCCATCTTTTTACTACAGCCTTGTTCCTTTCCTACAACGGTTTAGCCAACCAAAAATTTTTCTGAGACACCCCAATAAAAATACCTGAATGATCACTGCTTCATAGTAGTCAAGGTTTATGTCATTTTCATTAACCAGGTTGGACCTGATGATATTGGTCTCATGGGTATTGCACCCATTCACAATGCTACTTGACCCAGCTCGGGTACCTCTTCCTTAAAAGGTTAATATGTTGGTTGTTCATTTATTGTTGTTTCGTCTTTTGGCAATATATGACTAAATATGTATGGCACTGTTCTATCTACCATGGCCTTTACTGCACTAATTCATCCTTATATCTCTGCTGTACAAAGAGGTCATGGTTGCACTTTTGGATTTGATATGTACTTGTGATGTATTTACTTACTTTCTGATATTTTCAATAAAAAAATTTTTGTGGAAAAAAAAAAAAAAAATCATCACAAAAGGACAAGGGGGCACTTTTTACGTCTGGAGGAAAAGAGATTTCATCTCCAAATATGGAAAGGTTTCTTCACAGTAAGATCTGTGAAAATGTTGAATAGACTCCCTTAAGAGCTGGTTCTGACACAAAGAATTAGTACAAAAACATGATAAAACCAACAAGTGCTTTTTTCACACTACTACATCTTTGTACTGGCCTATGAAATTTACAAATGCAACAATTTAGGAATAAGAAAAACAAACACTTTTTGATAGATACAGAATACTGTATAATGCATTTTTATACAGGTATAAACATCGGACCAAAATTGGGTCTAAAGGAGGAAGAAAGAAGGACAGGGGGGCTTTGTGCCAAAAGGACAGTCCCTCCAAATCAGGGACATTTAAGACATTTGAGAGCTATGCTATCAAGATCAACAGATACGGTATTTCTGTGAAATGTAGAAAATGCACTTAGCATTAAAAAAGAAAATGAATGCATCCACCACATGAAAGGACTAGTAAGCTGCAGTGTATTACAATTTTTTGCTCTTGGGTTTAGTCATCCCAAACAATTGCAAATATGAAATACTGCCTTAGATATCTTTGTGACCAGTAGGTATCAATTCCATGAACATTTTACTTAGCAAGTGCCTTTTGACTGATATTTTAGCCCTTGGATATGTGTCTAGTGATGACAAGAACACATTCCTATAGTCCTTCAACAATGGTACTGTATTTTGATGTACTGATCCACTGACATATATCTTACCTAGGATAACTAGCAGAGCTTTTTTTACCTCCTGACTTACAAGCATTCTCTGTAGCCATATTTTTAGCTTAGCATCAAATGCCAAGATGAGTCAAAAAGGGGTCCATGCACACAGGAATGAGTGACCCATCTGGACACTTTTTATGTCATTCTTCTGTGTATGCTTTTCAGGTTTACTTAATGACTTGCAAGCACTGGGACTGCAATAGGATTCAATGCATATGTGGTACTATTCACATGAAAAGCCAAAAGCACACCAGGATTTAATAAAATTACACACAATAAATGCTGAACATCTATCGTGCTGTTCTTTCTTTATCTCAGCAAGTAAAAAGAAAACAGATTAAAAATATATCAAAAGGGCTTTGAATTAGAGTAGCAAATGTGCCTTATCTTTCATAGGTTGTTCAGTATGTTCATGAAGCGCATTCTATTAGAACTAAAATATCTGCACAGGATTGCCGTTCTATTGAGCCAGCAGCAAAACTTACTGAGTCTTCCAAATAAAGGTATGAGAAAAAAAATGTGTCTGTGTGGCCCATACTAAGCGTTTTTTAAAGCACCAGGAAAATTGCAGCTAATATTTTCTATAGAAAACACAGTCTCTATCCTATCAGATCTATTTTTATGTGTTTTTTTATATTGACGAGCTAGAGGGCACACTTTTTTGTATTGTTCTGTGTATTGCCCTTCTCATGTGTACCGCTTTTGCTTTAGGCCCCTTTTTCACGGTCATTCTGTCAGTCCATTTTTGATGCACAATTAGAACAAAAGAACAGACAGCAAGGTTAGCCTATGGGTGGGCGGAAGTAAGCGA
The DNA here is from genome assembly GCF_042186555.1 of Aquarana catesbeiana. Lineage (NCBI taxonomy): Eukaryota > Metazoa > Chordata > Amphibia > Anura > Ranidae > Aquarana > Aquarana catesbeiana. The sequence continues at coordinate 486,174,939 of NC_133328.1, forward strand.
ATGTGCGTTCACTGACATCTGGGTGCGTTCAGGTTTGTCGGACCAAACACAAAAAGATTGCATCCAGGTCTGCTTTGTTGACCTGACCAAATGTTAATGCATATATATGCAGACTTACGTCCGTTTATATCCAGCCCCATGAGGATTACCTGGGCTTGTTTTAATGCTATCACAATGGAGGGAAAAAAGGAACAGACACGGATGTCACTTATGTGTAAACATCTGGTACTTACCAGAGTCTGGAGTCCAGTGCTATCTTCCCCCAACCAGTTCTACTTACTAGTCTAGGGGCCCGGCAACGCTACTTTGGATATGGGAGCTGCTGTAACTTCCTGACAGATGTTGGCAGGGGGCAGGAGCATGAGACATGTCTAGCAGCAAGTCATTCTCAACTAGGGGAGAACTGAGGAAGTGGGAGTGGGTGCCTGTCAAAAAAAAAAAAAAAAATACCCGCTCCCTGTATAAAAAAAAAAAAAAAAATCTAAAAAGTGTTAGGGACAGGGGTGGGGAGAAGGAATAGCGGCACTGTCACTTTTGAGTGAAGTTTCACTTTAATACAGTGCTTTCAATAACAGCTACGTTTAGAAACATAGAGCCTTGATTTACTAATGGAGTTAATAATCTTAATCAAAATGTGTAAATTTTCACTTTTATGTATCCAGTCATGTGAAAAGCAAATCCATATTCACTTTGAATACCCAATCATATGCAGATAATTTTCTGACATGACTGGATAGTGTGAATATCTCTTTTATTAAATCAGCCTCATTTTGACACAGGCAAGTAAAGCCGGCCATAGATGGTTCAAATCTCAGCCAGTTCAGTAGGGACTATCTATGGGCAGGATGACTGTACCCAAGTCAATCCATCAATCGACTTGCGTACAACCAGCATGCTAGATTTCTACATACGATTATTGCCAGTAACCAATCGCATCTATGGCCTGCCTTAAGCCCCATACACAAGGGCCAAATGTCAGGAGACAAGCCAGTTCAATAAAAAACCGACATTCAGCCCATGTGTACGTCCGACGACAGTCCCCTGTCAGAACACAACAGCTCAGCAAGGGAGATCGCTGTACTAAATGTACTAAATGTTGGATTGCTAGTACAGCGGCACTGACTGGAGGTGTCAGTGTACCAGGCATTAGTGCCTGCAGAAGTTCAGCCCTTAGTAGGAACTATAAGTCGAATGGCTGCACACCCACACGGTGCAATATCAAATTTATTATTATCAAAAATATTAAGTACAGACAGGCAGGGGATGATGAGTTAGACACATTTCACACGAAATCCATGCTTTGTCAAAACAATATGGGAATGCAATCACAAACTTAATATATACGTGAAGATCCGAATTCAAACACAAATGTTCCTAATCACATAATTGCATTTCCTAT